>NW_027469137.1:0-344906 GCF_051020765.1 Lasioglossum baleicum
ATGCGCATCCCAAAAAACCTGCGCTGCTGCATCCCAAAAAACCTGCGCATGCGCATCCCACAAAACCTGCGCATGGCGCATCCCACAAAACCTCGCACGTAGTTTTATTCGACTAGCCTGCGGGATGCAATCCTCACGCACGTGTTTTACTCGACTAGCCTGCGGGATGCTCCTCCCGCACGTGTTTTTACTCGACTAGCCTGCGGATGCATCCTCTCGCACGTGTTTTTACTCGACTAGCCTGCGGGATGCATCCTCTCGCACGTGTTTTTGCTCGACTAGCCATGCGCATCCCAAAAAAATCTGCGCATGCGCATCCCAAAAAAACTGCGCATGCGCAACCCACAAAACCTGCGCATGCGCATCCCACAAAACCTGCGCATGCGCATCCCACAAAACCTCGCACGTGTTTTTACTCGACTAGCCTGCGGGATGCATCCTCTCGCACGTGTTTTTTACTCGACTAGCCTGCGGGATGCATCCTCCCGCACGTGGTTTTTACTCGACTAGCCTGCGGGATGCATCCTCTCGCACGTGTTTTTGCTCGACTAGCCTGCGGGATGCATCCTCTCGCACGTGGTTTTTGCTCGACTAGCCATGCGCATCCCAAAAAAACCTGCTCATGCGCATCCCACAAAACCTGCGCATCTGCGCATCCCACAAAACCTCGCACGTGTTTTTTACCTCGACTAGCCTGCGGGATGCATCCTCTCGCACGTTGTTTTTACTCGACTAGCCTGCGGGATGCATCCTCTCGCACGTGTTTTACTGGGCTAGCCTGCGGGATGCATCCCCTCGCACGTGTGTTTTTACTCGACTAGCCTGCGGGATGCATCCTCTCGCCGTGTTTTTACTCGACTAGCCTGCGGATGCATCCTCACGCACGTGTTTTACTCGACTAGCCTGCAGGATGCATCCTCTCGCACAGTGTTTTTTACTCGACTAGCCTGCGGGATGCATCCTCTCGCACGTGTTTTTACTGGACTAGCCTGCGGGATGCATCCCCTCGCACGTGTTTTTACTCGACTAGCCTGCGGGATGCATCCTCCCGCACGTGTTTTTTTACACGACTACCCTGCGGGATGCATCCTCCCTCACGTGTTTTTTACTTGACTAGCCTGCGGGATGCATCCTCTCGCACCGTGTTTTTACTCGACTAGCCTGCGGGATGTACCTCTCGCACGTGTTTTTTACTCGACTAGCCTGCGGGATGCATCCTCTCGCACGTGTTTTTGCTCAACTAGCCTGCGGGATGCATCCTCTCGCACGTGTTTTTACTCGACTAGCCTGCGGGATGTATCCTCTCGCACGTGTTTTTACTCGACTTAGCCTGCGGGATGCATCCTCTCTCGACGTGTTTTTTGCTCAACTAGCCTGCGGGATGCATCCTCTCTCCCACGTGTTTTTTTGCTTGCGTCTAGCCATGCGCATCCCAAAAAACCTGCGCATGCGCATCCCAAAAAACCTGCGCATTGCGCATCCCAAAAAAACCTGCGCCATTGCGCATTCCCAAAAAAACCTGCGCATGCGCATCCCACAAAACCTGCGCATGCGCATCCCACAAAACCTCGCACGTGTTTTTACTCGACTAGCCGGCGGGATGCATGATCTCGCACGTGTTCTTACTGGACTAGCCTGCGGGATGCATCCTCTCGCACGTGTTTTTTACTCGACTAGCCTGCAGGATGCATCCCTCTCCGCACGTGTTTTTACTCGACTAGCCTGCGGGAATGCATCCTCTCGCACGTGTTTTTTACTCGACTAGCCTGCGGGATGCATTCCTCTCGCAACGTGTTTTTAATTCGACTAGCCTGCGGGATGCATCCTCACGCACGTGTCTAAAGTTACCTCGACTAGCCTGCGGGATGCATCCCCCCGCACGTGTTTTTACTTACTTTCGACTAGCCTGCGGGATGCATCCTCTCGCAACGTGTTTTTTGCTCGACTTAGCCTGCGGGATGCATCCTCTCGCACGATGTTTTTTGCTCGACTAGTCCATGCGCATCCCAAAAAATCTGCGCATGCGCATCCCAAAAAACCTGCGCATGCGCAACCCACAAAACCTGCGCATGCGCATTCCCACAAAACCTGCGCATGCGCATCCCACAAAACCTCGCACGTGTTTTTTTACTCGACTACCCTGCGGGATGCATCTCACGCACGTGTTTTTACTCGACTAGCCTGCGGGATGCATCCTCCTCGCACGTGCTTTTTACTCGACTAGCCTGCGGGATTGCATCCTCTCGCACGTGTTTTTACTCGACTAGCCGACGGGATGTAATCCTCTCGCACGTGTTTTTACTCGACTAGCCTGCGGATGCAATCCTCTCGCACGTGTTTTTTGCTCAACTAGCCTGCGGGATGCATCCTCTCCCACGTGTTTTTTGCTCGACTAGCCATGCGCATCCCAAAAAAACCTGCGCATGCGCATCCAAAAAACCTGCGGCATGCGCATCCCAAAAAACCTGCGCATGCGCAATCCACAAAACCTGCGCATGCGCATCCACAAAACCTCGCACGTGTTTTTTTAACTCGACTAGCCGGCGGGATGCATCCTCTCGCACGTGTTCTTACTGGACTAGCCGCGGGATTGCATCCTCCGCACGTGTTTTTACTCGACTAGCCTGCGGGATGCACCCTCTCGCACGTGTTTTTTACTCGACTAGCCTGCGGGATGCATCTCTCGCACGTGTTTTTCTCGACTAGCCTGCGGGATGCATCCTCTCGCACGTGTTTTATTCGACTAGCCTGCGGGATGCATCCTCACGCACGTGTTTTACTCGACTAGCCTGCGGGATGCATCCCCCCGCACGTGTTTTTACTCGACTATAGCCTGCGGATGCATCCTCTCGCACGTGCTTTTACTCGATTAGCCTGCGGGATGCATCCTCTCGCACGTGTTTTTAAACTCGACTAGCCTGCGGGATGTATCTCTCTCGCACGTGTTTTTAATCGACTAGCCTGCGGGATGCATCCTCTCGCACGTGTTTTTGCTCAACTAGCCTGCGGATGCATCCTCTCCCACGTGTTTTTGCTCGACTAGCCATGCGCATCCAAAAAACCTGCGCAATGCGCATCCCAAAAAACACTGCGCATGCGCATCCTCAAAAAAACCTGCGCATGCGCATCCCACAAAACCTGCGCATGCGCATCCCACAAAAACCTCGCACGTGTTTCTTACTCGACTAGCCGGCGGGATGCATCCTCTCGCACGTGTTCTTACTGGACTAGCCTGCGGGATGCATCCTCTCGCACGTGTTTTTTACTCGACTAGCCTGCGGGATGCATCCTCTCGCACGTGTTTTTGCTCAACTAGCCTGCGGGATGCATCCTCTCCCACGTGTTTTTGCTCGACTAGCCATGCGCATCCCAAAAAACCTGCGCATGCGCATCCCAAAAAACCTGCGCATGCGCATCCCAAAAAACCTGCGCATGCGCATCCCACAAAACCTGCGCATGCGCATCCCACAAAACCTCGCACGTGTTTTTTACTCGACTAGCCGGCGGGATGCATCCTCTCGCACGTGTTCTTACTGGACTAGCCTGCGGGATGCATCCTCTCGCACGTGTTTTTACTCGACTAGCTGCGGGATGCACCCTCTCGCACGTGTTTTTACTCGACTAGCCTGCGGGATGCATCCTCTCGCACGTGTTTTTTACTCGACTAGCCTGCGGGATGCATCCTCTCGCACGTGTTTTTATTCGACTAGCCTGCGGGATGCATCCTCACGCAACGTGTTTTTACTCGACTAGCCTGCGCCGGGATGCATCCCCCGCACGTGTTTTTACTCGACTAGCCTGCGGGATGCATCCTCTCGCACGTGTTTTTGCTCGACTAGCCTGCGGGATGCATACTCTCGCACGTGTTTTTGCTCGACTAGCCATGCGCATCCCAAAAAATCTGCGCATGCGCATCCCAAAAAACCTGCGCATGCGCAACCCACAAAACCTGCGCATGCGCATCCCACAAAACCTGCGCATGCGCATCCCACAAAACCTCGCACGTGTTTTTACTCGACTACCCTGCGGGATGCATCCTCACGCACGTGTTTTTACTCGACTAGCCTGCGGGATGCATCCTCTCGCACGTGCTTTTACTCGACTAGCCTGCGGGATGCATCCTCTCGCACGTGTTTTTACTCGACTAGCCGGCGGGATGCATCCTCCCGCACGTGTTTTTACTGGACTAGCCTGCGGGATGCATCCTCTCGCACGTGTTTTTGCTCGACTAGCCATGCGCATCCCAAAAAACCTGCGCATGCGCATCCCAAAAAACCTGCGCATGCGCATCCCACAAAACCTGCGCATACGCATCCCACAAAACCTCGCACGTGTTTTTACTCGACTAGCCTGTGGGATGCATCATCTCGCACGTGTTTTTACTCGACTAGCCTGCGGGATGCATCCTCTCGCACGTGTTTTTGCTCGACTAGCCTGCGGGATGCATCCTCTCGCACGTGTTTTTGCTCGACTAGCCATGCGCATCCCAAAAAATCTGCGCATGCGCATCCCAAAAAACCTGCGCGTGCGCATCCCAAAAAACCTGCGCATGCGCATCCCACAAAACCTCGCACGTGTTTTTACTCGACTAGCCTGCGGGATGCATCCTCTCGCACGTGTTTTTACTGGACTAGCCTGCGGGATGCATCCTCTCGCACGTGTTTTTACTCGACTAGCCTGCGGGAAGCATCCTCTCGCACGTGTTTTTGCTCGACTAGCCTGCGGGATGCATCCTCTCGCACGTGTTTTTGCTCGACTAACCATGCGCATCCCAAAAAACCTGCGCATGCGCATCCCAAAAAACCTGCGCATGCGCATCCCAAAAAACCTGCGCTTGCGCATCCCACAAAACCGGCGCATGCGCATCCCACAAAACCGGCGCATGCGCATCCCACAAAACCTGCGCATACGCATCCCACAAAACCTCGCACGTGTTTTTACTCGACTAGCCTGCGGGATGCACCCTCTCGCACGTGTTTTTACTCGACTAGCCTGCGGGATGCATCCTCTCGCACGTGTTTTTACTCGACTAGCCTGCGGGATGCATCATCTCGCACGTGTTTTTACTCGACTAGCCTGCGGGATGCATCCTCTCGCACGTGTTTTTACTCGACTAGCCTGCGGGATGCATCCTCTCGCACGTGTTTTTACTCGACTAGCCTGCGGGATGCATCCTCCCGCACGTGTTTTTACTCGACTAGCCTGCGGGATGCATCCTCTCGCACGTGTTTTTACTCGACTAGCCTGCGGGATGCATCCTCTCGCACGTGTTTTTACTCGACTAGCCTGCGGGATGCATCCTCTCGCACGTGTTTTTATTCGACTAGCCTGCGGGATGCATCCTCACGCACGTGTTTTACTCTCGACTAGCCTGCGGGATGCATCCTCCCGCACGTGTTTTTACTCGACTAGCCTGCGGGATGCATCCCCTCGCACGTGTTTTTGCTCGACTAGCCTGCGGGATGCATCCTCTCGCACGTGTTTTTACTGGACTAGCCTGCGGGATGCATCCTCTCGCACGTGTTTTTGCTCGACTAGCCATGCGCATCCCAAAAAACCTGCGCATGCGCATCCCACAAAACCTGCGCATACGCATCCCACAAAACCTCGCACGTGTTTTTACTCGACTAGCCGGCGGGATGCATCCTCTCGCACGTGTTTTTACTGGACTAGCCTGCGGGATGCATCCCCTCGCACGTGTTTTTACTCGACTAGCCTGCGGGATGTATCCTCTCGCACGTGTTTTTACTCGACTAGCCTGCGGGATGCATCCTCTCGCACGTGTTTTTGCTCAACTAGCCTGCGGGATGCATCCTCTCGCACGTGTTTTTACTCGACTAGCCTGCGGGATGTATCCTCTCGCACGTGTTTTTACTCGACTAGCCTGCGGGATGCATCCTCTCGCACGTGTTTTTGCTCAACTAGCCTGCGGGATGCATCCTCTCCCACGTGTTTTTGCTCGACTAGCCATGCGCATCCCAAAAAACCTGCGCATGCGCATCCCAAAAAACCTGCGCATGCGCATCCCACAAAACCTGCGCATGCGCATCCCACAAAACCTCGCACGTGTTTTTATTCGACTAGCCTGCGGGATGCATCCTCACGCACGTGTTTTACTCGACTAGCCTGCGGGATGCATCCTCCCGCACGTGTTTTTACTCGACTAGCCTGCGGGATGCATCCTCTCGCACGTGTTTTTACTCGACTAGCCTGCGGGATGCATCCTCTCGCACGTGTTTTTGCTCGACTAGCCATGCGCATCCCAAAAAACCTGCGCATGCGCATCCCAAAAAACCTGCGCGTGCGCATCCCAAAAAACCTGCGCATGCGCATCCCACAAAACCTCGCACGTGTTTTTACTCGACTAGCCTGCGGGATGCATCCTCTCGCACGTGTTTTTACTGGACTAGCCTGCGGGATGCATCCTCTCGCACGTGTTTTTACTCGACTAGCCTGCGGGAAGCATCCTCTCGCACGTGTTTTTGCTCGACTAGCCTGCGGGATGCATCCTCTCGCACGTGTTTTTGCTCGACTAGCCATGCGCATCCCAAAAAACCTGCGCATGCGCATCCCAAAAAACCTGCGCATGCGCATCCCAAAAAACCTGCGCTTGCGCATCCCACAAAACCGGCGCATGCGCATCCCACAAAACCTGCGCATACGCATCCCACAAAACCTCGCACGTGTTTTTACTCGACTAGCCTGCGGGATGCACCCTCTCGCACGTGTTTTTACTCGACTAGCCTGCGGGATGCATCCTCTCGCACGTGTTTTTACTCGACTAGCCTGCGGGATGCATCATCTCGCACGTGTTTTTACTCGACTAGCCTGCGGGATGCATCCTCTCGCACGTGTTTTTACTCGACTAGCCTGCGGGATGCATCCTCTCGCACGTGTTTTTACTCGACTAGCCTGCGGGATGCATCCTCCCGCACGTGTTTTTACTCGACTAGCCTGCGGGATGCATCCTCTCGCACGTGTTTTTACTCGACTAGCCTGCGGGATGCATCCTCTCGCACGTGTTTTTACTCGACTAGCCTGCGGGATGCATCCTCTCGCACGTGTTTTTATTCGACTAGCCTGCGGGATGCATCCTCACGCACGTGTTTTACTCGACTAGCCTGCGGGATGCATCCTCCCGCACGTGTTTTTACTCGACTAGCCTGCGGGATGCATCCCCTCGCACGTGTTTTTGCTCGACTAGCCTGCGGGATGCATCCTCTCGCACGTGTTTTTACTGGACTAGCCTGCGGGATGCATCCTCTCGCACGTGTTTTTGCTCGACTAGCCATGCGCATCCCAAAAAACCTGCGCATGCGCATCCCACAAAACCTGCGCATACGCATCCCACAAAACCTCGCACGTGTTTTTACTCGACTAGCCGGCGGGATGCATCCTCTCGCACGTGTTTTTACTGGACTAGCCTGCGGGATGCATCCCCTCGCACGTGTTTTTACTCGACTAGCCTGCGGGATGTATCCTCTCGCACGTGTTTTTACTCGACTAGCCTGCGGGATGCATCCTCTCGCACGTGTTTTTTCTCAACTAGCCTGCGGGATGCATCCTCTCGCACGTGTTTTTACTCGACTAGCCTGCGGGATGTATCCTCTCGCACGTGTTTTTACTCGACTAGCCTGCGGGATGCATCCTCTCGCACGTGTTTTTGCTCAACTAGCCTGCGGGATGCATCCTCTCCCACGTGTTTTTGCTCGACTAGCCATGCGCATCCCAAAAAACCTGCGCATGCGCATCCCAAAAAACCTGCGCATGCGCATCCCACAAAACCTGCGCATGCGCATCCCACAAAACCTCGCACGTGTTTTTATTCGACTAGCCTGCGGGATGCATCCTCACGCACGTGTTTTACTCGACTAGCCTGCGGGATGCATCCTCCCGCACGTGTTTTTACTCGACTAGCCTGCGGGATGCATCCTCTCGCACGTGTTTTTACTCGACTAGCCTGCGGGATGCATCCTCTCGCACGTGTTTTTGCTCGACTAGCCATGCGCATCCCAAAAAACCTGCGCATGCGCATCCCAAAAAACCTGCGCATGCGCATCCCACAAAACCTGCGCATGCGCATCCCACAAAACCTCGCACGTGTTTTTATTCGACTAGCCTGCGGGATGCATCCTCACGCACGTGTTTTACTCGACTAGCCTGAGGGATGCATCCTCCCGCACGTGTTTTTACTCGACTAGCCTGCGGGATGCATCCTCTCGCACGTGTTTTTACTCGACTAGCCTGCGGGATGCATCCTCTCGCACGTGTTTTTACTCGACTAGCCTGCGGGATGCATCCTCTCGCACGTGTTTTTACTGGGCTAGCCTGCGGGATGCATCCCCTCGCACGTGTTTTTACTCGACTAGCCTGCGGGATGCATCCTCTCGCACGTGTTTTTACTCGACTAGCCTGCGGGATGCATCCTCACGCACGTGTTTTACTCGACTAGCCTGCAGGATGCATCCTCTCGCACGTGTTTTTACTCGACTAGCCTGCGGGATGCATCCTCTCGCACGTGTTTTTACTGGACTAGCCTGCGGGATGCATCCCCTCGCACGTGTTTTTACTCGACTAGCCTGCGGGATGCATCCTCCCGCACGTGTTTTTACACGACTACCCTGCGGGATGCATCCTCCCTCACGTGTTTTTACTCGACTAGCCTGCGGGATGCATCCTCTCGCACGTGTTTTTACTCGACTAGCCTGCGGGATGTATCCTCTCGCACGTGTTTTTACTCGACTAGCCTGCGGGATGCATCCTCTCGCACGTGTTTTTGCTCAACTAGCCTGCGGGATGCATCCTCTCGCACGTGTTTTTACTCGACTAGCCTGCGGGATGTATCCTCTCGCACATGTTTTTACTCGACTAGCCTGCGGGATGCATCCTCTCGCACGTGTTTTTGCTCAACTAGCCTGCGGGATGCATCCTCTCCCACGTGTTTTTGCTCGACTAGCCATGCGCATCCCAAAAAACCTGCGCATGCGCATCCCAAAAAACCTGCGCATGCGCATCCCACAAAACCTCGCACGTGTTTTTACTCGACTAGCCTGCGGGATGCATCCTCTCGCACGTGTTTTTACTGGACTAGCCTGCGGGATGCATCCTCTCGCACGTGTTTTTACTCGACTAGCCTGCGGGATGCATCCTCTCGCACGTGTTTTTGCTCGACTAGCCTGCGGGATGCATCCTCTCGCACGTGTTTTTGCTCGACTAGCCATGCGCATCCCAAAAAACCTGCTCATGCGCATCCCACAAAACCTGCGCATGCGCATCCCACAAAACCTCGCACGTGTTTTTACTCGACTAGCCTGCGGGATGCATCCTCTCGCACGTGTTTTTACTCGACTAGCCTGCGGGATGCATCCTCTCGCACGTGTTTTTACTCGACTAGCCTGCGGGATGCATCCTCTCGCACGTGTTTTTATTCGACTAGCCTGCGGGATGCATCCTCACGCACGTGTTTTACTCGACTAGCCTGCGGGATGCATCCTCCCGCACGTGTTTTTACTCGACTAGCCTGCGGGATGCATCCCCTCGCACGTGTTTTTGCTCGACTAGCCTGCGGGATGCATCCTCTCGCACGTGTTTTTACTGGACTAGCCTGCGGGATGCATCCTCTCGCACGTGTTTTTGCTCGACTAGCCATGCGCATCCCAAAAAACCTGCGCATGCGCATCCCACAAAACCTGCGCATACGCATCCCACAAAACCTCGCACGTGTTTTTACTCGACTAGCCGGCGGGATGCATCCTCTCGCACGTGTTTTTACTGGACTAGCCTGCGGGATGCATCCCCTCGCACGTGTTTTTACTCGACTAGCCTGCGGGATGTATCCTCTCGCACGTGTTTTTACTCGACTAGCCTGCGGGATGCATCCTCTCGCACGTGTTTTTGCTCAACTAGCCTGCGGGATGCATCCTCTCGCACGTGTTTTTACTCGACTAGCCTGCGGGATGTATCCTCTCGCACGTGTTTTTACTCGACTAGCCTGCGGGATGCATCCTCTCGCACGTGTTTTTGCTCAACTAGCCTGCGGGATGCATCCTCTCCCACGTGTTTTTGCTCGACTAGCCATGCGCATCCCAAAAAACCTGCGCATGCGCATCCCAAAAAACCTGCGCATGCGCATCCCACAAAACCTGCGCATGCGCATCCCACAAAACCTCGCACGTGTTTTTATTCGACTAGCCTGCGGGATGCATCCTCACGCACGTGTTTTACTCGACTAGCCTGCGGGATGCATCCTCCCGCACGTGTTTTTACTCGACTAGCCTGCGGGATGCATCCTCTCGCACGTGTTTTTACTCGACTAGCCTGCGGGATGCATCCTCTCGCACGTGTTTTTACTCGACTAGCCTGCGGGATGCATCCTCTCGCACGTGTTTTTGCTCGACTAGCCATGCGCATCCCAAAAAAACTGCGCATGCGCATCCCAAAAAACCTGCGCATGCGCAACCCACAAAACCTGCGCATGCGCATCCCACAAAACCTGCGCATGCGCATCCCACAAAACCTCGCACGTGTTTTTACTCGACTAGCCTGCGGGATGCATCCTCTCGCACGTGTTTTTACTCGACTAGCCTGAGGGATGCATCCTCCCGCACGTGTTTTTACTCGACTAGCCTGCGGGATGCATCCTCTCGCACGTGTTTTTGCTCGACTAGCCTGCGGGATGCATCCTCTCGCACGTGTTTTTGCTCGACTAGCCATGCGCATCCCAAAAAACCTGCTCATGCGCATCCCACAAAACCTGCGCATGCGCATCCCACAAAACCTCGCACGTGTTTTTACTCGACTAGCCTGCGGGATGCATCCTCTCGCACGTGTTTTTACTCGACTAGCCTGCGGGATGCATCCTCTCGCACGTGTTTTTACTGGGCTAGCCTGCGGGATGCATCCCCTCGCACGTGTTTTTACTCGACTAGCCTGCGGGATGCATCCTCTCGCACGTGTTTTTACTCGACTAGCCTGCGGGATGCATCCTCACGCACGTGTTTTACTCGACTAGCCTGCAGGATGCATCCTCTCGCACGTGTTTTTACTCGACTAGCCTGCGGGATGCATCCTCTCGCACGTGTTTTTACTGGACTAGCCTGCGGGATGCATCCCCTCGCACGTGTTTTTACTCGACTAGCCTGCGGGATGCATCCTCCCGCACGTGTTTTTACACGACTAGCCTGCGGGATGTATCCTCTCGCACGTGTTTTTACTCGACTAGCCTGCGGGATGCATCCTCTCGCACGTGTTTTTGCTCAACTAGCCTGCGGGATGCATCCTCTCGCACGTGTTTTTACTCGACTAGCCTGCGGGATGTATCCTCTCGCACGTGTTTTTACTCGACTAGCCTGCGGGATGCATCCTCTCGCACGTGTTTTTGCTCAACTAGCCTGCGGGATGCATCCTCTCCCACGTGTTTTTGCTCGACTAGCCATGCGCATCCCAAAAAACCTGCGCATGCGCATCCCAAAAAACCTGCGCATGCGCATCCCACAAAACCTCGCACGTGTTTTTACTCGACTAGCCTGCGGGATGCATCCTCTCGCACGTGTTTTTACTGGACTAGCCTGCGGGATGCATCCTCTCGCACGTGTTTTTACTCGACTAGCCTGCGGGATGCATCCTCTCGCACGTGTTTTTGCTCGACTAGCCTGCGGGATGCATCCTCTCGCACGTGTTTTTACTCGACTAGCCTGCGGGATGCATCCTCTCGCACGTGTTTTTACTGGGCTAGCCTGCGGGATGCATCCCCTCGCACGTGTTTTTACTCGACTAGCCTGCGGGATGCATCCTCTCGCACGTGTTTTTACTCGACTAGCCTGCGGGATGCATCCTCACGCACGTGTTTTACTCGACTAGCCTGCAGGATGCATCCTCTCGCACGTGTTTTTATTCGACTAGCCTGCGGGATGCATCCTCACGCACGTGTTTTACTCGACTAGCCTGCGGGATGCATCCTCCCGCACGTGTTTTTACTCGACTAGCCTGCGGGATGCATCCCCTCGCACGTGTTTTTGCTCGACTAGCCTGCGGGATGCATCCTCTCGCACGTGTTTTTACTGGACTAGCCTGCGGGATGCATCCTCTCGCACGTGTTTTTACTCGACTAGCCTGCGGGATGCATCCTCTCGCACGTGTTTTTACTCGACTAGCCTGCGGGATGCATCCTCTCGCACGTGTTTTTATTCGACTAGCCTGCGGGATGCATCCTCACGCACGTGTTTTACTCGACTAGCCTGCGGGATGCATCCTCCCGCACGTGTTTTTACTCGACTAGCCTGCGGGATGCATCCCCTCGCACGTGTTTTTGCTCGACTAGCCTGCGGGATGCATCCTCTCGCACGTGTTTTTACTGGACTAGCCTGCGGGATGCATCCTCTCGCACGTGTTTTTGCTCGACTAGCCATGCGCATCCCAAAAAACCTGCGCATGCGCATCCCACAAAACCTGCGCATACGCATCCCACAAAACCTCGCACGTGTTTTTACTCGACTAGCCGGCGGGATGCATCCTCTCGCACGTGTTTTTACTGGACTAGCCTGCGGGATGCATCCCCTCGCACGTGTTTTTACTCGACTAGCCTGCGGGATGTATCCTCTCGCACGTGTTTTTACTCGACTAGCCTGCGGGATGCATCCTCTCGCACGTGTTTTTGCTCAACTAGCCTGCGGGATGCATCCTCTCGCACGTGTTTTTACTCGACTAGCCTGCGGGATGTATCCTCTCGCACGTGTTTTTACTCGACTAGCCTGCGGGATGCATCCTCTCGCACGTGTTTTTGCTCAACTAGCCTGCGGGATGCATCCTCTCCCACGTGTTTTTGCTCGACTAGCCATGCGCATCCCAAAAAACCTGCGCATGCGCATCCCACAAAACCTCGCACGTGTTTTTATTCGACTAGCCTGCGGGATGCATCCTCACGCACGTGTTTTACTCGACTAGCCTGCGGGATGCATCCTCCCGCACGTGTTTTTACTCGACTAGCCTGCGGGATGCATCCTCTCGCACGTGTTTTTACTCGACTAGCCTGCGGGATGCATCCTCTCGCACGTGTTTTTGCTCGACTAGCCATGCGCATCCCAAAAAACCTGCGCATGCGCATCCCAAAAAACCTGCGCATGCGCATCCCACAAAACCTGCGCATGCGCATCCCACAAAACCTCGCACGTGTTTTTATTCGACTAGCCTGCGGGATGCATCCTCACGCACGTGTTTTACTCGACTAGCCTGAGGGATGCATCCTCCCGCACGTGTTTTTACTCGACTAGCCTGCGGGATGCATCCTCTCGCACGTGTTTTTACTCGACTAGCCTGCGGGATGCATCCTCTCGCACGTGTTTTTGCTCGACTAGCCATGCGCATCCCAAAAAATCTGCGCATGCGTATCCCAAAAAACCTGCGCATGCGCAACCCACAAAACCTGCGCATGCGCATCCCACAAAACCTGCGCATGCGCATCCCACAAAACCTCGCACGTGTTTTTACTCGACTAGCCTGCGGGATGCATCCTCTCGCACGTGTTTTTACTCGACTAGCCTGAGGGATGCATCCTCCCGCACGTGTTTTTACTCGACTAGCCTGCGGGATGCATCCTCTCGCACGTGTTTTTGCTCGACTAGCCTGCGGGATGCATCCTCTCGCACGTGTTTTTGCTCGACTAGCCATGCGCATCCCAAAAAACCTGCTCATGCGCATCCCACAAAACCTGCGCATGCGCATCCCACAAAACCTCGCACGTGTTTTTACTCGACTAGCCTGCGGGATGCATCCTCTCGCACGTGTTTTTACTCGACTAGCCTGCGGGATGCATCCTCTCGCACGTGTTTTTACTGGGCTAGCCTGCGGGATGCATCCCCTCGCACGTGTTTTTACTCGACTAGCCTGCGGGATGCATCCTCTCGCACGTGTTTTTACTCGACTAGCCTGCGGGATGCATCCTCACGCACGTGTTTTACTCGACTAGCCTGCAGGATGCATCCTCTCGCACGTGTTTTTACTCGACTAGCCTGCGGGATGCATCCTCTCGCACGTGTTTTTACTGGACTAGCCTGCGGGATGCATCCCCTCGCACGTGTTTTTACTCGACTAGCCTGCGGGATGCATCCTCCCGCACGTGTTTTTACACGACTAGCCTGCGGGATGTATCCTCTCGCACGTGTTTTTACTCGACTAGCCTGCGGGATGCATCCTCTCGCACGTGTTTTTGCTCAACTAGCCTGCGGGATGCATCCTCTCGCACGTGTTTTTACTCGACTAGCCTGCGGGATGTATCCTCTCGCACGTGTTTTTACTCGACTAGCCTGCGGGATGCATCCTCTCGCACGTGTTTTTGCTCAACTAGCCTGCGGGATGCATCCTCTCCCACGTGTTTTTGCTCGACTAGCCATGCGCATCCCAAAAAACCTGCGCATGCGCATCCCACAAAACCTCGCACGTGTTTTTATTCGACTAGCCTGCGGGATGCATCCTCACGCACGTGTTTTACTCGACTAGCCTGCGGGATGCATCCTCCCGCACGTGTTTTTACTCGACTAGCCTGCGGGATGCATCCTCTCGCACGTGTTTTTACTCGACTAGCCTGCGGGATGCATCCTCTCGCACGTGTTTTTGCTCGACTAGCCATGCGCATCCCAAAAAACCTGCGCATGCGCATCCCAAAAAACCTGCGCATGCGCATCCCACAAAACCTGCGCATGCGCATCCCACAAAACCTCGCACGTGTTTTTATTCGACTAGCCTGCGGGATGCATCCTCACGCACGTGTTTTACTCGACTAGCCTGAGGGATGCATCCTCCCGCACGTGTTTTTACTCGACTAGCCTGCGGGATGCATCCTCTCGCACGTGTTTTTACTCGACTAGCCTGCGGGATGCATCCTCTCGCACGTGTTTTTGCTCGACTAGCCATGCGCATCCCAAAAAATCTGCGCATGCGTATCCCAAAAAACCTGCGCATGCGCAACCCACAAAACCTGCGCATGCGCATCCCACAAAACCTGCGCATGCGCATCCCACAAAACCTCGCACGTGTTTTTACTCGACTAGCCTGCGGGATGCATCCTCTCGCACGTGTTTTTACTCGACTAGCCTGAGGGATGCATCCTCCCGCACGTGTTTTTACTCGACTAGCCTGCGGGATGCATCCTCTCGCACGTGTTTTTGCTCGACTAGCCTGCGGGATGCATCCTCTCGCACGTGTTTTTGCTCGACTAGCCATGCGCATCCCAAAAAACCTGCTCATGCGCATCCCACAAAACCTGCGCATGCGCATCCCACAAAACCTCGCACGTGTTTTTACTCGACTAGCCTGCGGGATGCATCCTCTCGCACGTGTTTTTACTCGACTAGCCTGCGGGATGCATCCTCTCGCACGTGTTTTTACTCGACTAGCCTGCGGGATGCATCCTCTCGCACGTGTTTTTACTGGGCTAGCCTGCGGGATGCATCCCCTCGCACGTGTTTTTACTCGACTAGCCTGCGGGATGCATCCTCTCGCACGTGTTTTTACTCGACTAGCCTGCGGGATGCATCCTCACGCACGTGTTTTACTCGACTAGCCTGCAGGATGCATCCTCTCGCACGTGTTTTTATTCGACTAGCCTGCGGGATGCATCCTCACGCACGTGTTTTACTCGACTAGCCTGCGGGATGCATCCTCTCGCACGTGTTTTTACTGGGCTAGCCTGCGGGATGCATCCCCTCGCACGTGTTTTTACTCGACTAGCCTGCGGGATGCATCCTCTCGCACGTGTTTTTACTCGACTAGCCTGCGGGATGCATCCTCACGCACGTGTTTTACTCGACTAGCCTGCAGGATGCATCCTCTCGCACGTGTTTTTACTCGACTAGCCTGCGGGATGCATCCTCTCGCACGTGTTTTTACTGGACTAGCCTGCGGGATGCATCCCCTCGCACGTGTTTTTACTCGACTAGCCTGCGGGATGCATCCTCCCGCACGTGTTTTTACACGACTAGCCTGCGGGATGTATCCTCTCGCACGTGGTTTTTACTCGACTAGCCTGCGGGATGCATCCTCTCGCACGTGTTTTTGCTCAACTAGCCTGCGGGATGCATCCTCTCGCACGTGTTTTTACTCGACTAGCCTGCGGGATGTATCCTCTCGCACGTGTTTTTACTCGACTAGCCTGCGGGATGCATCCTCTCGCACGTGTTTTTGCTCAACTAGCCTGCGGGATGCATCCTCTCCCACGTGTTTTTGCTCGACTAGCCATGCGCATCCCAAAAAACCTGCGCATGCGCATCCCAAAAAACCTGCGCAGGCGCATCCCACAAAACCTCGCACGTGTTTTTACTCGACTAGCCTGCGGGATGCATCCTCTCGCACGTGTTTTTACTGGACTAGCCTGCGGGATGCATCCTCTCGCACGTGTTTTTACTCGACTAGCCTGCGGGATGCATCCTCTCGCACGTGTTTTTGCTCGACTAGCCTGCGGGATGCATCCTCTCGCACGTGTTTTTACTCGACTAGCCTGCGGGATGCATCCTCTCGCACGTGTTTTTACTGGGCTAGCCTGCGGGATGCATCCCCTCGCACGTGTTTTTACTCGACTAGCCTGCGGGATGCATCCTCTCGCACGTGTTTTTACTCGACTAGCCTGCGGGATGCATCCTCACGCACGTGTTTTACTCGACTAGCCTGCAGGATGCATCCTCTCGCACGTGTTTTTATTCGACTAGCCTGCGGGATGCATCCTCACGCACGTGTTTTACTCGACTAGCCTGCGGGATGCATCCTCCCGCACGTGTTTTTACTCGACTAGCCTGCGGGATGCATCCCCTCGCACGTGTTTTTGCTCGACTAGCCTGCGGGATGCATCCTCTCGCACGTGTTTTTACTGGACTAGCCTGCGGGATGCATCCTCTCGCACGTGTTTTTACTCGACTAGCCTGCGGGATGCATCCTCTCGCACGTGTTTTTACTCGACTAGCCTGCGGGATGCATCCTCTCGCACGTGTTTTTATTCGACTAGCCTGCGGGATGCATCCTCACGCACGTGTTTTACTCGACTAGCCTGCGGGATGCATCCTCCCGCACGTGTTTTTACTCGACTAGCCTGCGGGATGCATCCGCTCGCACGTGTTTTTGCTCGACTAGCCTGCGGGATGCATCCTCTCGCACGTGTTTTTACTGGACTAGCCTGCGGGATGCATCCTCTCGCACGTGTTTTTGCTCGACTAGCCATGCGCATCCCAAAAAACCTGCGCATGCGCATCCCACAAAACCTGCGCATACGCATCCCACAAAACCTCGCACGTGTTTTTACTCGACTAGCCGGCGGGATGCATCCTCTCGCACGTGTTTTTACTGGACTAGCCTGCGGGATGCATCCCCTCGCACGTGTTTTTACTCGACCAGCCTGCGGGATGTATCCTCTCGCACGTGTTTTTACTCGACTAGCCTGCGGGATGCATCCTCTCGCACGTGTTTTTGCTCAACTAGCCTGCGGGATGCATCCTCTCGCACGTGTTTTTACTCGACTAGCCTGCGGGATGTATCCTCTCGCACGTGTTTTTACTCGACTAGCCTGCGGGATGCATCCTCTCGCACGTGTTTTTGCTCAACTAGCCTGCGGGATGCATCCTCTCCCACGTGTTTTTGCTCGACTAGCCATGCGCATCCCAAAAAACCTGCGCATGCGCATCCCAAAAAACCTGCGCATGCGCATCCCACAAAACCTGCGCATGCGCATCCCACAAAACCTCGCACGTGTTTTTATTCGACTAGATTGCGGGATGCATCCTCACGCACGTGTTTTACTCGACTAGCCTGCGGGATGCATCCTCCCGCACGTGTTTTTACTCGACTAGCCTGCGGGATGCATCCTCTCGCACGTGTTTTTACTCGACTAGCCTGCGGGATGCATCCTCTCGCACGTGTTTTTGCTCGACTAGCCATGCGCATCCCAAAAAACCTGCGCATGCGCATCCCAAAAAACCTGCGCATGCGCATCCCACAAAACCTGCGCATGCGCATCCCACAAAACCTCGCACGTGTTTTTATTCGACTAGCCTGCGGGATGCATCCTCACGCACGTGTTTTACTCGACTAGCCTGAGGGATGCATCCTCCCGCACGTGTTTTTACTCGACTAGCCTGCGGGATGCATCCTCTCGCACGTGTTTTTACTCGACTAGCCTGCGGGATGCATCCTCTCGCACGTGTTTTTGCTCGACTAGCCATGCGCATCCCAAAAAATCTGCGCATGCGTATCCCAAAAAACCTGCGCATGCGCAACCCACAAAACCTGCGCATGCGCATCCCACAAAACCTGCGCATGCGCATCCCACAAAACCTCGCACGTGTTTTTACTCGACTAGCCTGCGGGATGCATCCTCTCGCACGTGTTTTTACTCGACTAGCCTGAGGGATGCATCCTCCCGCACGTGTTTTTGCTCGACTAGCCATGCGCATCCCAAAAAACCTGCTCATGCGCATCCCACAAAACCTGCGCATGCGCATCCCACAAAACCTCGCACGTGTTTTTACTCGACTAGCCTGCGGGATGCATCCTCTCGCACGTGTTTTTACTCGACTAGCCTGCGGGATGCATCCTCTCGCACGTGTTTTTACTGGGCTAGCCTGCGGGATGCATCCCCTCGCACGTGTTTTTACTCGACTAGCCTGCGGGATGCATCCTCTCGCACGTGTTTTTACTCGACTAGCCTGCGGGATGCATCCTCACGCACGTGTTTTACTCGACTAGCCTGCAGGATGCATCCTCTCGCACGTGTTTTTACTCGACTAGCCTGCGGGATGCATCCTCTCGCACGTGTTTTTACTGGACTAGCCTGCGGGATGCATCCCCTCGCACGTGTTTTTACTCGACTAGCCTGCGGGATGCATCCTCCCGCACGTGTTTTTACACGACTAGCCTGCGGGATGTATCCTCTCGCACGTGTTTTTACTCGACTAGCCTGCGGGATGCATCCTCTCGCACGTGTTTTTGCTCAACTAGCCTGCGGGATGCATCCTCTCGCACGTGTTTTTACTCGACTAGCCTGCGGGATGTATCCTCTCGCACGTGTTTTTACTCGACTAGCCTGCGGGATGCATCCTCTCGCACGTGTTTTTGCTCAACTAGCCTGCGGGATGCATCCTCTCCCACGTGTTTTTGCTCGACTAGCCATGCGCATCCCAAAAAACCTGCGCATGCGCATCCCAAAAAACCTGCGCATGCGCATCCCACAAAACCTCGCACGTGTTTTTACTCGACTAGCCTGCGGGATGCATCCTCTCGCACGTGTTTTTACTGGACTAGCCTGCGGGATGCATCCTCTCGCACGTGTTTTTACTCGACTAGCCTGCGGGATGCATCCTCTCGCACGTGTTTTTGCTCGACTAGCCTGCGGGATGCATCCTCTCGCACGTGTTTTTACTCGACTAGCCTGCGGGATGCATCCTCTCGCACGTGTTTTTACTGGGCTAGCCTGCGGGATGCATCCCCTCGCACGTGTTTTTACTCGACTAGCCTGCGGGATGCATCCTCACGCACGTGTTTTACTCGACTAGCCTGCAGGATGCATCCTCTCGCACGTGTTTTTACTCGACTAGCCTGCGGGATGCATCCTCTCGCACGTGTTTTTACTGGACTAGCCTGCGGGATGCATCCCCTCGCACGTGTTTTTACTCGACTAGCCTGCGGGATGCATCCTCTCGCACGTGTTTTTACTGGACTAGCCTGCGGGATGCATCCTCTCGCACGTGTTTTTACTCGACTAGCCTGCGGGATGCATCCTCTCGCACGTGTTTTTACTGGACTAGCCTGCGGGATGCATCCTCTCGCACGTGTTTTTACTCGACTAGCCTGCGGGAAGCATCCTCTCGCACGTGTTTTTACTCGACTAGCCTGCGGGATGCATCCTCTCGCACGTGTTTTTACTCGACTAGCCTGCGGGATGCATCCTCTCGCACGTGTTTTTACTCGACTAGCCTGCGGGATGCATCCTCTCGCACGTGTTTTTGCTCGACTAGCCTGCGGGATGCATCCTCTCGCACGTGTTTTTGCTCGACTAGCCTGCGGGATGCATCCTCTCGCACGTGTTTTTGCTCGACTAGCCATGCGCATCCCAAAAAATCTGCGCATGCGCATCCCAAAAAACCTGCGCATGCGCAACCCACAAAACCTGCGCATGCGCATCCCACAAAACCTCGCACGTGTTTTTATTCGACTAGCCTGCGGGATGCATCCTCACGCACGTGTTTTACTCGACTAGCCTGCGGGATGCATCCTCCCGCACGTGTTTTTACTCGACTAGCCTGCGGGATGCATCCTCTCGCACGTGTTTTTACTCGACTAGCCTGCGGGATGCATCCTCTCGCACGTGTTTTTACTGGACTAGCCTGCGGGATGCATCCTCTCGCACGTGTTTTTGCTCGACTAGCCATGCGCATCCCAAAAAACCTGCGCATGCGCATCCCAAAAAACCTGCGCATGCGCATCCCACAAAACATGCGCATGCGCATCCCACAAAACCTCGCACGTGTTTTTATTCGACTAGCCTGCGGGATGCATCCTCACGCACGTGTTTTACTCGACTAGCCTGAGGGATGCATCCTCCCGCACGTGTTTTTACTCGACTAGCCTGCGGGATGCATCCTCTCGCACGTGTTTTTACTCGACTAGCCTGCGGGATGCATCCTCTCGCACGTGTTTTTGCTCGACTAGCCATGCGCATCCCAAAAAATCTGCGCATGCGCATCCCAAAAAACCTGCGCATGCGCAACCCACAAAACCTGCGCATGCGCATCCCACAAAACCTGCGCATGCGCATCCCACAAAACCTCGCACGTGTTTTTACTCGACTAGCCTGCGGGATGCATCCTCTCGCACGTGTTTTTACTCGACTAGCCTGAGGGATGCATCCTCCCGCACGTGTTTTTACTCGACTAGCCTGCGGGATGCATCCTCTCGCACGTGTTTTTGCTCGACTAGCCTGCGGGATGCATCCTCTCGCACGTGTTTTTGCTCGACTAGCCATGCGCATCCCAAAAAACCTGCTCATGCGCATCCCACAAAACCTGCGCATGCGCAACCCACAAAACCTCGCACGTGTTTTTACTCGACTAGCCTGCGGGATGCATCCTCTCGCACGTGTTTTTACTCGACTAGCCTGCGGGATGCATCCTCTCGCACGTGTTTTTACTGGGCTAGCCTGCGGGATGCATCCCCTCGCACGTGTTTTTACTCGACTAGCCTGCGGGATGCATCCTCTCGCACGTGTTTTTACTCGACTAGCCTGCGGATGCATCCTCACGCACGTGTTTTACTCGACTAGCCTGCAGGATGCATCCTCTCGCACGTGTTTTTACTCGACTAGCCTGCGGGATGCATCCTCTCGCACGTGTTTTTACTGGACTAGCCTGCGGGATGCATCCCCTCGCACGTGTTTTTACTCGACTAGCCTGCGGGATGCATCCTCCCGCACGTGTTTTTACACGACTACCCTGCGGGATGCATCCTCCCTCACGTGTTTTTACTCGACTAGCCTGCGGGATGCATCCTCTCGCACGTGTTTTTACTCGACTAGCCTGCGGGATGTATCCTCTCGCACGTGTTTTTACTCGACTAGCCTGCGGGATGCATCCTCTCGCACGTGTTTTTGCTCAACTAGCCTGCGGGATGCATCCTCTCGCACGTGTTTTTGCTCGACTAGCCATGCGCATCCCAAAAAACCTGCGCATGCGCATCCCAAAAAACCTGCGCATGCGCATCCCACAAAACCTCGCACGTGTTTTTACTCGACTAGCCTGCGGGATGCATCCTCTCGCACGTGTTTTTACTGGACTAGCCTGCGGGATGCATCCTCTCGCACGTGTTTTTACTCGACTAGCCTGCGGGATGCATCCTCTCGCACGTGTTTTTACTGGACTAGCCTGCGGGATGCATCCTCTCGCACGTGTTTTTACTCGACTAGCCTGCGGGAAGCATCCTCTCGCACGTGTTTTTACTCGACTAGCCTGCGGGATGCATCCTCTCGCACGTGTTTTTACTCGACTAGCCTGCGGGATGCATCCTCTCGCACGTGTTTTTACTCGACTAGCCTGCGGGATGCATCCTCTCGCACGTGTTTTTGCTCGACTAGCCTGCGGGATGCATCCTCTCGCACGTGTTTTTGCTCGACTAGCCTGCGGGATGCATCCTCTCGCACGTGTTTTTGCTCGACTAGCCATGCGCATCCCAAAAAATCTGCGCATGCGCATCCCAAAAAACCTGCGCATGCGCAACCCACAAAACCTGCGCATGCGCATCCCACAAAACCTCGCACGTGTTTTTATTCGACTAGCCTGCGGGATGCATCCTCACGCACGTGTTTTACTCGACTAGCCTGCGGGATGCATCCTCCCGCACGTGTTTTTACTCGACTAGCCTGCGGGATGCATCCTCTCGCACGTGTTTTTACTCGACTAGCCTGCGGGATGCATCCTCTCGCACGTGTTTTTACTGGACTAGCCTGCGGGATGCATCCTCTCGCACGTGTTTTTGCTCGACTAGCCATGCGCATCCCAAAAAACCTGCGCATGCGCATCCCAAAAAACCTGCGCATGCGCATCCCACAAAACCTGCGCATGCGCATCCCACAAAACCTCGCACGTGTTTTTATTCGACTAGCCTGCGGGATGCATCCTCACGCACGTGTTTTACTCGACTAGCCTGAGGGATGCATCCTCCCGCACGTGTTTTTACTCGACTAGCCTGCGGGATGCATCCTCTCGCACGTGTTTTTACTCGACTAGCCTGCGGGATGCATCCTCTCGCACGTGTTTTTGCTCGACTAGCCATGCGCATCCCAAAAAATCTGCGCATGCGCATCCCAAAAAACCTGCGCATGCGCAACCCACAAAACCTGCGCATGCGCATCCCACAAAACCTGCGCATGCGCATCCCACAAAACCTCGCACGTGTTTTTACTCGACTAGCCTGCGGGATGCATCCTCTCGCACGTGTTTTTACTCGACTAGCCTGAGGGATGCATCCTCCCGCACGTGTTTTTACTCGACTAGCCTGCGGGATGCATCCTCTCGCACGTGTTTTTGCTCGACTAGCCTGCGGGATGCATCCTCTCGCACGTGTTTTTGCTCGACTAGCCATGCGCATCCCAAAAAACCTGCTCATGCGCATCCCACAAAACCTGCGCATGCGCAACCCACAAAACCTCGCACGTGTTTTTACTCGACTAGCCTGCGGGATGCATCCTCTCGCACGTGTTTTTACTCGACTAGCCTGCGGGATGCATCCTCTCGCACGTGTTTTTACTGGGCTAGCCTGCGGGATGCATCCCCTCGCACGTGTTTTTACTCGACTAGCCTGCGGGATGCATCCTCTCGCACGTGTTTTTACTCGACTAGCCTGCGGATGCATCCTCACGCACGTGTTTTACTCGACTAGCCTGCAGGATGCATCCTCTCGCACGTGTTTTTACTCGACTAGCCTGCGGGATGCATCCTCTCGCACGTGTTTTTACTGGACTAGCCTGCGGGATGCATCCCCTCGCACGTGTTTTTACTCGACTAGCCTGCGGGATGCATCCTCCCGCACGTGTTTTTACACGACTACCCTGCGGGATGCATCCTCCCTCACGTGTTTTTACTCGACTAGCCTGCGGGATGCATCCTCTCGCACGTGTTTTTACTCGACTAGCCTGCGGGATGTATCCTCTCGCACGTGTTTTTACTCGACTAGCCTGCGGGATGCATCCTCTCGCACGTGTTTTTGCTCAACTAGCCTGCGGGATGCATCCTCTCGCACGTGTTTTTACTCGACTAGCCTGCGGGATGTATCCTCTCGCACGTGTTTTTACTCGACTAGCCTGCGGGATGCATCCTCTCGCACGTGTTTTTGCTCAACTAGCCTGCGGGATGCATCCTCTCCCACGTGTTTTTGCTCGACTAGCCATGCGCATCCCAAAAAACCTGCGCATGCGCATCCCAAAAAACCTGCGCATGCGCATCCCACAAAACCTCGCACGTGTTTTTACTCGACTAGCCTGCGGGATGCATCCTCTCGCACGTGTTTTTACTGGACTAGCCTGCGGGATGCATCCGCTCGCACGTGTTTTTACTCGACTAGCCTGCGGGATGCATCCTCTCGCACGTGTTTTTACTCGACTAGCCTGCGGGATGCATCCTCTCGCACGTGTTTTTACTCGACTAGCCTGCGGGAAGCATCCTCTCGCACGTGTTTTTACTCGACTAGCCTGCGGGATGCATCCTCTCGCACGTGTTTTTACTCGACTAGCCTGCGGGATGCATCCTCTCGCAAGTGTTTTTACTCGACTAGCCTGCGGGATGCATCCTCTCGCACGTGTTTTTGCTCGACTAGCCATGCGCATCCCAAAAAACCTGCGCATGCGCATCCCAAAAAACCTGCGCATGCGCATCCCACAAAACCTGCGCATACGCATCCCACAAAACCTCGCACGTGTTTTTACTCGACTAGCCTGCGGGATGCATCCTCTCGCACGTGTTTTTACTCGACTAGCCTGCGGGATGCATCCTCTCGCACGTGTTTTTGCTCGACTAGCCTGCGGGATGCATCCTCTCGCACGTGTTTTTGCTCGACTAGCCATGCGCATCCCAAAAAATCTGCGCATGCGCATCCCAAAAAACCTGCGCGTGCGCATCCCAAAAAACCTGCGCATGCGCATCCCACAAAACCTGCGCATGCGCATCCCACAAAACCTCGCACGTGTTTTTACTCGACTAGCCTGCGGGATGCATCCTCTCGCACGTGTTTTTACTCGACTAGCCAGCGGGATGTATCCTCTCGCACGTGTTTTTACTCGACTAGCCTGCGGGATGCATCCTCTCGCACGTGTTTTTACTCGACCAGCCTGCGGGATGCATCCTCTCGCACGTGTTTTTGCTCGACTAGCCTGTGTTACGTCGGACGACCTCCGACGTTGGTCGAATCGAGGACCGTACCTCGATTCTAGGTTAAGACTAAATATTAAGTACATAACAACCTCTTAAACCCATCGCTATCAAACTCTTGTTCTAATTCTAATACCTCTTAAACCCATCGCTATCAAACTCTTGTTCTAAATCTAATATCTCTTAAACCCATCGTTATCAAACTCTTGTTCTAATTCTAATACCTCTTAAACCCATCGCTATCAAACTCTTGTTCTAAATCTAATACCTCTTAAACCCATCACTACTTCACCCGCGACTTTTCCTAAAACTTGTTCTAAAACCCATCACTACTTGAATCTCGACTCTCCCAATTGTTCTAAACCCAACCACCACTCCAAACTCTCAATCTTACCTAACACTTGTTCAAACCCTCATCTACACTTATAACTTGTTTGAACCCTCATCTACACTTAACACTTGTTCAAACCCTCATCTACACTTTGTCACGTCCCACGTACTAGGCAAAGAAGATGACCCCAGGAGGCGGCACGTGGAAAGAAGAGGAAACGGTCTTTTACGCCAAGACAGCCAGACGGGCAGTCATATGCGCTAGGACACCGATAGTCATTTGGAAAACCGGCACCCGCTTGCAGTCAACGCGGTGTTACGTCGTCCGATGTACGACGTTGGCCTTGTACATACATTATGTATTCAAGGTCTGATCTGCATAAGATCCATACACCGTCCCCTAGACATAAGAACATAATATTAAGATCTCATATATTCTATTGTTCTAATCCTTATCTCCGTCTCTATCCATCACCATAACTTCACCTTGATCAACACCTTACCTCAGTTCCAACCCATCACCACGACACATAATGCAATAAAGTATTGCATCACTCTGGAAGCATCTAGAAGCTTCTAGAAACGTCGAGAAGTCCAAAGACTGCTGCATCAGCAGTCCCACGCTCGTAGAGGGCAATAGGACAGCCACGAGACTGCAGCGTCAGCAGAAATGCACGTGCAGTCCCCGGGAGCGAAGACGCTGCTGCGTCAGCGGTTCTCCCACTCCGACGACTGAAGAACAAAGAGACTGCAGCGTCAGCTATCCCCACTCCGACCGAAGGAGGCAAGGCAGAGCAGGCGCTTGCATCAGTCCGCCTCCATCTCGCGACAAGAGCAGTCCGCCTCCGACCGGCGACTCGAGCAGTCGTGCCAACCTGGCCTCAGCCGCCAGTCCGGCTTCTTCCGACTTCAAGAGCAGACGTGTTCAGTCTAGCTCCGCGAAAGTGAAGTGTGTCGATCCTTCACTCCTAATTCCAATTCCAATTCCAACTCTAACTCAACTCAACTCAAGTCCTAATTCTCATACATTAATCCTACAACATATTACTATATCCATTATTCATTAATCCAATTACTACTCCAATTATAATACTACTTACATATTGTATACCAGTGTACTTACCAGTTCTTATTTAATATATCGTTGTTATATCAGTGCTTCGATCTTGTTATTCTTGTGTTAGTTCAACACCATCTTCCAATTCAGTTCTTGCATCGAATATATTAAACTCGTGACATATCCGGACTTGGTCTAAAGTGCGCAGTGGAAACGCTGAGCCGCCAATAAGGTGTTACGTCGTCCGATGTACGACGTTGGCCTTGTACACACACTATGTATACAAGGTCTGATCTGCATAAGATCCACACACCGTCCCCTAGACATAAGAGCATAGTATTAAGATCTCATTATTCTATTGTTCTACTCCTTATCTCCGTCTCTACCCATCACCATAACTTCACCTTGATCAACACCTTACCTCAGTTTCAACCCATCACCACGACACATAATGCAATAAAGTATTGCATCACTCTGGAAGCATCTAGAAGCTTCTAGAAACGTCGAGAAGTCCAAAGACTGCTGCATCAGCAGTCCCACGCTCGTAGAGGGCAATAGGACAGCCACGAGACTGCAGCGTCAGCAGAAATGCACGTGCAGTCCCCGGGAGCGAAGACGCTGCTGCGTCAGCGGTTCTCCCACTCCGACGACCGAAGAACAAAGAGACTGCAGCGTCAGCTATCCCCACTCCGAACGAAGGAGGCAAGGCAGAGCGGACGCTTGCATCAGTCCGCCTCCGACCGGCGACTCGAGCAGTCGTGCCAACCTGGCCTCAGCTGCCAGTCCGGCTTCTTCCGACTTCAAGAGCAGACGTGTTCAGTCTAGCTCCGCGAAAGTGAAGTGTGTCGATCCTTCACTCCTAATTCCAATTCCAATTCCAATTCTAACTCAACTCATACATTATTCCTACAACATATTACTATATCCATTATTCATTAATCCAATTACTACTCCTATTATAATACTACTTACATATTGTATACCAGTGTACTTACCAGTTCTTATTTAATATATCGTTGTTATACCAGTGCTTCGATCTTGTTATTCTTGTGTTAGTTCAACACCATCTTCCAATTCAGTTCTTGCATCGAATATATTAAACTCGTGACATATCCGGACTTGGTCTAAAGTGCGCAGTGGAAACGCTGAGCCGCCAATAAGGAATTTGAAGCGAGTCATAGAGAAGTTCTCGTGCCACGTCTAGAATTGGTCTAAAGAGCGCAGTGGAAACGCTGAGCCGCCACTATAGACGTGAAGCGAGTTAACTACCAAAAAGGTTAATAACAAGTGGAAGTTCATTTTCATTATATTATTAATATTCCATCATTACTATTCCTTACCCATGCGACGCCCACGTCGAGCGGGACGCAAGTATCAACTTGCTAAATTGAGACGCGCGTTGAGAAATAAAGCGGTGCTCGATCAAATCATTGCCACTACCGAGTGGACAGAACTTCTGGGAACCACCGAGCACATTCCGTGTGACGCGTCCGATTACGTTTCTGTATACGGTTGCCCTTGCAACCCTCCTAAAGAGGTCAACCACGCGGACCTCTCGCGAGCTCCGACGCCAGTTCTACATCCGGTCGATTGTCCAGAGGTGATCGACATAGCCGACGACGACGACAGCCGAGACACGATCATCGTTCCCAGGGTCCGTTGCCGAATCATCCGTGACGTTCCTCTGCCAGCTCATCAACGTGTCGTCTTGCGGCCAGCATCCAAGGCCACTAATGTCGTCCCGAATCGAGCAGCAGCAACTCTGCCAGATCTTCCCCACCTCGAGGACATCTGTATAGAAGACCCGATGTACGACACCTACTGCCAGTACCGCCAGTTCCTGCTGCAACAATATTATTAGGTGTCAATACAACATTGCGGTGAGTCGTATAATAACTTGTATAATTGCTGAATCCTGTGAACTCACCGTTCTCGTTGCATCCTCTCGCGCGTGATTCTTGTCGGGACACTTCTTGTAACCGCGTCGGACGTTCTCTTCTTGACTGCATCATAGCAATATCGGTTGTCCTAGTGCATATGACAGCCCGCGGCTGTCTCGGCACGAAAGACCACTCCTCATTTTAATCATAATATCTCAACCGTCCGTCTGTCACTGTTCTCTTTTCTCTCTCCTGGTACCTGTAACAAAAACACAGTGACGGACGTGACAGTTGAACTAACACAAGAATAACAAGATCGAAGCACTGGTATAACAACGATATATTAAATAAGAACTGGTAAGTACACTGGTATACAATACGTAAGTAATATTATAATAGGAGTAGTAATTGGATTAATGAATAATGGATATAGTGTTACGTCACGCCCCACGTCCTAGGCAAAGGAGATGACCCCAGGAGGCGGCACGTGGAATTGATGAGGAAACGGTCTTTTACGCCAAGACAGCCAGACGGGCAGTCATATGCGCTAGGACACCGATAGTCATTTGGAAAATCGGCACCCGCTTGCAGTCAACGCGGATGGCGATACTTATACGTAAACGCAACGAACGCGGTGAGTTGACATGGGGTAAAGACGGATACAAGATACTGATTCTCACCGGTTTGTTGTTACGCCTTAATAATACTGTCGCAGGAGTTGTTTCCTCTGCGCTGCGTAGACCTCGTACTGTGGGTCCTCGATGCAAATATCTTCCAGGCGAGGAAGATTGGGAAGACGCAACGTAATACGTTGACGTGGTGACAGGAACGTGCTGTTGGTGATGACGCAACGAGGACGTGGCAGGATCACTGTGTCCTGGCTGTCGTCGTCGTCAGAGATGTCTATGAGATCGATGATCTCATAGCGGGCAGCTGGTGTAACGTTGACAGGCGTGGAACGCGAGAGATCCGCGTGGTTGATCTCTGTGTTCGGAATCGGACGGCACGGACAACCGTATACCGATACGTAATCTGACGCGTCACACTCGATATTCTCGGTCGTGACGTGTTCGACGCATGAGGAGAGAGGAGCGAAAGGAACTTGGTTTAACAACTCCTTCTCAAGAAATCCTTTATAGGAATTTTGTCTATGTTCTGAATGAAAAAGGGAAAATTGGCCAGGGGTTCCCCGGAGGCGCTGGCCAGCGGTATTCCACCTGTGACTTTAATAAAATGTAGTTATTGAAAAGGTCCGCTCGTTCATTGACACTACCCAAGCGGAGCGGACGAACTGGCCTCCAAGCCGGGTCACTGTGTAACGAACGAGGGCACTGTTAGAACTGTCACTATAGATCTAGCACTGCACGTATTCCTTGTGTGAACTGTCACTTGATGGAGACTTGATCGAACACTTGACCGAGAAAACACTTGACCGATCAAAATGTCGCTTGCAGATGTATTGTCTCGGCGGAGCTGTAAGCTTCTCCCTTTGTGACCGAGTTTCAATACTCAACAAGTGCACGATTGCTAATGGAACAATTGTTCAAAATGTCGCTTGCAGACGTATTGTCTCGGCGGAGCTGTAAGCTTCTCCCTTTGTGACCGAGTTTCAATACTCTACAAGTGCACGATAAACGAAGATATAGTTTGAATATCGGAGAGAAATATGTCACTGAATTGATTGAATTGTAAGAGAAGTCACTCGCGAAGTTCTGGTAAAATAAGATATATTATAATAATAACTTGGTTACACTTGGTTACAATTGTATTAATATAAATGTGAATATGAATTAAGTGAATTAATTGCGTAGGAGTTAGTAAATGAATTAGTGTTGGAATAGAGACTGCGTTGAGTCGGAATTGGTATTGAGTTTGAATTAGGATTGGAATTAGAATTGGAATTGGAATTGTAGAACAAACGTCGATGAACGTCGAAGCGCGAATTAGAAGAGCGCAGGTCGACACGTCTGCTCGCTTCGCTGGCTTGGGCCAGACTGACTGATGTCGTTGTGTGAGAATGGAGTGAGCGCAGACCGACACGTCCGCTCACTCCGCTGGCTAGGACCAGACTGATGCAAGAGGCAGCTTTGCGTAGCCTCCTTCGCTCGGAGTGGGGGTTGCTGACGCTGCAGTCCCTTTGTCCTCGCTCGTCGGAGTGGTGACGGGTGCAAGACTGCTGACGTTGCAGTCTCTTTGTCCTCGCTCTCGACAGAGTGGTGACGCGTGCAAGACTGCTGACGTTGCGATCTCTTTGTTCTCGAGGTGGCGTTTACTCGAGCGGAGTTGAGGATTTGAACAAGTTGTAAGTGTAGATGAGGGTTTGAACAAGTGTTAAGTGTAGATGAGGGTTTAAACAAGTTATAAGTGTAGATGAGGGTTTGAACAAGTGTTAGGTAAGATTGAGAGTTTGGAGTGGTGGTTGGGTTTAGAACAATTGGGAGATTCGAGATTTAAGTAGTGATGGGTATTAGAACAAGTTTAGGAAAAGTCGTGGGTGAAGTAGTGATGGGTTTAAGATGTATTAGAATTAGAACAAGAGTTTGATAGCGATGGGTTTAAGAGGTTGTTATGTACTTAGTATTTAGTCTTAACCTAGAATCGAGGTACGGTCCTCGATTCGACCAACGTCGGAGGTCGTCCGACGTAACACCTCCCTCGCCGGAGAAGAGATTTCTCGGAGTGAAATCTCTCGGTCCGAGGTTGTGTTCGGTGAACGCTCGCATTACAATTTTTGGTTTGACGAATGCTACGGATGTGATAGCTACGTTTCGCTGACGCGCGTTTTGTGTCGGATTACTCGAGGCGCGCTTGAGTTTGTTTGCGTGTACGATTTTGTAATGGTTACCTATTCTTATTTTTACGTTGTTTGCACCTATTAGTTCGCAAATTTCGTGTGGCCCTGTATATTGTTCGTCAAATTTGTTTTTACAAGGTTCCTTTAATAGGAATACTTGTTCTCCTACCTTGAACTGGACGGGGTTGATTCTTCTATCGTAATAAGTCTTAGACTTTTCCTTCGCGGAAATTAGGTTGTCGCGCGCGCGGGCTTGTGTTTCGCTAATTTTCCTGTGGAGGTCAAAGAGATAGTGGGAGTAGGATTCGTTTTCCAGTTCGTAAGGATAGGAGTCGGCGGAAGGAACGCGTGCTAGTGAACCGAAAACCAATTCGTGTGGAGTGAAATTCGTTCCTTCATGGACGCTCGTGTTATAGCTGAACATGGCTAGGTTGATCCATTTGTCCCAATTGGTTTTATGAACATATTGTTTTAGATATTCTGTTAGGACGTGGTGGGATCTCTCTATAGAGCCATTGCTTTGCGGGTGAAATGCTGTTGTTTGCAGACGGGTAATTCGGAAACGTCTGGCGACGGCCTTCATGAGGGAGCTTGTAAAATTCGTCCCTTGATCCGTCAAGATGGCTTTGGGTGTTCCAAAACGGCAGATCCAGTAATTGACGAATGCGTCGGCAGTACTAATGGCGTCGGCTGATTTGAGTGGAGCGGCGACCGAGTATTTCGTCAATAGGTCCTGCATGGTGAGAACATATGTGTTTTCATCCGTGGTTGTAGGCAGGGGGCCTACAATGTCCATTGAAACCTTGTCAAATGCCCGGTTGGGTGTGTCTGTGATTGTCATGGGTAAACGCGTTTTTACCCTCGTTAGCTTGTTACGTTGGCAGCTTAAACAATCGTTGATGAAGCTTGCCACTTCGGTCTTCATCCCGTTCCACCAGTATCTCTCCCGTATTCTCTTGAGAGTTTTGGTAATTCCTTTGTGGCCGGCATACGCGGACACATGATTTTCCCTAATAATATCTGTCCTTCTGTCTTCGGCCGGGATCTGAATTTCATTGCTGCAAAGGAATATGTGTACGTGGGTGTCCTCGAACGTTTCAACGAGGAGGTTTGAGACGTATTCCATGGAGAGGTGGTCGATGTAGGTTTTGGAAATAGAAAACGACGTTATTCCAAGCTCGTTGATAGCATCGAACAAGGTTCGAAGACATTCTTTCAGGTCTTCTTCTGAGACCTCATGTAATGGGGTTGGCTTGATCGGTATTTGAATTAATGTATGTCCACCGTATTTGCTGACTCGTGCCCTAAACAGAGTCAGGTCCTGAGCGTTGGCCAATTTCCCTAGTCTATTGAGATCCATGGCCCCCGTATCGATTGGTTGACCATCCAACGTTGAAAAACAGACCAGGTTGTCATTTCTCATGATTAACCGGTCGCGTGTGTAAGTGACTATCCTCTGTCCTCTTGGTACAACTCCCTCTCCTTCCTCTCCTTCCTCTCCTTCCTCTTCTTCTTCTTCTTCTTCTCCTTCTTCTCCTTCCGAAGGTAAGCTTTCTTCTCTCTCATCCATCCAGTTGGGTCCCGTTGGTTGGGGAATTAGGCTGGGGACGACGGTTAAGATGTCCTCCAGTCCTGTTATGAGTGGCTCCTCTTGACTGGAGGCGGGTACTAGGGGTGATGATACCAAAAGGCTGTCGTCATCTGAACTCGCCTCAGGGCGTGGTGACGTTTTCGATGGTGGTCCAGATGTTGAGTTTGTCGATGATTTCCTCTTCCTCGGGGGAATTGACTGAGGCGGTGGCATAAGATGTGAGTCGGCCCATCTCCTTCGGCGGGTATCGAAGAGAGGGGTTCCTGGGTCTGATAACGGTGCTCTTGGCGGCGATGCGCCTCCAGGGGTGCTCCATGAGAGGGGCAACGCCACTGGGTTTCGAGAGAGGGCATCCGCATTAGAATTCGCCTTACCGGGCTTGTAAATAACTTGATATTCAAATTCCGCTAACTTCAATCGCCACCTGAGGAGGCGTGACGTAGGATCCTTCACTGATGTCATCCATACCAGTGGCTTATGATCCGTAACGAGTGTGAATCTTCTACCATAGATGTACGGACGGAAGTATTGTACGGCGAATATTATTGCTAGGCATTCTTTCTCTATTGTAGAGTAATTCAACTCGGCACCGTGCAGGATACGTGAGGCGTATGCAACGGGGCGATCTTTACCTATCTCACCCTGGCTTAGCACAGCGCCAATTGCATATCCAGAAGCGTCACATGTGACGTTAAATGGCTCCTCGAAATTGGGATATTGCAATACGGGTTCTGTGCATAACGCTTGTCGTAAAGTTTCAAAGGCTTCTTCTTGCTTTGGTCCCCACACGAATTTGTTTTCCTTGGTGAGGAGTTGGGTGAGGGGTTTGGAAATTTTAGCGAAACCTTCTATAAACCTACGGTAATACCCTGCTAGGCCCAAAAATTCGCGGACATTTTTCGCGTTTCTGGGTCGAGGAAAGTTCTGGACGGCGTTAATTTTTTGTGGGCATGGCTTAACGCCGTCTTTGCTAATTTGATGTCCCAGGTATGCCACTTCCTTGTGGAGGAAGCCGCATTTCGAGGGCTGTAGCTTGAGGTTGGCGTTGCGTAATCGCTGGGCCAATTTATTGAATTTAGCTTTATGTTCCTCTAATGATCGCGCGTAGACTTGTCACGTCCGTCACTGTGTTTTTGTTACAGGTACCAGGAGAGAGAAAAGAGAACAGTGACAGACGGACGGTTGAGATATTATGATTAAAATGAGGAGTGGTCTTTCGTGCCGAGACAGCCGCGGGCTGTCATATGCACTAGGACAACCGATATTGCTATGGATGCAGTCAAGAAAAGAACGTCCGACGCGGTTACAAGGAGTGTCCCGACAAGAATCGCGCGCGAGAGGATGCAACGAGAACGGTGAGTTTACAGGATTCAACAATTATACAAGATATTATACGACTCACCGCAATGTTGTATTAACGCCTAATAATATTGTTGCAGCAGGAACTGGCGGTACTGACAGTAGGTGTCGTCCATCGGATCTTCTATACAGATGTCCTCGAGGTGGGGAAGATCTGGCAGAGTTGCTGCTGCTCGGTTCGGGACGACGTTAGTGGCCTTGGATGCTGGCCGCAAGATGACACGTTGATGAGCTGGCAGAGGAACGTCACGGATGATTCGGCAACGGACCCTGGGAACGATGATCGTGTCTCGGCTGTCGTCGTCGTCGGCTATGTCGATCACCTCTGGACAATCGACCGGATGCAGAACTGGCGTCGGAGCTCGCGAGAGGTCCGCGTGGTTGACCTCTTTAGGAAGGCTGCAAGGGCAACCGTATACAGAAACGTAATCGGACGCGTCACACGGAATGTGCTCGGTGGTTCCCAGAAGTTCGGTCCACTCGGTAGTGGCAATGATTTGATCGAGCACCGCTTTATTTCTCAACGCGCGTCTCAATTTAGCAAGTTGATACTTGCGTCCCGCTCGACGTGGGCGTCGCATGGGTAAGGAATAGTAATGATGGAATATTAATAATATAATGAAAATGAACTTCCACTTGTTATTAACCTTTTTGGTAGTTAACTCGCTTCACGTCTATAGTGGCGGCTCAGCGTTTCCACTGCGCTCTTTAGACCAATTCTAGACGTGGCACGAGAACTTCTCTATGACTCGCTTCAAATTCCTTATTGGCGGCTCAGCGTTTCCACTGCGCACTTTAGACCAAGTCCGGATATGTCACGAGTTTAATATATTCGATACAAGAACTGAATTGGAAGATGGTGTTGAACTAACACAAGAATAACAAGATCGAAGCACTGGTATAACAACGATATATTAAATAAGAACTGGTAAGTACACTGGTATACAATATGTAAGTAGTATTATAATAGGAGTAGTAATTGGATTAATGAATAATGGATATTGTAATATGTTATAGGAATAATGTATGAGAATTAGGACTTGAGTTGAGTTGAGTTAGAGTTGGAATTGGAATTGGAATTAGGAGTGAAGGATCGACACACTTCACTTTCGCGGAGCTAGACTGAACACGTCTGCTCTTGAAGCCGGACTGGCGGCTGAGGCCAGGTAGGCACGTCTGTGCGAGTCGCTGGCTGAAGGCGGACTGATGCAAGCGCCCGCTCTGCCTTGCCTCCTTCGTTCGGAGTGGGGATAGCTGACGCTGCAGTCTCTTTGTTCTTCAGTCGTCGGAGTGGGAGAACCGCTGACGCAGCAGCGTCTTCGCTCCCGGGGACTGCACGTGCATTTCTGCTGACGCTGCAGTCTCGTGGCTGTCCTATTGCCCTCTACGAGCGTGGGACTGCTGATGCAGCAGTCTTTGGACTTCTCGACGTTTCTAGAAGCTTCTAGATGCTTCCAGAGTGATGCAATACTTTATTGCATTATGTGTCGTGGTGATGGGTTGAAACTGAGGTAAGGTGTTGATCAAGGTGAAGTTATGGTGATGGGTAGAGACGGAGATAAGGATTAGAACAACAGAATAATGAGATCTTAATATTATGTTCTTATGTCTAGGGGACGGTGTATGGATCTTATGTAGATCAGACCTTGTATACATAGTGTGTGTACAAGGCCAACGTCGTACATCGGACGACGTAACACCTCCCAACGCGGAAAAGAAATTTCTTACATGGGAGAAATTTCTCGCTCAACACTCGCTTTCACATTCATTCATGCGACGCATCGTCCGGGGGTACTCCGCGCAGGGAGCACAGTTCTCGGCGAGTATTTCCTATATTTGTACGAAACACTGGTCGCACTGAAATGTTGTCGGTGTCGGCACGTGGGGCTGGGGCTGGTTTTGTAATGTCCGACAAGTCGTATTCGCAATGCTCATTTTTCGACTGTCTTTTCTCGGGGTTTAGGGTGGGTGGGGAATCACTTTGTTCACTAACACTTTCACTTTTGTCTTTTCTTATCTGCGTCCAGATGAGTGTCACGTTTCGCTGACGCGGGGTTTGCGTTGGATTATTCGGCGCACGCTTGAGTTTGTTTGCATGTACAATCTTAAAATGGTTCCCTACTTTAATTTTTACATTGTTTGAGTCTAGGATGTCGCAAATTTCGTGAGGACCCGTATATTGCGCATCGAATTTGCCCTTGCAGGGTTCTTTGAGTAGGAATACCTGTTCTATATCTTCCGGTGGTCGAAGGAGATTTTGCCGATGCTGGGCTTCGAATTTCGCTCGCTTATTCTCATAGGGATATCCGTTATCGCGAGGGTACTCGGATTTACATTTCTTTCTTGCTGACGCGTATTTCGCTGTAGCGCAGAGATTAATTTTATCGTATTCGTTTCGCTTCGCATGGCAACGTGCAGATGGAAGTTGAAAGGAATCGAGTTTCTGTGGATCATCAAAGATATGATTTTGAAGTAAGTTATGAAGTTGTTTTACTTTGGAGACTTTGATATCCTTCTCTGGTTTAGAACTGTCACTGGATTTATTGTGCAATATAGAACAGACCTGCTTACATATGGGTCTTGAAGATCTTTGATTGTCGTAGGAATGGAGTTGGTCTTGGAATTGATCGGGCTGGTTACCGGAGTTAGTATCAAAGTCGGACTGGTTACCGGAGTTAGTATAAAGATCGGGCTGGTTACCGGAGTTAGAATAAGAATCGGGCTGGTTACCGGAGTTAGAATAAGAATCGGGCTGGTTACCGGAGTTAGTATGAGAATCGGGCTGGTTACCGGAGTTAGAATAAGAATCGGGCTGGTTACCGGAGTTAGTATAAGAATCGGGCTGGTTACCGGAGTTAGTAAGGTCGGGATGGTTACCGAATGCGTCGGGATGATACCCGGAATTAGAAAGGTCGGGATGGTTACCGAATACGTCGGGATGATTCCCGGAATTAGAAAGGTCGGGATGGTTACCGAATACGTCGGGATGGTTCCCGGAATTAGAAAGGTCGGAAGAGTACGACTCGATTTCTTCCATCTCCAATGGGGGCAATCGAAATGAAACTCTTTCCGACGAGGTGTTAAAACACCGGAGGCTCGCTTTGCCTTTACGATTGGTGACAACGCAGTCACCCAGGAATACATCCGGCGCTACGTTAACACGGCGGATATATCCCTGTTTAGGTCCTTCGACGTCGACCGCTATGCACGCAACGGTACGAGGTTCGAGGACGAATTCTTCGGATTTCGGAGGAGTCTTTGTTCGGACTCGATCCTCACGCTCCACGATCCGACTTCTCGCAGTGTACTCCGATATCTCTCGAGTCTCCTTCGATTCCGGCCGGCTTTTCACGGCGTTTTTCTCTAGGGAGTACTCGATCGAATCCCGAGGAGGCATTGAAATAACCTCCGTCACCGGGGCTCTGCAAGGTCTGACCGCGGGTGCACGAGGATTTGAGGAAGACACTCGAACGTTCCTTGCCGAATGTTCCTCACGCTTGGCGGCTGGAGTTTTAACGAGATCGTTGGTCATAGACGAAGGCATTGAAATAACCTCTGCTGCCAATTTATCGCGAGGCTCAGCCGTGGGCGCGCGAGGGTTCGAGAAGGGAACCCGAATGTTTCCTATCGTAATGTATTCATTCGCAAAGGAGATCTCGGCTCCTGTTCTGAAGAAGGGAGAACCGAGGATTCCGTCGATGTTAATTGGGAAGTTTTCTTCCAAGACATGAAATTCAATAGGGTTTTGACCCTGTAAGTGTATTTTAATTTGACCGAGAGTTGGAATGGATCCCTCGGTTATTCCTTGGACTTCTATAGTGTCCGTATAATCTATAGGTAGATTTGGTTCTAGACTTGACGCACGAATTAAATTGATCTCCGAACCCGTGTCCAACAAAAATTCACACTTCTTTTGTAATTGAGGGGCGGAGATTTTTACGCGCGGAATTGGTGAGTCTGCAGCAAGATTTACTGCTGAGACGAATCGTCGGACTGGTCGTTCGTCCGGATAGCTGTTTGGGTGCGGGCTGTAGTTTGAGTTGAAGATGCGGCCTCCCGCCTGGGGTTGGCTTCGGTCGGGAGGCCGGACTCGTTTCCCGACCTCCTATTATTATTAAAAGCGCGCTTACGGCACTCGTGAATATCGTGCCCGGGGACTTTGCAGTAGTTGCAAAATTTGTTAGGGCTTGAGGGGCGATCTGTGCGACCATCGCGGTATGTGTTTTGGTCGCGAGGATTATTTTCCCATCGCCGTTGCGGCGTCGGGGAGCGATAAGAGTCCCGGTTTGAGTTTCTTGAGGACTGCTGAGACGAGTCCGGTCTGTTATCGCGGCGTTCTTGGGTTCGCTCTGGAATGTCACGAGGGGACTCGTACGTGGAACGCTGGCGATACGGCCGGTTATCAGAGAAGCTGACTCGTTTTTCTTCGCGGATCAGTTCTCGTCGACGAGTCTGGTCTGACTCATACTGCCTGTAAGCAGAGATGGCTGCTTCGAAAACAGTGGCAGGATTTCGCGAAGGGCAATGAAGCACTTCGGCACGCAGCTGGGGAAGGAGACCTCGTAGAAAACAATCTACTACGAAGCGATCTAGTTCTTCGTAATCAAGGCCAATATCTGTGGCATCTTGAATCGCGGTTCGAAGGTCTTTAACGCGATTGATGAAGTCTAAGATGTGCTCGTTTGGAGCCTGGAGTACACTCGCGAGATCGCCACGGTACTGGTCCACGAATTTGTATGGGCCCAGTACTGTACGTAACTTTTCGCATAGTGCAGAAATTGTGGATATGTGCTCGCCTTCTATAGCGGCATAAGCACGATCGTGGAGTTTATTGCAGAGCAATTTTGTGAGGGCACGCTCTGCAGTGGCCGGTACGGTGTCACGCGCGCGTTTGCATGCACGTATGAATTGTAGGACGGAAGACGAAGTTCCGTCGAATCTAGGGACAAGCTCGGCGGCTTGTTTTAGAGCGAAATTGCCAGTAGGTTCATACTGTGGGACTTCGCGTGGCTCTGGCGGTGAAGGTTCCCGCATACTAGAGACGTTACTAGGGCCTGGTGTAGGCGATTGTTGACGTAGGGTTTGACTCGTGATTTGGATGTTATGAAGCTCTTTTCGTATTTCGTCGAGCATATTCTTTTGGTTTTGTGCGTCTTCTTCATATTTGAGACGCAATTTGGCAATAAAATCAGTTTCCTCTTTGAGATATTGCTCTCTACGGGCGAGGTCTTGCGCATAAAGGAGTAACTCTTCCTCGGTCATTGGAGGAAGGTCTGCGTTAGGATCTGCTCGGAGATCCTTTTGAGATCGCGTGATTGGGCGAGACATTTTGAAAGATATAAATGGGATTTAGAAATGTGAACTTCGCACTGACACGCGTCGGGGCTTATTAATGCAAATATCGGCGACCACTTCGATGTCCTACCGACTGCGCCAAATTTGTCACGTCCGTCACTGTGTTTTTGTTACAGGTACCAGGAGAGAGAAAAGAGAACAGTGACAGACGGACGGTTGAGATATTATGATTAAAATGAGGAGTGGTCTTTCGTGCCGAGACAGCCGCGGGCTGTCATATGCACTAGGACAACCGATATTGCTATGGATGCAGTCAAGAAAAGAACGTCCGACGCGGTTACAAGGAGTGTCCCGACAAGAATCGCGCGCGAGAGGATGCAACGAGAACGGTGAGTTTACAGGATTCAACAATTATACAAGATATTATACGACTCACCGCAATGTTGTATTAACGCCTAATAATATTGTTGCAGCAGGAACTGGCGGTACTGACAGTAGGTGTCGTACATCGGATCTTCTATACAGATGTCCTCGAGGTGGGGAAGATCTGGCAGAGTTGCTGCTGCTCGGTTCGGGACGACGTTAGTGGCCTTGGATGCTGGCCGCAAGATGACACGTTGATGAGCTGGCAGAGGAACGTCACGGATGATTCGGCAACGGACCCTGGGAACGATGATCGTGTCTCGGCTGTCGTCGTCGTCGGCTATGTCGATCACCTCTGGACAATCGACCGGATGCAGAACTGGCGTCGGAGCTCGCGAGAGGTCCGCGTGGTTGACCTCTTTAGGAAGGCTGCAAGGGCAACCGTATACAGAAACGTAATCGGACGCGTCACACGGAATGTGCTCGGTGGTTCCCAGAAGTTCGGTCCACTCGGTAGTGGCAATGATTTGATCGAGCACCGCTTTATTTCTCAACGCGCGTCTCAATTTAGCAAGTTGATACTTGCGTCCCGCTCGACGTGGGCGTCGCATGGGTAAGGAATAGTAATGATGGAATATTATGTCACGTCCTGGCGGGGCTATAAGAGCAAGAGAAGAGAATACCGCGGCCCGGCTACTCTACTCTTCCACTGACTGACATTTAATAAAAGTGTTGGTCTTTTTATCAACAGACTAGGACCCGATGCCGACACCTGCATGCAGTCTTACACAGATGGATGATGCACGCGACCCTGAAACATACGCGGTAATATGTTCCACTTACTTTTACGCTTCGCTTGTTTGTCGATTGACACGAGACATGAATTCGCAACGGATGAACAGCTACGGTTGCGCTGATGGCCTTGAATACGGTCCGCTCTGCTTGACAGGGGTTGATCCAAATGGCTGGAAACGACCTTCAAGGATTGACGACTGCGCCAAACTCTGTCACGTCAATATTTGACAGGAACGACCTCCAATGATTGACAGCTGGCTGCTACGGTATTGTAGACGGATGCGCTCGTTGAGGAAACGGGCGTGGACGCTGTACGATAGCGTGAATCTAACTCACGAATATCGTCCGCGTGATTGACGATATTTTAACTAGCGAAAACGGGCGTGGACGCTGTGCGATCCCGTGAATTTATCTCGCGAATATCGTCCGCGTGGTTGACGATATTTTGATTCGAGAAAACGGACGTGGATGCTGCGGAGCTTGCTATGCGAGCAAGTCTATCACTATCACGCACGTACGCGAACACGTAACAGGAAATTGAATAAGGAATACTATTCGCGAACTTTCCAGTGAGAACTCTATCTCTAACTAACAACGTGTCACTTCAAACTACGAAGTTAGGAGCAAGGAAATAATAATTGGGATTTAGATTGACTCTGGTAAAACAAAGTATATTAATAACGTAAAAGAATACAAAGGTAAAGATGCTTATTATTAACGATATCGAAATACGTACTAAGTACGAAATATGAAACGCAATAAAAATGTTTAATTGAATAAACGAAGTAATATTTGAATTAAACGAATAAGAATACGATATTACTGAATGGTATTAGGGACTGTGTCTAAACAGTATGGATTTGGGAAGATTGTGTCTAAACAATCTGGATTTGGAAAGACTATGTTTAAATAGTCTGGACTTGGAAGATTGACGAAAACTCGACTGACCCACTCGGGTCCCCGGAGAGGACTGAGGAGAATCGAACGTTCGTCGACGAACAACGTTCGTCCGAAAAATGCTGACTTCGCAAAAGGGGACCGTGTCCTCTTTGTGCCGGTCTTCGTCGTAAACAGCGCGATGGCCGCCGCACTAGAGTCAGCAGTTTTCGTTCCCAGTGGTGCAGGACTCGAAAATTAAGTGGTAACCATTGGCGTACCTATTTATTTATTTAAATAAATTGGGACTTAGAATATTTTCGAGCGCTTGCTCTTGCAAGGCGTTTCGATGTAAATTTATATGTCATATGATTAGTTGACATCATTTGTCGACCGATCATATGTTTGAAAATATTCTAAGTACTTTTGAAAATTACCAAAAATCGAAATTTTGGTAAAGTCTAAACAAACGCGAATTGAGAACATAACCTACAAATTTTTAGGTTAGTTTCATGATTTTCGCTCACGAGTCCAATGATATTTCAATCTTCGAGTTTGGGCCATTTTTGGCTATTTTAGGAATTTGACAGATTTTGGATTTTAGGTTATGTTGATGGATTTCAATCAGATGTACGTGGTGTTAAGGATTCATTGTTATGAAGGATTTTTAGGAGTTTTGGAATCTTTAAAGGGGAACGCTCGCTCTTATGTATCTAATTTTACATGTAGTCTTAAAGCTAACGTCGGAGGTGCGACCGACGTCACACCTCCCCCCTTAGAGAAGAGATTTCACGCAGTGGAATCTCTGCCTCTGGGTGGCGGTAGACAGGATGCACTGAAATGTCATCCCTGTCTCGCAACGCTGGGTCAAGGGAATCGCAAATTAACGTTCGTTTCGTCAAGGGAGGACGGGTTCGGAATTCTCCGACACTGGCACTATCACTGGCTTCCGCTTAAATGTCACCATCGTCTGAATCGGTGTCATCACTGGAACTATCGGATATCCAGTCAGGGTCGTCCCGTTGTGCGATCCATCTTGCCGATAGAATCTGTCCGCAAGGGATGCACTCCAATACTGGCGTTTCGGTGCATAGCCTTATTCCGCAATACTCGCATCTATTTGGGATGTTATACATCCGCTGATGCTCCCATCGTTCCACTCTAACAATTCGGGTGTATTGGCTGCAGTTGCGGCACAGCAACTTGCCGTTGCAAGCCACTCGAACTATCCCATTGTAACAGATAGTGTTGTTGTATCGTCTCATGTATCGGTGAGCTTTCAGCACGGTCGGCCGTCTTCCTCCCATCGGTCCGCACATCTTTCTGTCGTGGATAGCTATGGGATCCGCAATGTGACTCGGAGCTTGATCGGATGAGGAGTGAAGAGTCTCGTAAACTGACTCCTCTGGTTGGACCCTTGGCTCGCTATCGTCTTTCTTAGAAGGATCAGAGATTAAGTTTGCAGTTACAATATTTCGCTGACGCGTGTCCTGTCTCGGGCTACCTGGAAGACGTCTAATCTTATTTGCATGGACAATTTTGAAATGGTTTCCTATTCGTAATTTGACATTGTTCGTATCAAGCATTTCTATTATCTCATGCGGTCCAGTATATTGCGCGTCGAATTTTCCTTTACGAGGTTCTTTTAACAAGTATACCTGTTCGCCTACCGTGAACTGCACGGGGTTAATCTTCCTATCATAATAAGTCTTTGATTTCTGCTTTGCCGCTACTAAATTATCGCGCGCGCGGGATTGTGTCTCGCTTATCTTTCTTTGTAGGTCAAAGAGGTAACCTGCGTAGGACTCGTTCTCTACTGCGTAGAGATGGGAATCAGAGGAAGGAACACGGGCCAGGGAACCGAATACCAACTCGTGTGGGGTGAAGTCTGTTCCCTCGTGTACGCTGGTATTGTAGCTAAACATTGCCAAGTTTATCCATTTATCCCAGTTATTTTTGTTGACGTACTGCTTCAAATATTCCGTCAGTACATGATGCGATCTCTCAATGGATCCGTTGCTTTGTGGGTGGAAAGCAGTGGTTTGGAGGCGTGTAATCCTGAATCTTTTTGCGATAGCCTTCATAAGGGAGCTTGTGAAGTTAGTCCCTTGATCCGTTAATATTGCCTTAGGCGTTCCAAAGCGACATATCAGGTGGTCGATGAAGGCGTTTGCTGTACTGACGGAGTCGGTAGATTTGAGCGGCACTGCGACGGGGTACTTTGTAAGAAGGTCTTGCATCGTCATTACATACGTGTTGCCATCTTCGGTAGTGGGTAATGGTCCCACGATGTCTAGCGAGACCTTATCAAACGCCCTGCCGGGCGTATCCGTTAACTTCATTGGTAGGCGAGTTTTTACTCTTGTTAACTTGTTACGCTGGCAACTCAGGCAATTGTTAACGTAGTTGGTTACGTCCTTTTTGAGGCTGTTCCACCAGTATTTTTCTCTTATCCTTTTGTATGTCTTGGTTATGCCTTTATGGCCGGCATACGCTGATACATGGTTCTCCGTGATGATCTCCATCCTTCTATCCTCAGCGGGGATTTGGACCTCGTTCGAACAGAGAAATATTTGGACTGGTGTGTCCTCGAATGTTTCTGTGAGTAGATTGATCACGTATTCTCTTGACAAATGGTCGAGGAATGTTTTAGAGATTGAAAAGGATTCCAACGCGAGCTCGTTGACAACGTCGATCAACGTTCTAAGACATTCTTTGAGGTCGTCTGCAGATACCTCATGAAGCGGCGATTGTTTAATCGGTATCTGGATTAACTTGTATTTACCGTGATCTGTTACCCTAGCTCTATGTAGGAGTAAGTCTTGGGATTTGGCCAGTTTGCCTTGTCTATAGAGATCTACGGCCCCGAGATCGATGGGCCGTCCGTCCATCGTTATGAAGCAAACTAAGTTGTCCTTTCTCATTATTAATCGGTCTCTTGTATGAATTATTCTTCTTCTACGTGGTGTAGGATTGCTTTCTTCTTCTTCTTCTTCTTCTTCTTCTGAGGGAATACTCTCTTCTCGCTCATCGAAGACATCTGGTCCGGTCAAGGAAGGCGGAAATATAGGAGAAAAGGAAAGAGTTTCTTCGACTCCCAGATCCCGTAGTAATCCTTGATCGGCGATTGAAATAAGAGGCGGGGATGCTGCGCGGGGGTCATCAGAATGCAATGGCGTACCCATCGATGGTCCCGGTGACGAGGCTGCCGATGATCTTCTCCTTTTTGGGGGCATTGACTTCGGTGGGGGCATGAGAATTGAATCGTCTCTATCTTTCTTCCTGCGGCGTGCGTCGAAAAGAGGAGTCCCCGGGCTTGACAATGGCGTCCTAGGCGGAGTCGTTTCCTCTGAATCGGTCCATGAGATGGGCAATGCCACCGGATTCCGGGATAGGGCATCCGCATTAGAGTTGGCTCTGCCAGGTTTGTAGATAACCTGGTATTCGAACTCTGCCAATTTTAATCTCCACCGGAGGAGCCGGGATGTGGGATCCTTTACGGATGTCATCCACACCAGCGGTCTGTGATCGGTGATGAGTAAGAATTTCCTGCCGTAAATGTACGGGCGGAAATATTGGACGGCGAATATTATGGCTAAACACTCCTTTTCTATTGTGGAGTAGTTTAGTTCAGCGCCGTGAAGGATACGTGACGCGTACGCGATAGGGCGATCCTTTCCCACGTCGCCTTGGCTTAGGACAGCGCCGATCGCGTACCCTGAGGCGTCGCACGTTACGTTGAATGGTTTCCCAAAATCTGGGTACTGGAGGACAGGCTCCGTACACAATGCCTGTCGTAAAGTCTCGAAGGCTTCCTCCTGCTTTGACCCCCACACGAATTTCGTATCCTTGGTAAGGAGTTGGGTGAGGGGTTTGGAAATATGAGCGAATCTATCTATGAATCTGCGGTAATAGCCCGCTAGACCTAAAAATTCGCGGACGTTCTTTGCGTTTTTCGGTCGAGGATAATTTTGGACCGCGTTAATTTTTTTAGGGCATGGCCGTACGCCATCCTCGCTAATCTGGTGTCCTAGGTAAGCTACCTCTCTGTGCAAAAACCCGCATTTAGACGGTTGTAATTTCAAATTGGCGGCTCTCAATCGGCGAGCCAATTTATCAAATTTCGCTTTGTGTTCTTCTAGGGAACGCGCGTATATGACTATATCGTCAAGATAAACGAAGAGTTCGTTACCCTGGAGACCGGTTAGGATCGTATCCATTAGTCGCTGGAACGTAGCCGGCGCATTACGCAATCCGAACGGCATTCTATTATACTGGTAGTGTCCGAACGGAGTTGAGAAGGCGGTTTTTGCGGCGTCCTCCTTTTCCATGCCTATTTGGTGAAACCCGCTTGCCAGATCAAATACGCTAAAATATTTGGCACTACCCAGCTGATCTAAGATCTCGTTTATGCTGGGCAGTGGATAAGCGTCTGCTATTGACTTCTCGTTTAAAGCGCGATAGTCAATTACCATTCTCCATTTCTTATTTCCTTCGGCATCCGCTTTCTTCGGTACGATCCACAAAGGGGAGTTATACGGTGAACTAGAGGGTGCGACTATATCATTTTGTAAGAGTTCACACATTTGTTTGTCGATCTCCTCTTTGTGAATCGGCGGATACCGGTATTGCTTGGTATGTACGGGGATGTCGTCCGTCGTGGGGATTTTATGTGTTACAGCGTTAGTTTTCCCCAGACGATCCCCTTGAAGGTGGAAGAGATCATTATTCTCCTCCAATAAAGATTTGACATGGTCTATCTCGTCGTGATCGAGGTGATCCATGGGAATAGTTTCCATAAGCTCATTAACGCGAGCATTACGGGACTTGGTAATGGAATGGACCCTTTTGGGTATGAATTCGAAGCCTTTCATAAGGGGTTTCGAGTATGAGTGATCGGGATGGTTACCGGAATTGCTTAGGAAATCGGGATGGCTACCGGAATCGTCGGGATGGTTACCGGAATTATTTAAAGAATCGGGATGGCTACCGGAATCGTCGGGATGGTTACCGGAATTATTTAAAGAATCGGGATGGCTACCGGAATCGTCGGGATGGTTACCGGAATTATTTAAAGAATCGGGATGGCTACCGGAATCGTCGGAATGGTTACCGGAATTAATAGAAGACGCGAGTTGATCGTTAACGATCGTCTCGTGCGCGCGGCACGCACGAGCATTGAATAAGTCCGAATTGACTTCGGCTTGAATATTTGAAAAGGGAACCTCGATCTCTTCCACCTCCAACGTAGGCAGGGAGAAGGACGCCACTTCGGACGATGCGTTAAAGCATCGCAGGTATGCCTTTCCGTTACGGTTGGTGACTAAACAATCACCTAAGAACACATCGGGTTTTACATCTACTTTTCGCACATACCCTTCGCTTGGGCCCTTTACGTTGACGGCTATGCAGGCGGCGGTACGGCTTTCGATGGAATATTCCCGAGGATTCGAAAAGGGAATACGTAGGTTTTTATACTCTACGCATTCCTTCGCAAATGATATCTCTGCTCCCTCTCTGAAGAAGGGGGAGCCTAAGATACCATCTATATTAATTGGAAAACTGTCAGGCAGAACGTGTAGCGTGACTTTAATGGAATCTGCTAGCTCCGCATTGATATAACCGAGGGTCGCAATTTCTCCTTCTGTCACGCCATGGACGTGTATGACGCTGTCAGTTTTTAGATGAACGTCAGATTTGATACCAGACGCTCGGATTAAGTTGACCTCGGACCCGGTGTCCAAGAGGAACTCACACTCTTTTGAGAAGAGTGACGATTTTGCTTTTATTCGAGGGATAGGGGAGTCCGGCGCGAGATTTATTGCCGAGACTAATTTCGCGGATGGTCGTTCATTCTGCTGACCGTCCGGGTTATCTCTCCTATCTACTCGAATTTCATCTACTGCTGGTCGTCGCTGATGACGGCCAGCTGTGTTGCCTTTTGGCGATTCTCTTGGGATGCCTCCCGTCCTTTGGTCGCGTTTGTCGGGAGGCTTGATTCGTTTCCCGACTCATTTCTACTGTAATATTCGCGGCGGCGACATTCGTGTATGTCATGTCCCGTGCGCTTACAATATTTACAATACTTCTGATTCTCCGTAGGAAAGCGATCGCGACCTGGGGACTGGGAAGCGCGATCTTCGCGTTTATACGTTTCGCGCTGATTTGATTGCGACGGTTCGTGACGTCGCGGAGGAGGAGAGCGATACGCGTCTCTGTTATCGGATTTCCTGTCTCGCCAGGATTCACGAGGTGAAAAGGAAGGTCGTTGATCTTTCCTTTCCGAAGATCTGTTGCGCTGCTCAGGCGCATTCCTATCATAATAAGAGTTGCTTGATCGCTCTGGTGTGCGATTACGAGAGTCGGAGAATGCAACGCGGCGTCCGTTGTCGCGATAACGAACACGGTCAAGCTCGTACTGTTTGTACGCGGTTACTGCTTCATCGAATATTTTCTGTAATTCGAGTGACGCACAGAGCCTGACCTCGGCTCGAAGCGCTGGGATAAGACCACGCATGAAACAATCAATTGTGAATTTGTCAATCTCGTCTAGATTGGGGACCCCGCGGCCTGAATCTATGATCGCCGTTCTAAGGTCCTTTACTCGCGTAATATAATTCAACACGTGCTCGGACTGTCCCTGGTGTATCGAAGCTAATTCTCCGCGATACTGATCGATGAATTTATATGGGCCTAGTACATCTTTCAGGCGGTTGCACAATTCAGAGATTGTGTTAATATTTACGTCTTCAATCGCGGCGTATGCCTGTCCTCTAAGCTTATTGCATACTAATCTAGTGAGGGTACGCTCAGCTGTGGCTGGAACAGCTTCCAAGGCTCGCTTGCACGCGCGAACGAATTGTAGCACGGTTATGGAGGTGCCGTCAAAGGTAGGCACAAGTTCAACCGCTTGTTTAACGGTGAAATTCGAAGAATCGTGCATTATGGGTTCGCGGGGCGCAACGACTGGGCTAGCTGGAATTGATTGAGAATCTCTGGCCGATCGGATTTCTGCTATCTCGCGGCGTATATCCTCGTACGTTTCTCTCTGCTCACGCGTTTCTGTTTCGTATTGCAATTTGAGTTGAGTCAACGCGGCGGTTTGATTAATGAGAGCTGCTTCTCTACGAGCTAAATCTTTCTGGAATTCAAATAATTCCTCTTCCGTAGGAGGAACCTTCTTTCTAGCCTCGCTACGCGTTTCCATGATTGCGTCGCTTGAAAATTTCTAAGTATGAAATTCGCGAAAAATAATCCGACTATATAACGTGGGCGAAGGGGCGTTTTCTAAACCGCTCGTCGCACTTTAACGTTCACTAAAACTCTCGATGAATTTGTACTGAGTACGAACATCGCGAAAAATAATTTGAGTATGTAACGTGGGCGAAAGGGCATTTCCTTCACTGCCCGTCGCACTTTTAACTGACACTATGCTTTCACGGACTCTAAGTCTACTGCGTTAAATTGTCAAACAATGATGGAACGCGCAGGGGTTCGCGTGCTAACACTGATTCTATTTTTATTCCTCGATGCCGTGCTTCTAACATCGGTGACCAACGAGTGTCCTACCGACTGCGCCAAATTTGTCACAACAAATTTTGGCAGAGGTAGGACACATGACGTATCCTACAAAAGTGTTGACGGTGTCTCTAACATCGGTGACCAACGAGTGTCCTACCGACTGCGCCAAATTTGTCACGTCCTGGCGGGGCTATAAGAGCAAGAGAAGAGAATACCGCGGCCCGGCTACTCTACTCTTCCACTGACTGACATTTAATAAAAGTGTTGGTCTTTTTATCAACAGACTAGGACCCGATGCCGACACCTGCATGCAGTCTTACACAGATGGATGATGCACGCGACCCTGAAACATACGCGGTAATATGTTCCACTTACTTTTACGCTTCGCTTGTTTGTCGATTGACACGAGACATGAATTCGCAACGGATGAACAGCTACGGTTGCGCTGATGGCCTTGAATACGGTCCGCTCTGCTTGACAGGGGTTGATCCAAATGGCTGGAAACGACCTTCAAGGATTGACGACTGCGCCAAACTCTGTCACGTCAATATTTGACAGGAACGACCTCCAATGATTGACAGCTGGCTGCTACGGTATTGTAGACGGATGCGCTCGTTGAGGAAACGGGCGTGGACGCTGTACGATAGCGTGAATCTAACTCACGAATATCGTCCGCGTGATTGACGATATTTTAACTAGCGAAAACGGGCGTGGACGCTGTGCGATCCCGTGAATTTATCTCGCGAATATCGTCCGCGTGGTTGACGATATTTTGATTCGAGAAAACGGACGTGGATGCTGCGGAGCTTGCTATGCGAGCAAGTCTATCACTATCACGCACGTACGCGAACACGTAACAGGAAATTGAATAAGGAATACTATTCGCGAACTTTCCAGTGAGAACTCTATCTCTAACTAACAACGTGTCACTTCAAACTACGAAGTTAGGAGCAAGGAAATAATAATTGGGATTTAGATTGACTCTGGTAAAACAAAGTATATTAATAACGTAAAAGAATACAAAGGTAAAGATGCTTATTATTAACGATATCGAAATACGTACTAAGTACGAAATATGAAACGCAATAAAAATGTTTAATTGAATAAACGAAGTAATATTTGAATTAAACGAATAAGAATACGATATTACTGAATGGTATTAGGGACTGTGTCTAAACAGTATGGATTTGGGAAGATTGTGTCTAAACAATCTGGATTTGGAAAGACTATGTTTAAATAGTCTGGACTTGGAAGATTGACGAAAACTCGACTGACCCACTCGGGTCCCCGGAGAGGACTGAGGAGAATCGAACGTTCGTCGACGAACAACGTTCGTCCGAAAAATGCTGACTTCGCAAAAGGGGACCGTGTCCTCTTTGTGCCGGTCTTCGTCGTAAACAGCGCGATGGCCGCCGCACTAGAGTCAGCAGTTTTCGTTCCCAGTGGTGCAGGACTCGAAAATTAAGTGGTAACCATTGGCGTACCTATTTATTTATTTAAATAAATTGGGACTTAGAATATTTTCGAGCGCTTGCTCTTGCAAGGCGTTTCGATGTAAATTTATATGTCATATGATTAGTTGACATCATTTGTCGACCGATCATATGTTTGAAAATATTCTAAGTACTTTTGAAAATTACCAAAAATCGAAATTTTGGTAAAGTCTAAACAAACGCGAATTGAGAACATAACCTACAAATTTTTAGGTTAGTTTCATGATTTTCGCTCACGAGTCCAATGATATTTCAATCTTCGAGTTTGGGCCATTTTTGGCTATTTTAGGAATTTGACAGATTTTGGATTTTAGGTTATGTTGATGGATTTCAATCAGATGTACGTGGTGTTAAGGATTCATTGTTATGAAGGATTTTTAGGAGTTTTGGAATCTTTAAAGGGGAACGCTCGCTCTTATGTATCTAATTTTACATGTAGTCTTAAAGCTAACGTCGGAGGTGCGACCGACGTCACAATTAATAATATAATGAAAATGAACTTCCACTTGTTATTAACCTTTTTGGTAGTTAACTCGCTTCACGTCTATAGTGGCGGCTCAGCGTTTCCACTGCGCTCTTTAGACCAATTCTAGACGTGGCACGAGAACTTCTCTATGACTCGCTTCAAATTCCTTATTGGCGGCTCAGCGTTTCCACTGCGCACTTTAGACCAAGTCCGGATATGTCACGAGTTTAATATATTCGATACAAGAACTGAATTGGAAGATGGTGTTGAACTAACACAAGAATAACAAGATCGAAGCACTGGTATAACAACGATATATTAAATAAGAACTGGTAAGTACACTGGTATACAATATGTAAGTAGTATTATAATAGGAGTAGTAATTGGATTAATGAATAATGGATATTGTAATATGTTATAGGAATAATGTATGAGAATTAGGACTTGAGTTGAGTTGAGTTAGAGTTGGAATTGGAATTGGAATTAGGAGTGAAGGATCGACACACTTCACTTTCGCGGAGCTAGACTGAACACGTCTGCTCTTGAAGCCGGACTGGCGGCTGAGGCCAGGTAGGCACGTCTGTGCGAGTCGCTGGCTGAAGGCGGACTGATGCAAGCGCCCGCTCTGCCTTGCCTCCTTCGTTCGGAGTGGGGATAGCTGACGCTGCAGTCTCTTTGTTCTTCAGTCGTCGGAGTGGGAGAACCGCTGACGCAGCAGCGTCTTCGCTCCCGGGGACTGCACGTGCATTTCTGCTGACGCTGCAGTCTCGTGGCTGTCCTATTGCCCTCTACGAGCGTGGGACTGCTGATGCAGCAGTCTTTGGACTTCTCGACGTTTCTAGAAGCTTCTAGATGCTTCCAGAGTGATGCAATACTTTATTGCATTATGTGTCGTGGTGATGGGTTGAAACTGAGGTAAGGTGTTGATCAAGGTGAAGTTATGGTGATGGGTAGAGACGGAGATAAGGATTAGAACAACAGAATAATGAGATCTTAATATTATGTTCTTATGTCTAGGGGACGGTGTATGGATCTTATGTAGATCAGACCTTGTATACATAGTGTGTGTACAAGGCCAACGTCGTACATCGGACGACGTAACAGACTACAATATCGTCTAAATACACGAAGAGTTCGTTGCCTTGTAGGCCAGAAAGGATAGTGTCCATTAATCTCTGGAAGGTGGCTGGCGCGTTTCTGAGGCCGAAAGGCATTCTATTAAATTCGTAATGCCCGAAGGGGGTGGAGAAAGCGGTCTTTGCGGCGTCCTCCTTTTCCATTCCTATCTGATGAAAACCGCTGGCCAAATCGAATACGCTAAAGTATGTCGCGCTGCCCAGCTGATCTAGGATTTCGTTAATGCTGGGCAGAGGGTATGCGTCGGCCACCGATTTTTCGTTTAGTGCGCGGTAGTCGATCACCACGCGCCATTTTTTATTGCCGTTAGCATCCGCCTTCTTCGGGACAATCCACAAGGGGGAATTGTAGGGAGAGTTAGACGGGACGACTATGTCGTTTTGTAATAGTTCAAACATTTGCTTGTTAATCTCCTCCTTGTGGATTGGCGGATAACGGTATTGCTTCGTGTGTACGGGGATCTCATCCGTTGTGGGGATCTTATGGGTGACCGCGTTTGTCTTCCCCAGGCGATCCCCTTGGAGGTGGAAGAGGTCGTTATTTTCTTCCAATAAAGATTTGACATGAGCCGTCTCATCTTGGTTGAGGTGGCTCATGGGAATAGTGTCCATTAGCTCCTTCATGCGAGCTTTATGGGGATTTGTAATAGAATAAACCCTCTTGGGTTTGGAACGATCGGGCTGGTTACCGGAGTTAGAATTGTCGGGATGGTTACCGAATGCGTCGGGATGGTTACCGGAATTAGAAAGGTCGGGATGGTTACCGAATGCGTCGGGATGGTTACCGGAATTAGAAAGGTCGGGATGGTTACCGAATGCGTCGGGATAGTACCCGGAATTAGTTGAATAACGCTCGATCTCTTCCACCTCTAACACGGGTAATCGGAATGAGATCGGACGCGGAGATGTGTTGAAACATCTGAGGCTCGCTTTGCCTCCGCGATTAGTGACTACACAGTCACCGAGGAATACATCCGGCGCTACGCTGACGCGGCGGATATATCCCTGTTTCGGGCCCTGTACGCTGACTGCAATGCAGGCGGCTGTTCGGGGCTCAACGGCAAACTCATTAGAGTCTGCTGCAGTCCTTGATTCGGACTGTTGATTTTGATTTTTGCGCTTATCGACCGGTTCCTCTACGATATTATTCGATGTGATACGAATCTCTCCCGGTTGCACCCGACGTTTTGAGAGAGGGAATGTTTCTTCCTCTGTCCTTGCGGCGTGCTTTTCAAGAGAGACCTCCGTTTTCGGAGAAGGCATTGAAATAACCCTCGTCATTGAACTATCGCGGGGCTCAGTCGGCAGTGCGCGTGAATTAGAGAACGGAATAGAAATGTTTCCGATTAAAACAAATTGTTTTGCAAAGGAAATCTCAGCTCCTCCTATAAAGAAGGGCGAGCCGAGAATTCCGTTAACACTGACTGGAAAATCGTCCCCGAGCACGTGGAATTTGACAGGGATTGTCCCTTGAATGAATATAACGACTTCGCCGAGTGTTACTATGGAACCCTCGGTTATTCCATGAACTTCGATCGTGCTCGTGGGATCAATGGTTATCCCAGGTTTTAAACTAGACGCGCGTATCAAATTGACTTCCGAGCCCGTGTCTAATAAGAATTCACTTTTCTCGCGAAGCTGAGGGGCGGAGATTTGTACGCGCGGGATCGGCGAGTCTACTGCGAGGTTAACTGCAGAGACGAATCGTCGATCTGGTCTTCGGGGAGCTCGTTCGTTCGAACGGCGGTCTGCGTGAATGTTTGGTTGCGCTTTGTTGGGGCGGCCTCCCGCTGTTGATTCGTTCCTGTCGGGAGGACAGGATATTGTTATAGGCTCTTTTTCGACATTCGTGAATGTCATGCCCGGGAGTTTTGCAATAGTTGCAAAACTTGCGGGGCTCTCCCGAACGTCTGTCGCGATTTGAATTCGGGTCCCGGTTTTCGCGCTGCGGGTTTTGTTCGCGAGGGGTTTCGGATCGCCACTGCGGAGTTGGAGAACGATAAGAGTTGCGGTTCGAGTTTCTCCACGAGTCTCGACGTTGGTCGGACCCGTTATCGCGACGCTCATCTGGTCTGTTGTCGCGACGTTCAGGGATGCGTTCGCGAGAATTGAAATTGTCAGAAGAGCGTGGGCGATAGGAGCTTCTGTTATCTGAGAAGCTTACCTTGCGGGAATCGTCACGATTAGATTCGCGACGACGGTTTTGATACAGCTCATATTGCTTATATGCAGAGATGGCTGCTTCGAAGATCTCTGCCGAATTCTGAGAACGGCAATGCAAAACTTCGCTGCGAAGTTGTGGGAGTAGACCGCGAAGGAAGCACTCGACTGTGAAACGATCGATTTCTCTGTAGTCGTAATGTCCTTCGGTAGAATCGCTGATGGCGGTTCGTAAATCTTTGACTCGATTTATGAAGTCAAGAATATGCTCATTGTTGCCCTGGGCTATGCTTGCCAATTCGCCACGGTACTGGTCCACGAATTTGTAGGGTCCCAGTACTGTTCGTAGCTTATCGCAAAGTTGTGAGATCGTACGTATGTTTTCGCCTTCAATGGCAGCGTACGCACGATCGGAAAGTTTATTGCAGATTAGTTTAGTAAGGGCACGTTCTATGGATTCGGGGATAGAATCACGCGCGCGTTTGCAGGCGCGGATGAATTTTAGGACGGGAATCGATGTTCCGTCGAATTTGGGTACGAGTTCTGCGGCTTGTTTCAACGCGAAATTTCCTGTTGGCTCATATTGCGGGGTTTCGCGTGGCTCTGATAATGAAGGTTCTCGCGTGTTAGGGACGTTACTGGGGCCTGGTGTAGGCGTTTGGTGACGTAAGTTTTGGTTCAAGGCTTGAATATTGTGGAGCTCTTTGCGTATTTCATCGAGCATGTTATTTTGATTCTGTGCGTCTTCTTCATATTTAAGACGCAATTTAGCAATGAATTCGGTTTGCTCTTTTAAATATTCCTCTTTACGGGCGAGATCTTGCGCGTAAAGAAGTAGCTCTTCCTCGGTTGGCGGAGGAAGGTCTTGATTAGGATCCGCTCGGGGATCCGTTTGGGATCGTGTGATTGGGCGAGACATTTTGCGATATTAGTGTGAATTCTTACTCGACACACGATATAGAGAACAAATGTCAGACGTACGAAAACAATTTGTTAATGGTTCAACTACCGGCGACCGTTTTCGTGTCCTACCGACTGCGCCAAATTTTGTTACGTCACGCCCCACGTCCTAGGCAAAGGAGATGACCCCAGGAGGCGGCACGTGGAATTGATGAGGAAACGGTCTTTTACGCCAAGACAGCCAGACGGGCAGTCATATGCGCTAGGACACCGATAGTCATTTGGAAAATCGGCACCCGCTTGCAGTCAACGCGGATGGCGATACTTATACGTAAACGCAACGAACGCGGTGAGTTGACATGGGGTAAAGACGGATACAAGATACTGATTCTCACCGGTTTGTTGTTACGCCTTAATAATACTGTCGCAGGAGTTGTTTCCTCTGCGCTGCGTAGACCTCGTACTGTGGGTCCTCGATCCAAATATCTTCCAGGCGAGGAAGATTGGGAAGACGCAACGTAATACGTTGACGTGGTGACAGGAACGTGCTGTTGGTGATGACGCAACGAGGACGTGGCAGGATCACTGTGTCCTGGCTGTCGTCGTCGTCAGAGATGTCTATGAGATCGATGATCTCATAGCGGGCAGCTGGTGTAACGTTGACAGGCGTGGAACGCGAGAGATCCGCGTGGTTGATCTCTGTGTTCGGAATCGGACGGCACGGACAACCGTATACCGATACGTAATCTGACGCGTCACACTCGATATTCTCGGTCGTGACGTGTTCGACGCATGAGGAGAGAGGAGCGAAAGGAACTTGGTTTAACAACTCCTTCTCAAGAAATCCTTTATAGGAATTTTGTCTATGTTCTGAATGAAAAAGGGAAAATTGGCCAGGGGTTCCCCGGAGGCGCTGGCCAGCGGTATTCCACCTGTGACTTTAATAAAATGTAGTTATTGAAAAGGTCCGCTCGTTCATTGACACTACCCAAGCGGAGCGGACGAACTGGCCTCCAAGCCGGGTCACTGTGTAACGAACGAGGGCACTGTTAGAACTGTCACTATAGATCTAGCACTGCACGTATTCCTTGTGTGAACTGTCACTTGATGGAGACTTGATCGAACACTTGACCGAGAAAACACTTGACCGATCAAAATGTCGCTTGCAGATGTATTGTCTCGGCGGAGCTGTAAGCTTCTCCCTTTGTGACCGAGTTTCAATACTCAACAAGTGCACGATTGCTAATGGAACAATTGTTCAAAATGTCGCTTGCAGACGTATTGTCTCGGCGGAGCTGTAAGCTTCTCCCTTTGTGACCGAGTTTCAATACTCTACAAGTGCACGATAAACGAAGATATAGTTTGAATATCGGAGAGAAATATGTCACTGAATTGATTGAATTGTAAGAGAAGTCACTCGCGAAGTTCTGGTAAAATAAGATATATTATAATAATAACTTGGTTACACTTGGTTACAATTGTATTAATATAAATGTGAATATGAATTAAGTGAATTAATTGCGTAGGAGTTAGTAAATGAATTAGTGTTGGAATAGAGACTGCGTTGAGTCGGAATTGGTATTGAGTTTGAATTAGGATTGGAATTAGAATTGGAATTGGAATTGTAGAACAAACGTCGATGAACGTCGAAGCGCGAATTAGAAGAGCGCAGGTCGACACGTCTGCTCGCTTCGCTGGCTTGGGCCAGACTGACTGATGTCGTTGTGTGAGAATGGAGTGAGCGCAGACCGACACGTCCGCTCACTCCGCTGGCTAGGACCAGACTGATGCAAGAGGCAGCTTTGCGTAGCCTCCTTCGCTCGGAGTGGGGGTTGCTGACGCTGCAGTCCCTTTGTCCTCGCTCGTCGGAGTGGTGACGGGTGCAAGACTGCTGACGTTGCAGTCTCTTTGTCCTCGCTCTCGACAGAGTGGTGACGCGTGCAAGACTGCTGACGTTGCGATCTCTTTGTTCTCGAGGTGGCGTTTACTCGAGCGGAGTTGAGGATTTGAACAAGTTGTAAGTGTAGATGAGGGTTTGAACAAGTGTTAAGTGTAGATGAGGGTTTAAACAAGTTATAAGTGTAGATGAGGGTTTGAACAAGTGTTAGGTAAGATTGAGAGTTTGGAGTGGTGGTTGGGTTTAGAACAATTGGGAGAGTCGAGATTTAAGTAGTGATGGGTATTAGAACAAGTTTAGGAAAAGTCGTGGGTGAAGTAGTGATGGGTTTAAGATGTATTAGAATTAGAACAAGAGTTTGATAGCGATGGGTTTAAGAGGTTGTTATGTACTTAGTATTTAGTCTTAACCTAGAATCGAGGTACGGTCCTCGATTCGACCAACGTCGGAGGTCGTCCGACGTAACAATAGTAATATGTTATAGGAATATGTATGTGTCACGTCCGTCACTGTGTTTTTGTTACAGGTACCAGGAGAGAGAAAAGAGAACAGTGACAGACGGACGGTTGAGATATTATGATTAAAATGAGGAGTGGTCTTTCGTGCCGAGACAGCCGCGGGCTGTCATATGCACTAGGACAACCGATATTGCTATGGATGCAGTCAAGAAAAGAACGTCCGACGCGGTTACAAGAAGTGTCCCGACAAGAATCACGCGCGAGATGATGCAACGAAAACGGTGAGTTTACAGGATTCAGCAATTATACAAGACATTATACGACTCACCGCAATGCTGTATTAACGCCTAATAATATTGTTGCAGCAGGAACTGGCGGTACTGACAGTAGGTGTCGTACATCGGGTCTTCTATACAGATGTCCTCGAGGTGGGGAAGATCTGGCAGAGTTGCTGCTGCTCGGTTCGGGACGACATTAGTGGCCTTGGATGCTGGCCGCAAGATGACACGTTGATGAGCTGGCAGAGGAACGTCACGGATGATTCGGCAACGGACCCTGGGAACGATGATCGTGTCTCGGCTGTCGTCGTCGTCGGCTATGTCGATCACCTCTGGACAATCGACTTGATGTAGAACGGGCGTCGGAGCTCGCGAGAGGTCCGCGTGGTTGACCTCTTTAGGAGGGTTGCAAGGGCAACCGTATACAGAAACGTAATCGGACGCGTCACACGGAATGTGCTCGGTAGTTCCCAGAAGTTCTGTCCACTCGGTAGTGGCAATGATTTGATCGAGCACCGCTTTATTTCTTAACGCGCGTCTCAATTTAGCAAGTTGATACTTGCGTCCCGCTCGACGTGGGCGTCGCATGGGTAAGGAATAGTAATGATGGAATATTAATAATATAATGAAAATGAGCTTCCACTTGTTATTAACCTTTTTGGTAGTTAACTCGCTTCACGTCTATAGTGGCGGCTCAGCGTTTCCACTGCGCACTTTAGACCAATTCTAGACGTGGCACGAGAACTTCTCTATGACTCGCTTCAAATTCCTTATTGGCGGCTCAGCGTTTCCACTGCGCACTTTAGACCAAGTCCGGATATGTCACGAGTTTAATATATTCGATGCAAGAACTGAATTGGAAGATGGTGTTGTACTAACACAAGAATAACAAGATCGAAGCACTGGTATAACAACGATATATTAAATAAGAACTGGTAAGTACACTGGTATACAATATGTAAGTAATATTATAATAGGAGTAGTAATTGGATTAATGAATAATGGATATAGTAATATGTTGTAGGAATAATGTATGAGTTGAGTTGAGTTGAGTTAGAATTGGAATTGGAATTGGAATTAGGAGTGAAGGATCGACACACTTCACTTTCGCGGAGCTAGACTGAACACGTCTGCTCTTGAAGCCGGACTGACTCTGAGGCCAGGTAGGCACGTGTCACGTCCTGGCGGGGCTATAAGAGCAAGAGAAGAGAATACCGCGGCCCGGCTACTCTACTCTTCCACTGACTGACATTTAATAAAAGTGTTGGTCTTTTTATCAACAGACTAGGACCCGATGCCGACACCTGCATGCAGTCTTACACAGATGAATGATGCACGCGACCCTGAAACATACGCGGTAATATGTTCCACTTACTTTTACGCTTCGCTTGCTTGTCGATTGACACGAGACATGAATTCGCAACGGATGAACAGCTACGGTTGCGCTGATGGCCTTGAATACGGTCCGCTCTGCTTGAGAGGGGTTGATCCAAATGGCTGGAAACGACCTTCAAGGATTGACGACTGCGCCAATCTCTGTCACGTCAATATTTGACAGGAACGACCTCCAATGATTGACAGCTGGCTGCTACGGTATTGTAGACGGATGCGCTCGTTGAGGAAACGGGCGTGGACGCTGTACGATACCGTGAATCTAACTCACGAATATCGTCCGCGTGATTGACGATATTTTAATTAGCGAAAACGGGCGTGGACGCTGTGCGATCCCGTGAATTTATCTCGCGAATATCGTCCGCGTGGTTGACGATATTTTGATTCGAGAAAACGGACGTGGATGCTGCGGAGCTTGCTATGCGAGCAAGTCTATCACTATCACGCACGTACGCGAACACGTTGAAACAGGAAATTGAATAAGGAATACTATTCGCGAACTTTCCAGTGAGAACTCTATCTCTAACTAACAACGTGTCACTTCAAACTACGAAGTTAGGAGCAAGGAAATAATAATTGGGATTTAGATTGACTCTGGTAAAACAAAGTATATTATAAACGTAAAAGAATACAAAGGTAAAGATGCTTATTATTAACGAAATCGAAATACGTACTAAGTACGAAATATGAAACGCAATAAAAATGTTTAATTGAATAAACGAAGTAATATTTGAATTAAACGAATAAGAATACGATATTACTGAATGGTATTAGGGACTGTGTCTAAACAGTATGGATTTGGGAAGATTGTGTCTAAACAATCTGGATTTGGAAAGACTATGTCTAAATAGTCTGGACTTGGAAGATTGACGAAAACTCGACTGACCCACTCGGGTCCCCGGAGAGGACTGGGGAGAATCGAACGTTCGTCGACGAACAACGTTCGTCCGAAAAATGCTGACTTCGCAAAAGGGGACCGTGTCCTCTTTGTGCCGGTCTTCGTCGTAAACAGCGCGATGGCCGCCGCACTAGAGTCAGCAGTTTTCGTTCCCAGTGGTGCAGGACTCGAAAATTAAGTGGTAACCATTGGCGTACCTATTTATTTATTTAAATAAATTGGGACTTAGAATATTTTCGAGCGCTTGCTCTTGCAAGGCGTTTCGATGTAAATTTATATGTCATATGATTAGTTGACATCATTTGTCGACCGATCATATGTTTGAAAATATTCTAAGTACTTTTGAAAATTACCAAAAATCGAAATTTTGGTAAAGTCTAAACAAACGCGAATTGAGAACCTAACCTACAAATTTTTAGGTTAGTTTCATGATTTTCGCTCACGAGTCCAATGATATTTCAATCTTCGAGTTTGGGCCATTTTTGGCTATTTTAGGAATTTAACAGATTTTGGATTTTAGGTTATGTTGATGGATTTCGATCAGATGTACGTGGTGTTTAGGATTCATTGTTATGAAGGATTTTTAGGAGTTTTGGAATCTTTAAAGGGGAACGCTCGCTCTTATGTATCTAATTTTACATGTAGTCTTAAAGCTAACGTCGGAGGTGCGACCGACGTCACACCTCCCCCCTTAGAGAAGAGATTTCACGCAGTGGAATCTCTGCCTCTGGGTGGCGGTAGACAGGATGCACTGAAATGTCATCCCTGTCTCGCAACGCTGGGTCAAGGGAATCGCAAATTAACGTTCGTTTCGTCAAGGGAGGACGGGTTCGGAATTCTCCGACACTGGCACTATCACTATCTTTGTCCTCGATGGCCGCTGAAGTCTTGTTGTCTCTCTGCTTCATGAATATAAAGAACCGGGTCAGTGAACTCCAGATGGCGATGACGAGATGCAGGCTCCAGCCGTATAGTGAGTGTAATGCGATGCCGTTAACGATCGTACTGATGATTGTTTTGATCGTGCGGATCGCTACATACACTCCGATTATTCCAGCACTTATTGATCCGAATGTAGTGAATCCGGACCATAATTTCTGTGCTGTAGACTCCGCTATCTGCTGTAGGGAGTTTTCATCGAGCAGGTTGAACATATTGATGTTTCCTGCTGCAAACTGTCTTCCCGTCGCACCCTGTGCGATTGAATTTATGACTGCTACCTTCTCTACAGGAAACATTATATGATCCTGTAGTTTGTCCAGGTCGTCTTGTGAATAAATGCCTCCCGTTGCCAAGTTCTTCGGATCTATGTATTTCCAGGTTGACTTGGCGAGGGGGTGAAGCTCCGAAGGAGTGATGGCCTCCATCAATGACGGTGTTAGGCGATACCATGTTCCGTGCAGTCTATAATATGGGGGAAGTAGCTCATTGCATGGCTTTTCTGTCCCCGTATTTGAAATGATGTGGTCCCTTGGCTTCAGGAATTTTGATGTGTTCCGATACGTGATGGGTAGCTCATCATAACACCGTTCGGTTTTCCTCACTTGGACCGTGACTGGTATGCACTTTATTATGTGCACTACCTCTCCTGCTGGAACTGCGATAAATCCGACATCCTTCATGATGGCAGTGGCAACTTCTTCGGGTGCTGAATGTAATAATGTGAGGGCGTTCTGGAGAATCTGACGCTCTAGCTCACACTTCTGACGGATTACATCTTTGTAGAGTTGAGAAAATTGTTTCCGGAGGTGCTTCTCCACGTAAACAAATTTGCTGTTGACATACGTGAAGATGTCCAGATTGTTGACCAAGGTGTGTGTTTTCTCCTTGAATTTTCCTGAACTTCCAACTTCCAGAATGAACAGCTTGGGGTGTTCCGTACGGATTATGACATATCCGCAAACTGACGATCTGCCTGTCTCCGTGAGTGCAAAAGTCGTGTCCTGCGATGCTACGGTATACAGGGTTGGAGAAGGATTCACCTTGGAGGATAGTTTAGTGGCTATCCCTTCGTACAAGACATCATAATTATTGAATTTGCACGAGTCCGTCGGCGTGGTTTCCCAGAACGTATGGCCATCTTGTGCGTCTAAGCAGCTTCCTTTTTGAAGGGGGCAGGTTTGCCCAGTTTGTAGATGAATCTGTCCGGTTGACAATCTGATTGGAGCGATGTAGTCGCGGATCGTGATTCGGACTAAAGCTTGTACCACGACATCGGTCCAAGTCCCAAACGGATCACTATACGTGGTTCCAGCGCAGCTACCATCGTTCTGAATAACTCCTGCTAACGTGAGGCCGTGAGAGGAGGTCGAGTTCGGCTGAATACCTGTGATCTGAGCGGCTGGGGTGATGAATATTGTCCCCGTCGTGTGTAGGCTCGAACAGGTTTCGCTGGAGATCGGTAATATATAGTCTTGTCGACCATTGGATACTACCGAATTATGTGAGTGCATGCCACAATAGTATATGGTTCTGTCTATTCCGATATGGCATTGCAAGACACGAGCTTGCGAGAATTCAGCTAGCTGCAGGAGCTGAATTCTTTCTAAATTTTCAGCTGGTGCGATGTCTCCTGGCTCGCAGTTAAGAGTGTCAATAGTTGAATACGTGGTAATATTCAAGGTTGAACCTCCACAGTCATATCCAATGAGTGTTGAGGCTTGCGTGGCAATAGAGAGCAAGATAGCTGCTTGTATCGGCTGCATGGTTGCTGTTATAGCGTTGTCGAGAGACTGATGATCTTCAGGGATGACGGTTTCTCCTTGAAGATCTCGTTGCGTCGCAGGGATATCGTCTTCCTGCTGTGGAGTGGGGTGATGCTGACCAGAGGTTTTAAATTTCGCTCTTGGGTCGCTGCGATAGTTTATCGTTGGCGTAACGATATTGGAGACTCTGTTAACGCTAGGAAGATTGAATTCGTTTCGCAAGATACATAACGAAAGCTTATAATCAGACTTAGTTGTCTCGGGCGAGTATAATGTATCGGCTTTATTTCTTTTTCTTGCTGACGCGAATCTCGCGGAATTGTATTTGCCAGACGCATGGACTTTGTTTTCGGTCGCACGGATACCTGATCGTTGAAGCTGCAAGAGGTCTTGTTCCGGCGAGGATTTGAAGATAGGAGTTTGTGGCAAAACATAAACTCCTTTTGATTTAACTTTAGGAATAGAAATGTTTTCTAAATTGTTCTCATATGAACATTCTAAAAGTTCATCTGAGGCGAAGGCGTTGATGTTTCTTTCCACACAGGACTTTGAATATAAATCGTCGGGATGGTTACCGGAATTCTTTAAAGTATCGGGATGGCTACCGGAATCGTCGGGATGGTTACCGGAATTATTTAAAGAATCGGGATGGCTACCGGAATCGTCGGGATGGTTACCGGAATTATTTAAAGAATCGGGATGGCTACCGGAATCGTCGGGATGGTTACCGGAATTATTTAAGAAATCGGGATGGCTACCGGAATCGTCGGGATGGTTACCGGAATTATTAGAAGACGCGAGTTGATCGTTAACGATCGTCTCGTGCGCGCGGCACGCACGAGCATTGAATACGTCCGAATTGACTTCGGCTTGAATATTCGAAAAGGGAACCTCGATCTCTTCCACCTCCAACGTAGGCAGGGAGAAGGACGCCACTTCGGACGATGCGTTAAAGCATCGCAGGTATGCCTTTCCGTTACGGTTGGTGACTAAACAATCACCTAAGAACACATCGGGTTTTACATCTACTTTTCGCACATACCCTTCGCTTGGGCCCTTTACGTTGACGGCTATGCAGGCGGCGGTACGGCTTTCGATGGAATATTCCCGAGGATTCGAAAAGGGAATACGTAGGGTTTTATACTCTACGCATTCCTTCGCAAATGATATCTCTGCTCCCTCTCTGAAGAAGGGGGAGCCTAAGATACCATCTATATTAATTGGAAAACTGTCAGGCAGAACGTGTAGCGTGACTTTAATGGAATTTGCTAGCTCCGCATTGATATAACCGAGGGTCGCAATTTCTCCTTCTGTCACGCCATGGACGTGTATGACGCTGTCAGTTTTTAGATGAACGTCAGATTTGATACCAGACGCTCGGATTAAGTTGACCTCGGACCCGGTGTCCAAGAGGAACTCACACTCTTTTGAGAAGAGTGACGATTTTGCTTTTATTCGAGGGATAGGGGAGTCCGGCGCGAGATTTATTGCCGAGACTAATTTCGCGGATGGTCGTTCATTCTGCTGACCGTCCGGGTTATCTCTCCTATCTACTCGAATTTCATCTACTGCTGGTCGTCGCTGATGACGGCCAGCTGTGTTGCCTTTTGGCGATTCTCTTGGGATGCCTCCCGTCCTTTGGTCGCGTTTGTCGGGAGGCTTGATTCGTTTCCCGACTCATTTCTACTGTAATATTCGCGGCGGCGACATTCGTGTATGTCATGTCCCGTGCGCTTACAATATTTACAATACTTTTGATTCTCCGTAGGAAAGCGATCGCGACCTGGGGACTGGGAAGCGCGATCTTCGCGTTTATACGTTTCGCGCTGATTTGATTGCGACGGTTCGTGACGTCGCGGAGGAGGAGAGCGATACGCGTCTCTGTTATCGGATTTCCTGTCTCGCCAGGATTCACGAGGTGAAAAGGAAGGTCGTTGATCTTTCCTTTCCGAAGATCTGTTGCGCTGCTCAGGCGCATTCCTATCATAATAAGAGTTGCTTGATCGCTCTGGTGTGCGATTACGAGAGTCGGAGAATGCAACGCGGCGTCCGTCGTCGCGATAACGAACACGGTCAAGTTCGTACTGTTTGTACGCGGTTACTGCTTCATCGAATATTTTCTGTAATTCGAGTGACGCGCAGAGCCTGACCTCGGCTCGAAGCGCTGGGATAAGACCACGCATGAAACAATCAATTGTGAATTTATCAATCTCGTCTAGATTGGGGACCCCGCGGCCTGAATCTATGATCGCCGTTCTAAGGTCCTTTACTCGCGTAATATAATTCAACACGTGCTCGGACTGTCCCTGGTGTATCGAAGCTAATTCTCCGCGATACTGATCGATGAATTTATATGGGCCTAGTACATCTTTCAGGCGGTTGCACAATTCAGAGATTGTGTTAATATTTACGTCTTCAATCGCGGCGTATGCCTGTCCTCTAAGCTTATTGCATACTAATCTAGTGAGGGTACGCTCAGCTGTGGCTGGAACAGCTTCCAAGGCTCGCTTGCACGCGCGAACGAATTGTAGCACGGTTATGGAGGTGCCGTCAAAGGTAGGCACAAGTTCAACCGCTTGTTTAACGGTGAAATTCGAAGAATCGTGCATCATGGGTTCGCGGGGCGCAACGACTGGGCTAGCTGGAATTGATTGAGAATCTCTGGCCGATCGGATTTCTGCTATCTCGCGGCGTATATCCTCGTACGTTTCTCTCTGATCGCGCGTTTCTGTTTCGTATTGCAATTTGAGTTGAGTCAACGCGGCGGTTTGATTAATGAGAGCTGCTTCTCTACGAGCTAAATCTTTCTGGAATTCAATTAATTCCTCTTCCGTAGGAGGAACCTTCTTTCTAGCCTCGCTACGCGTTTCCATGATTGCGTCGCTTGAAAATTTCTAAGTATGAAATTCGCGAAAAATAATCCGACTATATAACGTGGGCGAAGGGGCGTTTTCTAAACCGCCCGTCGCACTTTAACGTTCACTAAAACTCTCGATGAATTTGTACTGAGTACGAACATCGCGAAAAATAATTTGAGTATGTAACGTGGGCGAAAGGGCATTTCCTTCACTGCCCGTCGCACTTTTAACTGACACTATGCTTTCACGGACTCTAAGTCTACTGCGTTAAATTGTCAAACAATGATGGAACGCGCAGGGGTTCGCGTGCTAACACTGATTCTATTTTTATTCCTCGATGCCGTGCTTCTAACATCGGTGACCAACGACTGTCCTACCGACTGCGCCAAATTTGTCACAACAAATTTTGGCAGAGGTAGGACATATGACGTATCCTACAAAAGTGTTGACGGTGTTTCTAACATCGGTGACCAACGAGTGTCCTACCGACTGCGCCAAATTTGTCACGTCCTGGCGGGGCTATAAGAGCAAGAGAAGAGAATACCGCGGCCCGGCTACTCTACTCTTCCACTGACTGACATTTAATAAAAGTGTTGGTCTTTTTATCAACAGACTAGGACCCGATGCCGACACCTGCATGCAGTCTTACACAGATGAATGATGCACGCGACCCTGAAACATACGCGGTAATATGTTCCACTTACTTTTACGCTTCGCTTGCTTGTCGATTGACACGAGACATGAATTCGCAACGGATGAACAGCTACGGTTGCGCTGATGGCCTTGAATACGGTCCGCTCTGCTTGAGAGGGGTTGATCCAAATGGCTGGAAACGACCTTCAAGGATTGACGACTGCGCCAATCTCTGTCACGTCAATATTTGACAGGAACGACCTCCAATGATTGACAGCTGGCTGCTACGGTATTGTAGACGGATGCGCTCGTTGAGGAAACGGGCGTGGACGCTGTACGATACCGTGAATCTAACTCACGAATATCGTCCGCGTGATTGACGATATTTTAATTAGCGAAAACGGGCGTGGACGCTGTGCGATCCCGTGAATTTATCTCGCGAATATCGTCCGCGTGGTTGACGATATTTTGATTCGAGAAAACGGACGTGGATGCTGCGGAGCTTGCTATGCGAGCAAGTCTATCACTATCACGCACGTACGCGAACACGTTGAAACAGGAAATTGAATAAGGAATACTATTCGCGAACTTTCCAGTGAGAACTCTATCTCTAACTAACAACGTGTCACTTCAAACTACGAAGTTAGGAGCAAGGAAATAATAATTGGGATTTAGATTGACTCTGGTAAAACAAAGTATATTATAAACGTAAAAGAATACAAAGGTAAAGATGCTTATTATTAACGAAATCGAAATACGTACTAAGTACGAAATATGAAACGCAATAAAAATGTTTAATTGAATAAACGAAGTAATATTTGAATTAAACGAATAAGAATACGATATTACTGAATGGTATTAGGGACTGTGTCTAAACAGTATGGATTTGGGAAGATTGTGTCTAAACAATCTGGATTTGGAAAGACTATGTCTAAATAGTCTGGACTTGGAAGATTGACGAAAACTCGACTGACCCACTCGGGTCCCCGGAGAGGACTGGGGAGAATCGAACGTTCGTCGACGAACAACGTTCGTCCGAAAAATGCTGACTTCGCAAAAGGGGACCGTGTCCTCTTTGTGCCGGTCTTCGTCGTAAACAGCGCGATGGCCGCCGCACTAGAGTCAGCAGTTTTCGTTCCCAGTGGTGCAGGACTCGAAAATTAAGTGGTAACCATTGGCGTACCTATTTATTTATTTAAATAAATTGGGACTTAGAATATTTTCGAGCGCTTGCTCTTGCAAGGCGTTTCGATGTAAATTTATATGTCATATGATTAGTTGACATCATTTGTCGACCGATCATATGTTTGAAAATATTCTAAGTACTTTTGAAAATTACCAAAAATCGAAATTTTGGTAAAGTCTAAACAAACGCGAATTGAGAACCTAACCTACAAATTTTTAGGTTAGTTTCATGATTTTCGCTCACGAGTCCAATGATATTTCAATCTTCGAGTTTGGGCCATTTTTGGCTATTTTAGGAATTTAACAGATTTTGGATTTTAGGTTATGTTGATGGATTTCGATCAGATGTACGTGGTGTTTAGGATTCATTGTTATGAAGGATTTTTAGGAGTTTTGGAATCTTTAAAGGGGAACGCTCGCTCTTATGTATCTAATTTTACATGTAGTCTTAAAGCTAACGTCGGAGGTGCGACCGACGTCACACACGTCTGTGCGAGTCGCTGGCTGAAGGCGGACTGATGCAAGCGTCCGCTCTGCCTTGCCTCCTTCGTTCGGAGTGGGGATAGCTGACGCTGCAGTCTCTTTGTTCTTCGGTCGTCGGAGTGGGAGAACCGCTGACGCAGCAGCGTCTTCGCTCCCGGGGACTGCACGTGCATTTCTGCTGACGGTGCAGTCTCGTGGCTGTCCTATTGCCCTCTACGAGCGTGGGACTGCTGATGCAGCAGTCTTTGGACTTCTCGACGTTTCTAGAAGCTTCTAGATGCTTCCAGAGTGATGCAATACTTTATTGCATTATGTGTCGTGGTGATGGGTTGAAACTGAGGTAAGGTGTTGATCAAGGAGAAGTTATGGTGATGGGTAGAGACGGAGATAAGGATTAGAACAATAGAATATATGAGATCTTAACATTATGCTCTTATGTCTAGGGGACGGTGTGTGGATCTTATGCAGATCAGACCTTGTATACATAGTGTGTGTACAAGGCCAACGTCGTACATCGGACGACGTAACACCTCCCAACGCGGAAAAGAAATTTCTTACAAGGAAGAAATTTCTCGCTCAACACTCGATCACACACTCATTCATGCGACGCATCGTCCGGAGGTATTCCGCGCAGGGAGCACAGTTCTCGGCGAGTATTTCTTATATTTGTACGAAACACTGGTCGCACTGAAATGTTATCGGTGTCGGCACGTGGGGCTGGGGCTGGTTTTGTAATGTCCGACAAGTCGTATTCGCAATGTTCATTTTTCGACTGTCTTTTCTCGGGGTTTAGGGTGGGTGGGGAATCACTTTGTTCACTAACACTTTCACTTTTGTCTTTTCTTATCTTCTTCCAGATGAGTGTCACGTTTCGCTGACGCGGGGTTTGCGTTGGATTATTCGGCGCACGCTTGAGTTTGTTTGCATGTACAATCTTAAAATGGTTCCCTACTTTAATTTTTACATTGTTTGAGTCTAAGATGTCGCAGATTTCGTGAGGACCCGTATATTGCGCATCGAATTTGCCTTTGCGGGGTTCTTTGAGTATAAATACTTGTTCTATATCTTCCGGTGGTCGAAGGAGATTTTGCCGATGCTGGGCTTCGAATTTCGCTCGCTTATTCTCATAGGAATATCCGTTATCGCGAGGGTACTCGGATTTACATTTCTTTCTTGCTGACGCGTATTTCGCTGTAGCGCAGAGATTAATTTTATCGTATTCGTTTCGCTTCGCATGGCAACGTGCAGATGGAAGTTGAAAGGAATCGAGTTTCTGTGGATCATCAAAGATATGATTTCGAAGTAAGTTATGAAGTTCTTTTACTTTGGAGACTTTGATATCCTTCTCTGGTTTAGAACTGTCACTGGATTTATCGTGCAGTATAGAACAGACCTGCTTACATATGGGTCTTGAAGATCTTTGATTGTCGTAGGAATGGAGTTGGTCTTGGAATTGATCGGGCTGGTTACCGGAGTTAGAATAATGATCGGGCTGGTTACCGGAGTTAGTATGAGAATCGGGCTGGTTACCGGAGTTAGTATAAGAATCGGGCTGGTTACCGGAGTTAGTATGAGAATCGGGCTGGTTACCGGAGTTAGAAAGGTCGGGATGGTTACCGAATGCGTCGGGATGATACCCGGAATTAGAAAGGTCGGGATGGTTACCGAATACGTCGGGATGGTTCCCGGAATTAGTAAGGTCGGGATGGTTACCGAATGCGTCGGGATAGTACCCGGAATTAGAAAGGTCGGGATGGTTACCGAATGCGTCGGGATAGTACCCGGAATTAGAAAGGTCGGGATGGTTACCGAATACGTCGGGATGGTTCCCGGAATTAGAAAGGTCGGGATGGTTACCGAATGCGTCGGGATAGTACCCGGAATTAGAAAGGTCGGGATGGTTACCGAATGCGTCGGGATAGTACCCGGAATTAGAAAGGTCGGGATGGTTACCGAATACGTCGGGATGATACCCGGAATTAGAAAGGTCGGAAGAGTACGACTCGATTTCTTCCATCTCCAATGGGGGCAATTGAAATGAAACTCTTTCCGACGAGGTGTTAAAACACCGGAGGCTCGCTTTGCCTTTACGATTGGTGACGACGCAGTCACCCAGGAATACATCCGGCGCTACATTAACACGGCGGATATATCCCTGTTTAGGTCCTTCGACGTCGACCGCTATGCACGCAACGGTACGAGGTTCGAGGACGAATTCTTCGGATTTCGGAGGAGTCTTTGTTCGGACTCGATCCTCACGCTCCACGATCCGACTTCTCGCAGTGTACTCCGATATCTCTCGAGTCTCCTTCGATTCCGGCCGGCTTTTCACGGCGTTTTTCTCTAGGGAGTACTCGATTGAATCCCGAGGAGGCATTGAAATAACCTCCGTCACCGGGGCTCTGCAAGGTCTGACCGCGGGTGCACGAGGATTTGAGGATGACACTCGAACGTTCCTTGCCGAATGTTCCTCACGCTTGGCGGCTGGAGTTTTAACGAGATCGTTGGTCATAGACGAAGGCATTGAAATAACCTCTGCTGCCAATTCATCGCGAGGCTCAGCCGTGGGCGCGCAAGGGTTCGAGAAGGGAATCCGAATGTTTCCTATCGTAATGTATTCATTCGCAAAGGAGATCTCGGCTCCTGTTCTGAAGAAGGGAGAACCGAGGATTCCGTCGATGTTAATTGGGAAGTTTTCTTCCAAGACATGAAATTCGATAGGGTTTTGACCCTGTAAGTGTATTTTAATTTGACCGAGAGTTGGAATGGATCCCTCGGTTATTCCTTGGACTTCTATAGTGTGACGTCGGTCGCACCTCCGACGTTAGCTTTAAGACTACATGTAAAATTAGATACATAAGAGCGAGCGTTCCCCTTTAAAGATTCCAAACCTCCTAAAAATCCTTCATAACAATGAATCCTTAACACCACGTACATCTGACTGAAATCCATCAACATAACCTAAAATCCAAAATCTGTCAAAATCCTAAAATAGCCAAAAATGGCCCAAACTCGAAGATTGAAATATCATTGGACTCGTGAGCGAAAATCATGAAACTAACCTAAAAATTTGTAGGTTATGTTCTCAATTCGCGTTTGTTTAGACTTTACCAAAATTTCGATTTTTGGTAATTTTCAAAAGTACTTAGAATATTTTCAAACATATGATCGGTCGACAAATGATGTCAACTAATCATATGACATATAAAATTTACATCGAAACGCCTTGCAAGAGCAAGCGCTCGAAAATATTCTAAGTCCCAATTTATTTAAATAAATAAATAGGTACGCCAATGGTTACCATTTAATTTTCGAGTCCTGCACCACTGGGAACGAAAACTGCTGACTCTAGTGCGGCGGCCATCGCGCTGTTTACGACGAAGACCGGCACAAAGAGGACACGGTCCCCTTTTGCGAAGTCAGCATTTTTCGGACGAACGTTATTCGTCGACGAACGTTCGATTCTCCACAGTCCTCTCCGGGGACCCGAGTGGGTCAGTCGAGTTTTCGTCAATCTTCCAAGTCCAGACTATTTAGACATAGTCTTTCCAAATCCAGATTGTTTAGACACAATCTTCCCAAATCCATACTGTTTAGACACAGTCCCTAATACCATTCAGTAATATCGTATTCTTATTCGTTTAATTCAAATATTACTTCGTTTATTCAATTAAACATTTTTATTGCGTTTCATATTTCGTACTTAGTACGTATTTCGATTTCGTTAATAACAAGCATCTTTACCTTTGTATTCTTTTACGTTTATAATATACTTTGTTTTACCAGAGTCAATCTAAATCCCAATTATTATTTCCTTGCTCCTAACTTCGTAGTTTGAAGTGACACGTTGTTAGTTAGAGATAGAGTTCTCACTGGAAAGTTCGCGAATAGTATTCCTTATTCAATTTCCTGTTACGTGTTCGCGTACGTGCGTGATAGTGATAGACTTGCTCGCATAGCAAGCTCCGCAGCATCCACGTCCGTTTTCTTGAATCAAAGTATCGTCAACCACGCGGACGATATTCGCGAGATAAATTCACGGGATCGCACAGCGTCCACGCCCGTTTTCGCTAGTTAAAATATCGTCAATCACGCGGACGATATTCGTGAGTTAGATTCACGGTATCGTACAGCGTCCACGCCCGTTTCCTCAACGAGCGCATCCGTCTACAATACCGTAGCAGCCAGCTGTCAATCATTGGAGGTCGTTCCTGTCAAATATTGACGTGACAGAGTTTGGCGCAGTCGTCAATCCTTGAAGGTCGTTTCCAGCCATTTGGATTAACGCCTGTCAAGCAGAGCGGACCGAATTCAAGGTCATCAGCGCAACCGTAGCCGTTCATCCGTTGCGAATTCATTTCTCGTGTCAATCGACAAACAAGCGAAGCGTAAAAGTAAGTGGAACATATTATCGCGTATGTTTCAGGGTCGCGTGCATCTTTCATCTGTGTAAGACTGCATGCAGGTGTCGGCATCGGGTCCTAGTCTGTTGATAAAAAGACCAACACTTTTATTAAATGTCAGTCAGTGGAAGAGTAGAGTAGCCGGGCCGCGGTATTCTCTTCTCTTGCTATTATAGCCCCGCCAGGACGTGACAAATTTGGCGCAGTCGGTAGGACACTCGTTGGTCACCGATGTTAGAAACACCGTCAACACTTTTGTAGGATACGTCATATGTCCTACCTCTGCCAAAATTTGTTGTGACAAATTTGGCGCAGTCGGTAGGACAGTCGTTGGTCACCGATGTTAGAAGCACGGCATCGAGGAATAAAAATAGAATCAGTGTTAGCACGCGAACCCCTGCGCGTTCCATCATTGTTTGACAATTTAACGCAGTAGACTTAGAGTCCGTGAAAGCATAGTGTCAGTTAAAAGTGCGACGGGCAGTGAAGGAAATGCCCTTTCGCCCACGTTACATACTCAAATTATTTTTCGCGATGTTCGTACTCAGTACAAATTCATCGAGAGTTTTAGTGAACGTTAAAGTGCGACGGGCGGTTTAGAAAACGCCCCTTCGCCCACGTTATATAGTCGGATTATTTTTCGCGAATTTCATACTTAGAAATTTTCAAGCGACGCAATCATGGAAACGCGTAGCGAGGCTAGAAAGAAGGTTCCTCCTACGGAAGAGGAATTAATTGAATTCCAGAAAGATTTAGCTCGTAGAGAAGCAGCTCTCATTAATCAAACCGCCGCGTTGACTCAACTCAAATTGCAATACGAAACAGAAACGCGCGATCAGAGAGAAACGTACGAGGATATACGCCGCGAGATAGCAGAAATCCGATCGGCCAGAGATTCTCAATCAATTCCAGCTAGCCCAGTCGTTGCGCCCCGCGAACCCATGATGCACGATTCTTCGAATTTCACCGTTAAACAAGCGGTTGAACTTGTGCCTACCTTTGACGGCACCTCCATAACCGTGCTACAATTCGTTCGCGCGTGCAAGCGAGCCTTGGAAGCTGTTCCAGCCACAGCTGAGCGTACCCTCACTAGATTAGTATGCAATAAGCTTAGAGGACAGGCATACGCCGCGATTGAAGACGTAAATATTAACACAATCTCTGAATTGTGCAACCGCCTGAAAGATGTACTAGGCCCATATAAATTCATCGATCAGTATCGCGGAGAATTAGCTTCGATACACCAGGGACAGTCCGAGCACGTGTTGAATTATATTACGCGAGTAAAGGACCTTAGAACGGCGATCATAGATTCAGGCCGCGGGGTCCCCAATCTAGACGAGATTGATAAATTCACAATTGATTGTTTCATGCGTGGTCTTATCCCAGCGCTTCGAGCCGAGGTCAGGCTCTGTGCGTCACTCGAATTACAGAAAATATTCGATGAAGCAGTAACCGCGTACAAACAGTACGAGCTTGACCGTGTTCGTTATCGCGACGACGGACGCCGCGTTGCATTCTCCGACTCTCGTAATCGCACACCAGAGCGATCAAGCAACTCTTATTATGATAGGAATGCGCCTGAGCAGCGCAACAGATCTTCGGAAAGGAAAGATCAACGACCTTCCTTTTCACCTCGTGAATCCTGGCGAGACAGGAAATCCGATAACAGAGACGCGTATCGCTCTCCTCCTCCGCGACGTCACGAACCGTCGCAATCAAATCAGCGCGAAACGTATAAACGCGAAGATCGCGCTTCCCAGTCCCCAGGTCGCGATCGCTTTCCTACGGAGAGTCGGAAGTATTGTAAATATTGTAAGCGCACGGGACATGACATATACGAATGTCGCCGCCGGGAATATTACAATAAAAATGAGTCGGGAAACGAATCAAGCCTCCCGACAAACGCGACCAAAGGACGGGAGGCATCTCAAGAGAATCGCCAAAAGGCAACACAGCTGGCCGTCATCAGCGACGACCAGCAGTAGATGAAATTCGAGTAGATAGGAGAGATAACCCGGACGGTCAGCAGAATGAACGACCATCCGCGAAATTAGTCTCGGCAATAAATCTCGCGCCGGACTCCCCTATCCCTCGAATAAAAGCAAAATCGTCACTCTTCTCAAAAGAGTGTGAGTTCCTCTTGGACACCGGGTCCGAGGTCAACTTAATCCGAGCGTCTGGTATCAAATCTGACGTTCATCTAAAAACTGACAGCGTCATACACGTCCATGGCGTGACAGAAGGAGAAATTGCGACCCTCGGTTATATCAATGCGGAGCTAGCAAATTCCATTAAAGTCACGCTACACGTTCTGCCTGACAGTTTTCCAATTAATATAGATGGTATCTTAGGCTCCCCCTTCTTCAGAGAGGGAGCAGAGATATCATTTGCGAAGGAATGCGTAGAGTATAAAACCCTACGTATTCCCTTTTCGAATCCTCGGGAATATTCCATCGAAAGCCGTACCGCCGCCTGCATAGCCGTCAACGTAAAGGGCCCAAGCGAAGGGTATGTGCGAAAAGTAGATGTAAAACCCGATGTGTTCTTAGGTGATTGTTTAGTCACCAACCGTAACGGAAAGGCATACCTGCGATGCTTTAACGCATCGTCCGAAGTGGCGTCCTTCTCCCTGCCTACGTTGGAGGTGGAAGAGATCGAGGTTCCCTTTTCGAATATTCAAGCCGAAGTCAATTCGGACGTATTCAATGCTCGTGCGTGCCGCGCGCACGAGACGATCGTTAACGATCAACTCGCGTCTTCTAATAATTCCGGTAACCATCCCGACGATTCCGGTAGCCATCCCGATTTCTTAAATAATTCCGGTAACCATCCCGACGATTCCGGTAGCCATCCCGATTCTTTAAATAATTCCGGTAACCATCCCGACGATTCCGGTAGCCATCCCGATTCTTTAAATAATTCCGGTAACCATCCCGACGATTCCGGTAGCCATCCCGATACTTTAAAGAATTCCGGTAACCATCCCGACGATTTATATTCAAAGTCCTGTGTGGAAAGAAACATCAACGCCTTCGCCTCAGATGAACTTTTAGAATGTTCATATGAGAACAATTTAGAAAACATTTCTATTCCTAAAGTTAAATCAAAAGGAGTTTATGTTTTGCCACAAACTCCTATCTTCAAATCCTCGCCGGAACAAGACCTCTTGCAGCTTCAACGATCAGGTATCCGTGCGACCGAAAACAAAGTCCATGCGTCTGGCAAATACAATTCCGCGAGATTCGCGTCAGCAAGAAAAAGAAATAAAGCCGATACATTATACTCGCCCGAGACAACTAAGTCTGATTATAAGCTTTCGTTATGTATCTTGCGAAACGAATTCAATCTTCCTAGCGTTAACAGAGTCTCCAATATCGTTACGCCAACGATAAACTATCGCAGCGACCCAAGAGCGAAATTTAAAACCTCTGGTCAGCATCACCCCACTCCACAGCAGGAAGACGATATCCCTGCGACGCAACGAGATCTTCAAGGAGAAACCGTCATCCCTGAAGATCATCAGTCTCTCGACAACGCTATAACAGCAACCATGCAGCCGATACAAGCAGCTATCTTGCTCTCTATTGCCACGCAAGCCTCAACACTCATTGGATATGACTGTGGAGGTTCAACCTTGAATATTACCACGTATTCAACTATTGACACTCTTAACTGCGAGCCAGGAGACATCGCACCAGCTGAAAATTTAGAAAGAATTCAGCTCCTGCAGCTAGCTGAATTCTCGCAAGCTCGTGTCTTGCAATGCCATATCGGAATAGACAGAACCATATACTATTGTGGCATGCACTCACATAATTCGGTAGTATCCAATGGTCGACAAGACTATATATTACCGATCTCCAGCGAAACCTGTTCGAGCCTACACACGACGGGGACAATATTCATCACCCCAGCCGCTCAGATCACAGGTATTCAGCCGAACTCGACCTCCTCTCACGGCCTCACGTTAGCAGGAGTTATTCAGAACGATGGTAGCTGCGCTGGAACCACGTATAGTGATCCGTTTGGGACTTGGACCGATGTCGTGGTACAAGCTTTAGTCCGAATCACGATCCGCGACTACATCGCTCCAATCAGATTGTCAACCGGACAGATTCATCTACAAACTGGGCAAACCTGCCCCCTTCAAAAAGGAAGCTGCTTAGACGCACAAGATGGCCATACGTTCTGGGAAACCACGCCGACGGACTCGTGCAAATTCAATAATTATGATGTCTTGTACGAAGGGATAGCCACTAAACTATCCTCCAAGGTGAATCCTTCTCCAACCCTGTATACCGTAGCATCGCAGGACACGACTTTTGCACTCACGGAGACAGGCAGATCGTCAGTTTGCGGATATGTCATAATCCGTACGGAACACCCCAAGCTGTTCATTCTGGAAGTTGGAAGTTCAGGAAAATTCAAGGAGAAAACACACACCTTGGTCAACAATCTGGACATCTTCACGTATGTCAACAGCAAATTTGTTTACGTGGAGAAGCACCTCCGGAAACAATTTTCTCAACTCTACAAAGATGTAATCCGTCAGAAGTGTGAGCTAGAGCGTCAGATTCTCCAGAACGCCCTCACATTATTACATTCAGCACCCGAAGAAGTTGCCACTGCCATCATGAAGGATGTCGGATTTATCGCAGTTCCAGCAGGAGAGGTAGTGCACATAATAAAGTGCATACCAGTCACGGTCCAAGTGAGGAAAACCGAACGGTGTTATGATGAGCTACCCATCACGTATCGGAACACATCAAAATTCCTGAAGCCAAGGGACCACATCATTTCAAATACGGGGACAGAAAAGCCATGCAATGAGCTACTTCCCCCATATTATAGACTGCACGGAACATGGTATCGCCTAACACCGTCATTGATGGAGGCCATCACTCCTTCGGAGCTTCACCCCCTCGCCAAGTCAACCTGGAAATACATAGATCCGAAGAACTTGGCAACGGGAGGCATTTATTCACAAGACGACCTGGACAAACTACAGGATCATATAATGTTTCCTGTAGAGAAGGTAGCAGTCATAAATTCAATCGCACAGGGTGCGACGGGAAGACAGTTTGCAGCAGGAAACATCAATATGTTCAACCTGCTCGATGAAAACTCCCTACAGCAGATAGCGGAGTCTACAGCACAGAAATTATGGTCCGGATTCACTACATTCGGATCAATAAGTGCTGGAATAATCGGAGTGTATGTAGCGATCCGCACGATCAAAACAATCATCAGTACGATCGTTAACGGCATCGCATTACACTCACTATACGGCTGGAGCCTGCATCTCGTCATCGCCATCTGGAGTTCACTGACCCGGTTCTTTATATTCATGAAGCAGAGAGACAACAAGACTTCAGCGGCCATCGAGGACAAAGATAGTGATAGTGCCAGTGTCGGAGAATTCCGAACCCGTCCTCCCTTGACGAAACGAACGTTAATTTGCGATTCCCTTGACCCAGCGTTGCGAGACAGGGATGACATTTCAGTGCATCCTGTCTACCGCCACCCAGAGGCAGAGATTCCACTGCGTGAAATCTCTTCTCTAAGGGGGGAGGTGTGACGTCGGTCGCACCTCCGACGTTAGCTTTAAGACTACATGTAAAATTAGATACATAAGAGCGAGCGTTCCCCTTTAAAGATTCCAAACCTCCTAAAAATCCTTCATAACAATGAATCCTTAACACCACGTACATCTGACTGAAATCCATCAACATAACCTAAAATCCAAAATCTGTCAAAATCCTAAAATAGCCAAAAATGGCCCAAACTCGAAGATTGAAATATCATTGGACTCGTGAGCGAAAATCATGAAACTAACCTAAAAATTTGTAGGTTATGTTCTCAATTCGCGTTTGTTTAGACTTTACCAAAATTTCGATTTTTGGTAATTTTCAAAAGTACTTAGAATATTTTCAAACATATGATCGGTCGACAAATGATGTCAACTAATCATATGACATATAAAATTTACATCGAAACGCCTTGCAAGAGCAAGCGCTCGAAAATATTCTAAGTCCCAATTTATTTAAATAAATAAATAGGTACGCCAATGGTTACCATTTAATTTTCGAGTCCTGCACCACTGGGAACGAAAACTGCTGACTCTAGTGCGGCGGCCATCGCGCTGTTTACGACGAAGACCGGCACAAAGAGGACACGGTCCCCTTTTGCGAAGTCAGCATTTTTCGGACGAACGTTATTCGTCGACGAACGTTCGATTCTCCACAGTCCTCTCCGGGGACCCGAGTGGGTCAGTCGAGTTTTCGTCAATCTTCCAAGTCCAGACTATTTAGACATAGTCTTTCCAAATCCAGATTGTTTAGACACAATCTTCCCAAATCCATACTGTTTAGACACAGTCCCTAATACCATTCAGTAATATCGTATTCTTATTCGTTTAATTCAAATATTACTTCGTTTATTCAATTAAACATTTTTATTGCGTTTCATATTTCGTACTTAGTACGTATTTCGATTTCGTTAATAACAAGCATCTTTACCTTTGTATTCTTTTACGTTTATAATATACTTTGTTTTACCAGAGTCAATCTAAATCCCAATTATTATTTCCTTGCTCCTAACTTCGTAGTTTGAAGTGACACGTTGTTAGTTAGAGATAGAGTTCTCACTGGAAAGTTCGCGAATAGTATTCCTTATTCAATTTCCTGTTACGTGTTCGCGTACGTGCGTGATAGTGATAGACTTGCTCGCATAGCAAGCTCCGCAGCATCCACGTCCGTTTTCTTGAATCAAAGTATCGTCAACCACGCGGACGATATTCGCGAGATAAATTCACGGGATCGCACAGCGTCCACGCCCGTTTTCGCTAGTTAAAATATCGTCAATCACGCGGACGATATTCGTGAGTTAGATTCACGGTATCGTACAGCGTCCACGCCCGTTTCCTCAACGAGCGCATCCGTCTACAATACCGTAGCAGCCAGCTGTCAATCATTGGAGGTCGTTCCTGTCAAATATTGACGTGACAGAGTTTGGCGCAGTCGTCAATCCTTGAAGGTCGTTTCCAGCCATTTGGATTAACGCCTGTCAAGCAGAGCGGACCGAATTCAAGGTCATCAGCGCAACCGTAGCCGTTCATCCGTTGCGAATTCATTTCTCGTGTCAATCGACAAACAAGCGAAGCGTAAAAGTAAGTGGAACATATTATCGCGTATGTTTCAGGGTCGCGTGCATCTTTCATCTGTGTAAGACTGCATGCAGGTGTCGGCATCGGGTCCTAGTCTGTTGATAAAAAGACCAACACTTTTATTAAATGTCAGTCAGTGGAAGAGTAGAGTAGCCGGGCCGCGGTATTCTCTTCTCTTGCTATTATAGCCCCGCCAGGACGTGACAATAGTGTTCGTATGATCTATAGGTAGATTTGGTTCTAGACTTGACGCACGAATTAAATTGATCTCCGAACCCGTGTCTAACAAAAATTCACACTTCTTTTGTAATTGAGGGGCGGAGATTTTTACGCGCGGAATTGGTGAGTCTGCAGCAAGATTTACTGCTGAGACGAATCGTCGGACTGGTCGTTCGTCCGGATAGCTGTTTGGGTGCGGGCTGTAGTTTGAGTTGAAGATGCGGCCTCCCGCCTGGGGTTGGCTTCGGTCGGGAGGCCGGACTCGTTTCCCGACCTCCTATTATTATTAAAAGCGCGCTTACGGCACTCGTGAATATCGTGCCCGGGGACTTTGCAATAGTTGCAAAATTTGTTAGAGCTTGAGGGGCGGTCTGTGCGACCATCGCGGTACGTGTTTTGGTCGCGAGTTTTATTTTCCCATCGCCGTTGCGGCGTCGGGGAGCGATAAGAGTCCCGGTTTGAGTTTCTCGAGGACTGCTGAGACGAGTCCGGTCTGTTATCGCGGCGTTCTTGAGTTCGCTCTGGAATGTCACGAGCGGACTCGTACGTGGAACGCTGGCGATACGGCCGGTTATCAGAGAAGCTGACTCGTTTTTCTTCGCGGATCAGTTCTCGTCGACGAGTCTGGTCTGACTCATACTGCCTGTAAGCAGAGATGGCTGCTTCGAAAACAGTGGCAGGATTTCGCGAAGGGCAATGAAGCACTTCGGCACGCAGCTGGGGAAGGAGACCTCGTAGAAAACAATCTACTACGAAGCGATCTAGTTCTTCGTAATCAAGGCCAATATCTGTGGCATCCTGAATCGCGGTTCGAAGGTCTTTAACGCGATTGATGAAATCTAAAATGTGCTCATTTGGAGCTTGGAGTACACTTGCGAGATCGCCACGGTACTGGTCCACGAATTTGTATGGGCCCAGCACTGTACGTAACTTTTCGCATAGTGCAGAAATTGTGGATATGTGCTCGCCTTCTATAGCGGCATAAGCACGATCGTGGAGTTTATTGCAGAGCAATTTCGTGAGGGCACGCTCTGCAGTGGCCGGTACGGTGTCACGCGCGCGTTTGCATGCACGTATGAATTGTAGGACGGAAGACGAAGTTCCGTCGAATCTAGGGACAAGCTCGGCGGCTTGTTTTAGAGCGAAATTACCAGTAGGTTCATACTGTGGGATTTCGCGTGGCTCTGGCGGTGAAGGTTCCCGCATATTAGAGACGTTACTAGGGCCTGGTGTAGGCGTCTGTTGACGTAGGGTTTGACTCGTGATTTGGATGTTATGAAGCTCTTTTCGTATTTCGTCGAGCATATTCTTTTGGTTTTGTGCGTCTTCTTCATATTTGAGACGCAATTTGGCAATAAAATCAGTTTCCTCTTTGAGATATTGCTCTCTACGGGCGAGGTCTTGCGCATAAAGGAGTAACTCTTCCTCGGTCATTGGAGGAAGGTCTGCGTTAGGATCTGCTCGGAGATCCTTTTGAGATCGCGTGATTGGGCGAGACATTTTGAAAGATATGAATGGGATTTAAGAAATGTGAACTTCGTACTGACACGCGTCGGGGCTTATTAATGCAAATATCGGCGACCACTTCGATGTCCTACCGACTGCGCCAAATTTGTCACGTCCGTCACTGTGTTTTTGTTACAGGTACCAGGAGAGAGAAAAGAGAACAGTGACAGACGGACGGTTGAGATATTATGATTAAAATGAGGAGTGGTCTTTCGTGCCGAGACAGCCGCGGGCTGTCATATGCACTAGGACAACCGATATTGCTACGATGCAGTCAAGAAAAGAACGTCCGACGCGGTTACAAGAAGTGTCCCGACAAGAATCACGCGCGAGATGATGCAACGAGAACGGTGAGTTTACAGGATTCAACAATTATACAAGATATTATACGACTCACCGCAATGTTGTATTAACACCTAATAATATTGTTGCAGCAGGAACTGGCGGTACTGGCAGTAGGTGTCGTACATCGGGTCTTCTATACAGATGTCCTCGAGGTGGGGAAGATCTGGCAGAGTAGCTGCTGCTCGGTTCGGGACGACATTAGTGGCCTTGGATGCTGGCCGCAAGACGACACGTTGATGAGCTGGCAGAGGAACGTCACGGATGATTCGGCAGCGGACCCTGGGAACGATGATCGTGTCTCGGCTGTCGTTGTCGTCGGCTATGTCGATCACCTCTGGACAATCGACCGGATGTAGAACTGGCGTCGGAGCTCGCGAGAGGTCCGCGTGGTTGACCTCTTTAGGAGGGTTGCAAGGGCAACCGTATACAGAAACGTAATCGGACGCGTCACACGGAATGTGCTCGGTGGTTCCCAGAAGTTCTGTCCACTCGGTAGTGGCAATGATTTGATCGAGCACCGCTTTATTTCTCAACGCGCGTCTTAATTTAGCAAGTTGATACTTGCGTCCCGCTCGACGTGGGCGTCGCATGGGTAAGGAATAGTAATGATGGAATATTAATAATATAATGAAAATGAACTTCCACTTGTTATTAACCTTTTTGGTAGTTAACTCGCTTCACGTCTATAGTGGCGGCTCAGCGTTTCCACTGCGCACTTTAGACCAATTCTAGACGTGGCACGAGAACTTCTCTATGACTCGCTTCAAATTCCTTATTGGCGGCTCAGCGTTTCCACTGCGCACTTTAGACCAAGTCCGGATATGTCACGAGTTTAATATATTTGATGCAAGAACTGAATTGGAAGATGGTGTTGAACTAACACAAGAATAACAAGATCGAAGCACTGGTATAACAACGATATATTAAATAAGAACTGGTAAGTACACTGGTATACAATATGTAAGTAGTATTATAATAGAAGTAGTAATTGGATTAATGAATAATGGATATAGTAATATGTTATAGGAATAATGTATGAGAATTAGGACTTGAGTTGAGTTGAGTTAGAGTTGGAATTGGAATTGGAATTAGGAGTGAAGGATCGACACACTTCACTATCGCGGAGCTAGACTGAACACGTCTGCTCTTGAAGTCGGAAGAAGCCGGACTGGCAGCTGAGGCCAGGTAGGCACGTCTGTGCGAGTCGCTGGCTGAAGGCGGACTGCTCGAGTCGCGAGATGGAGGCGGACTGCTCGAGTCGCGAGATGGAGGCGGACTGATGCAAGCGCCTGCTCTGCCTTGCCTCCTTCGTTCGGAGTGCCTCTTTGTTCTTCAGTCGTCGGAGTGGGAGAACCGCTGACGCAGCAGCGTCTTCGCTCCCGGGGACTGCACGTGCATTTCTGCTGACGCTGCAGTCTCGTGGCTGTCCTATTGCCCTCTACGAGCGTGGGACTGCTGATGCAGCAGTCTTTGGACTTCTCGACGTTTCTAGAAGCTTCTAGATGCTTCCAGAGTGATGCAATACTTTATTGCATTATGTGTCGTGGAGATGGGTTGAAACTGAGGTAAGGTGTTGATCAAGGTGAGTTATGGTGATGGGTAGAGACGGAGATAAGGATTAGAACAATAGAATATATGAGATCTTAATATTATGTTCTTATGTCTAGGGGACGGTGTATGGATCTTATGCAGATCAGACCTTGTATACATAGTGTGTGTACAAGGCCAACGTCGTACATCGGACGACGTAACACTACAACTAGCAGAGTTTACTCAGACGAGAGTAATCCAGTGCCACATAGAAATCGACCGCACGATATTCTATTGTGGCATGCACTCACATGTTTCCATCGTCACGAACGGACGACAGGAATATTTACTGGTGTCACGTCCTGGCGGGGCTATAAGAGCAAGAGAAGAGAATACCGCGGCCCGGCTACTCTACTCTTCCACTGACTGACATTTAATAAAAGTGTTGGTCTTTTTATCAACAGACTAGGACCCGATGCCGACACCTGCATGCAGTCTTACACAGATGGATGATGCACGCGACCCTGAAACATACGCGGTAATATGTTCCACTTACTTTTACGCTTCGCTTGTTTGTCGATTGACACGAGACATGAATTCGCAACGGATGAACAGCTACGGTTGCGCTGATGGCCTTGAATACGGTCCGCTCTGCTTGACAGGGGTTGATCCAAATGGCTGGAAACGACCTTCAAGGATTGACGACTGCGCCAAACTCTGTCACGTCAATATTTGACAGGAACGACCTCCAATGATTGACAGCTGGCTGCTACGGTATTGTAGACGGATGCGCTCGTTGAGGAAACGGGCGTGGACGCTGTACGATAGCGTGAATCTAACTCACGAATATCGTCCGCGTGATTGACGATATTTTAACTAGCGAAAACGGGCGTGGACGCTGTGCGATCCCGTGAATTTATCTCGCGAATATCGTCCGCGTGGTTGACGATATTTTGATTCGAGAAAACGGACGTGGATGCTGCGGAGCTTGCTATGCGAGCAAGTCTATCACTATCACGCACGTACGCGAACACGTAACAGGAAATTGAATAAGGAATACTATTCGCGAACTTTCCAGTGAGAACTCTATCTCTAACTAACAACGTGTCACTTCAAACTACGAAGTTAGGAGCAAGGAAATAATAATTGGGATTTAGATTGACTCTGGTAAAACAAAGTATATTAATAACGTAAAAGAATACAAAGGTAAAGATGCTTATTATTAACGAAATCGAAATACGTACTAAGTACGAAATATGAAACACAATAAAAATGTTTAATTGAATAAACGAAGTAATATTTGAATTAAACGAATAAGAATACGATATTACTGAATGGTATTAGGGACTGTGTCTAAACAGTATGGATTTGGGAAGATTGTGTCTAAACAATCTGGATTTGGAAAGACTATGTTTAAATAGTCTGGACTTGGAAGATTGACGAAAACTCGACTGACCCACTCGGGTCCCCGGAGAGGACTGAGGAGAATCGAACGTTCGTCGACGAACAACGTTCGTCCGAAAAATGCTGACTTCGCAAAAGGGGACCGTGTCCTCTTTGTGCCGGTCTTCGTCGTAAACAGCGCGATGGCCGCCGCACTAGAGTCAGCAGTTTTCGTTCCCAGTGGTGCAGGACTCGAAAATTAAGTGGTAACCATTGGCGTACCTATTTATTTATTTAAATAAATTGGGACTTAGAATATTTTCGAGCGCTTGCTCTTGCAAGGCGTTTCGATGTAAATTTATATGTCATATGATTAGTTGACATCATTTGTCGACCGATCATATGTTTGAAAATATTCTAAGTACTTTTGAAAATTACCAAAAATCGAAATTTTGGTAAAGTCTAAACAAACGCGAATTGAGAACATAACCTACAAATTTTTAGGTTAGTTTCATGATTTTCGCTCACGAGTCCAATGATATTTCAATCTTCGAGTTTGGGCCATTTTTGGCTATTTTAGGAATTTGACAGATTTTGGATTTTAGGTTATGTTGATGGATTTCAATCAGATGTACGTGGTGTTAAGGATTCATTGTTATGAAGGATTTTTAGGAGTTTTGGAATCTTTAAAGGGGAACGCTCGCTCTTATGTATCTAATTTTACATGTAGTCTTAAAGCTAACGTCGGAGGTGCGACCGACGTCACACCTCCCCCCTTAGAGAAGAGATTTCACGCAGTGGAATCTCTGCCTCTGGGTGGCGGTAGACAGGATGCACTGAAATGTCATCCCTGTCTCGCAACGCTGGGTCAAGGGAATCGCAAATTAACGTTCGTTTCGTCAAGGGAGGACGGGTTCGGAATTCTCCGACACTGGCACTATCACTGGCTTCCGCTTAAATGTCACCATCGTCTGAATCGGTGTCATCACTGGAACTATCGGATATCCAGTCAGGGTCGTCCCGTTGTGCGATCCATCTTGCCGATAGAATCTGTCCGCAAGGGATGCACTCCAATACTGGCGTTTCGGTGCATAGCCTTATTCCGCAATACTCGCATCTATTTGGGATGTTATACATCCGCTGATGCTCCCATCGTTCCACTCTAACAATTCGGGTGTATTGGCTGCAGTTGCGGCACAGCAACTTGCCGTTGCAAGCCACTCGAACTATCCCATTGTAACAGATAGTGTTGTTGTATCGTCTCATGTATCGGTGAGCTTTCAGCACGGTCGGCCGTCTTCCTCCCATCGGTCCGCACATCTTTCTGTCGTGGATAGCTATGGGATCCGCAATGTGACTCGGAGCTTGATCGGATGAGGAGTGAAGAGTCTCGTAAACTGACTCCTCTGGTTGGACCCTTGGCTCGCTATCGTCTTTCTTAGAAGGATCAGAGATTAAGTTTGCAGTTACAATATTTCGCTGACGCGTGTCCTGTCTCGGGCTACCTGGAAGACGTCTAATCTTATTTGCATGGACAATTTTGAAATGGTTTCCTATTCGTAATTTGACATTGTTCGTATCAAGCATTTCTATTATCTCATGCGGTCCAGTATATTGCGCGTCGAATTTTCCTTTACGAGGTTCTTTTAACAAGTATACCTGTTCGCCTACCGTGAACTGCACGGGGTTAATCTTCCTATCATAATAAGTCTTTGATTTCTGCTTTGCCGCTACTAAATTATCGCGCGCGCGGGATTGTGTCTCGCTTATCTTTCTTTGTAGGTCAAAGAGGTAACCTGCGTAGGACTCGTTCTCTACTGCGTAGAGATGGGAATCAGAGGAAGGAACACGGGCCAGGGAACCGAATACCAACTCGTGTGGGGTGAAGTCTGTTCCCTCGTGTACGCTGGTATTGTAGCTAAACATTGCCAAGTTTATCCATTTATCCCAGTTATTTTTGTTGACGTACTGCTTCAAATATTCCGTCAGTACATGATGCGATCTCTCAATGGATCCGTTGCTTTGTGGGTGGAAAGCAGTGGTTTGGAGGCGTGTAATCCTGAATCTTTTTGCGATAGCCTTCATAAGGGAGCTTGTGAAGTTAGTCCCTTGATCCGTTAATATTGCCTTAGGCGTTCCAAAGCGACATATCAGGTGGTCGATGAAGGCGTTTGCTGTACTGACGGAGTCGGTAGATTTGAGCGGCACTGCGACGGGGTACTTTGTAAGAAGGTCTTGCATCGTCATTACATACGTGTTGCCATCTTCGGTAGTGGGTAATGGTCCCACGATGTCTAGCGAGACCTTATCAAACGCCCTGCCGGGCGTATCCGTTAACTTCATTGGTAGGCGAGTTTTTACTCTTGTTAACTTGTTACGCTGGCAACTCAGGCAATTGTTAACGTAGTTGGTTACGTCCTTTTTGAGGCTGTTCCACCAGTATTTTTCTCTTATCCTTTTGTATGTCTTGGTTATGCCTTTATGGCCGGCATACGCTGATACATGGTTCTCCGTGATGATCTCCATCCTTCTATCCTCAGCGGGGATTTGGACCTCGTTCGAACAGAGAAATATTTGGACTGGTGTGTCCTCGAATGTTTCTGTGAGTAGATTGATCACGTATTCTCTTGACAAATGGTCGAGGAATGTTTTAGAGATTGAAAAGGATTCCAACGCGAGCTCGTTGACAACGTCGATCAACGTTCTAAGACATTCTTTGAGGTCGTCTGCAGATACCTCATGAAGCGGCGATTGTTTAATCGGTATCTGGATTAACTTGTATTTACCGTGATCTGTTACCCTAGCTCTATGTAGGAGTAAGTCTTGGGATTTGGCCAGTTTGCCTTGTCTATAGAGATCTACGGCCCCGAGATCGATGGGCCGTCCGTCCATCGTTATGAAGCAAACTAAGTTGTCCTTTCTCATTATTAATCGGTCTCTTGTATGAATTATTCTTCTTCTACGTGGTGTAGGATTGCTTTCTTCTTCTTCTTCTTCTTCTTCTTCTGAGGGAATACTCTCTTCTCGCTCATCGAAGACATCTGGTCCGGTCAAGGAAGGCGGAAATATAGGAGAAAAGGAAAGAGTTTCTTCGACTCCCAGATCCCGTAGTAATCCTTGATCGGCGATTGAAATAAGAGGCGGGGATGCTGCGCGGGGGTCATCAGAATGCAATGGCGTACCCATCGATGGTCCCGGTGACGAGGCTGCCGATGATCTTCTCCTTTTTGGGGGCATTGACTTCGGTGGGGGCATGAGAATTGAATCGTCTCTATCTTTCTTCCTGCGGCGTGCGTCGAAAAGAGGAGTCCCCGGGCTTGACAATGGCGTCCTAGGCGGAGTCGTTTCCTCTGAATCGGTCCATGAGATGGGCAATGCCACCGGATTCCGGGATAGGGCATCCGCATTAGAGTTGGCTCTGCCAGGTTTGTAGATAACCTGGTATTCGAACTCTGCCAATTTTAATCTCCACCGGAGGAGCCGGGATGTGGGATCCTTTACGGATGTCATCCACACCAGCGGTCTGTGATCGGTGATGAGTAAGAATTTCCTGCCGTAAATGTACGGGCGGAAATATTGGACGGCGAATATTATGGCTAAACACTCCTTTTCTATTGTGGAGTAGTTTAGTTCAGCGCCGTGAAGGATACGTGACGCGTACGCGATAGGGCGATCCTTTCCCACGTCGCCTTGGCTTAGGACAGCGCCGATCGCGTACCCTGAGGCGTCGCACGTTACGTTGAATGGTTTCCCAAAATCTGGGTACTGGAGGACAGGCTCCGTACACAATGCCTGTCGTAAAGTCTCGAAGGCTTCCTCCTGCTTTGACCCCCACACGAATTTCGTATCCTTGGTAAGGAGTTGGGTGAGGGGTTTGGAAATATGAGCGAATCTATCTATGAATCTGCGGTAATAGCCCGCTAGACCTAAAAATTCGCGGACGTTCTTTGCGTTTTTCGGTCGAGGATAATTTTGGACCGCGTTAATTTTTTTAGGGCATGGCCGTACGCCATCCTCGCTAATCTGGTGTCCTAGGTAAGCTACCTCTCTGTGCAAAAACCCGCATTTAGACGGTTGTAATTTCAAATTGGCGGCTCTCAATCGGCGAGCCAATTTATCAAATTTCGCTTTGTGTTCTTCTAGGGAACGCGCGTATATGACTATATCGTCAAGATAAACGAAGAGTTCGTTACCCTGGAGACCGGTTAGGATCGTATCCATTAGTCGCTGGAACGTAGCCGGCGCATTACGCAATCCGAACGGCATTCTATTATACTGGTAGTGTCCGAACGGAGTTGAGAAGGCGGTTTTTGCGGCGTCCTCCTTTTCCATGCCTATTTGGTGAAACCCGCTTGCCAGATCAAATACGCTAAAATATTTGGCACTACCCAGCTGATCTAAGATCTCGTTTATGCTGGGCAGTGGATAAGCGTCTGCTATTGACTTCTCGTTTAAAGCGCGATAGTCAATTACCATTCTCCATTTCTTATTTCCTTCGGCATCCGCTTTCTTCGGTACGATCCACAAAGGGGAGTTATACGGTGAACTAGAGGGTGCGACTATATCATTTTGTAAGAGTTCACACATTTGTTTGTCGATCTCCTCTTTGTGAATCGGCGGATACCGGTATTGCTTGGTATGTACGGGGATGTCGTCCGTCGTGGGGATTTTATGTGTTACAGCGTTAGTTTTCCCCAGACGATCCCCTTGAAGGTGGAAGAGATCATTATTCTCCTCCAATAAAGATTTGACATGGTCTATCTCGTCGTGATCGAGGTGATCCATGGGAATAGTTTCCATAAGCTCATTAACGCGAGCATTACGGGACTTGGTAATGGAATGGACCCTTTTGGGTATGAATTCGAAGCCTTTCATAAGGGGTTTCGAGTATGAGTGATCGGGATGGTTACCGGAATTGCTTAGGAAATCGGGATGGCTACCGGAATCGTCGGGATGGTTACCGGAATTATTTAAAGAATCGGGATGGCTACCGGAATCGTCGGGATGGTTACCGGAATTATTTAAAGAATCGGGATGGCTACCGGAATCGTCGGGATGGTTACCGGAATTATTTAAAGAATCGGGATGGCTACCGGAATCGTCGGAATGGTTACCGGAATTAATAGAAGACGCGAGTTGATCGTTAACGATCGTCTCGTGCGCGCGGCACGCACGAGCATTGAATAAGTCCGAATTGACTTCGGCTTGAATATTTGAAAAGGGAACCTCGATCTCTTCCACCTCCAACGTAGGCAGGGAGAAGGACGCCACTTCGGACGATGCGTTAAAGCATCGCAGGTATGCCTTTCCGTTACGGTTGGTGACTAAACAATCACCTAAGAACACATCGGGTTTTACATCTACTTTTCGCACATACCCTTCGCTTGGGCCCTTTACGTTGACGGCTATGCAGGCGGCGGTACGGCTTTCGATGGAATATTCCCGAGGATTCGAAAAGGGAATACGTAGGTTTTTATACTCTACGCATTCCTTCGCAAATGATATCTCTGCTCCCTCTCTGAAGAAGGGGGAGCCTAAGATACCATCTATATTAATTGGAAAACTGTCAGGCAGAACGTGTAGCGTGACTTTAATGGAATCTGCTAGCTCCGCATTGATATAACCGAGGGTCGCAATTTCTCCTTCTGTCACGCCATGGACGTGTATGACGCTGTCAGTTTTTAGATGAACGTCAGATTTGATACCAGACGCTCGGATTAAGTTGACCTCGGACCCGGTGTCCAAGAGGAACTCACACTCTTTTGAGAAGAGTGACGATTTTGCTTTTATTCGAGGGATAGGGGAGTCCGGCGCGAGATTTATTGCCGAGACTAATTTCGCGGATGGTCGTTCATTCTGCTGACCGTCCGGGTTATCTCTCCTATCTACTCGAATTTCATCTACTGCTGGTCGTCGCTGATGACGGCCAGCTGTGTTGCCTTTTGGCGATTCTCTTGGGATGCCTCCCGTCCTTTGGTCGCGTTTGTCGGGAGGCTTGATTCGTTTCCCGACTCATTTCTACTGTAATATTCGCGGCGGCGACATTCGTGTATGTCATGTCCCGTGCGCTTACAATATTTACAATACTTCTGATTCTCCGTAGGAAAGCGATCGCGACCTGGGGACTGGGAAGCGCGATCTTCGCGTTTATACGTTTCGCGCTGATTTGATTGCGACGGTTCGTGACGTCGCGGAGGAGGAGAGCGATACGCGTCTCTGTTATCGGATTTCCTGTCTCGCCAGGATTCACGAGGTGAAAAGGAAGGTCGTTGATCTTTCCTTTCCGAAGATCTGTTGCGCTGCTCAGGCGCATTCCTATCATAATAAGAGTTGCTTGATCGCTCTGGTGTGCGATTACGAGAGTCGGAGAATGCAACGCGGCGTCCGTTGTCGCGATAACGAACACGGTCAAGCTCGTACTGTTTGTACGCGGTTACTGCTTCATCGAATATTTTCTGTAATTCGAGTGACGCACAGAGCCTGACCTCGGCTCGAAGCGCTGGGATAAGACCACGCATGAAACAATCAATTGTGAATTTGTCAATCTCGTCTAGATTGGGGACCCCGCGGCCTGAATCTATGATCGCCGTTCTAAGGTCCTTTACTCGCGTAATATAATTCAACACGTGCTCGGACTGTCCCTGGTGTATCGAAGCTAATTCTCCGCGATACTGATCGATGAATTTATATGGGCCTAGTACATCTTTCAGGCGGTTGCACAATTCAGAGATTGTGTTAATTGTGACGTCGGTCGCACCTCCGACGTTAGCTTTAAGACTACATGTAAAATTAGATACATAAGAGCGAGCGTTCCCCTTTAAAGATTCCAAACCTCCTAAAAATCCTTCATAACAATGAATCCTTAACACCACGTACATCTGACTGAAATCCATCAACATAACCTAAAATCCAAAATCTGTCAAAATCCTAAAATAGCCAAAAATGGCCCAAACTCGAAGATTGAAATATCATTGGACTCGTGAGCGAAAATCATGAAACTAACCTAAAAATTTGTAGGTTATGTTCTCAATTCGCGTTTGTTTAGACTTTACCAAAATTTCGATTTTTGGTAATTTTCAAAAGTACTTAGAATATTTTCAAACATATGATCGGTCGACAAATGATGTCAACTAATCATATGACATATAAAATTTACATCGAAACGCCTTGCAAGAGCAAGCGCTCGAAAATATTCTAAGTCCCAATTTATTTAAATAAATAAATAGGTACGCCAATGGTTACCATTTAATTTTCGAGTCCTGCACCACTGGGAACGAAAACTGCTGACTCTAGTGCGGCGGCCATCGCGCTGTTTACGACGAAGACCGGCACAAAGAGGACACGGTCCCCTTTTGCGAAGTCAGCATTTTTCGGACGAACGTTATTCGTCGACGAACGTTCGATTCTCCACAGTCCTCTCCGGGGACCCGAGTGGGTCAGTCGAGTTTTCGTCAATCTTCCAAGTCCAGACTATTTAGACATAGTCTTTCCAAATCCAGATTGTTTAGACACAATCTTCCCAAATCCATACTGTTTAGACACAGTCCCTAATACCATTCAGTAATATCGTATTCTTATTCGTTTAATTCAAATATTACTTCGTTTATTCAATTAAACATTTTTATTGCGTTTCATATTTCGTACTTAGTACGTATTTCGATTTCGTTAATAATAAGCATCTTTACCTTTGTATTCTTTTACGTTTATAATATACTTTGTTTTACCAGAGTCAATCTAAATCCCAATTATTATTTCCTTGCTCCTAACTTCGTAGTTTGAAGTGACACGTTGTTAGTTAGAGATAGAGTTCTCACTGGAAAGTTCGCGAATAGTATTCCTTATTCAATTTCCTGTTTCAACGTGTTCGCGTACGTGCGTGATAGTGATAGACTTGCTCGCATAGCAAGCTCCGCAGCATCCACGTCCGTTTTCTCGAATCAAAATATCGTCAACCACGCGGACGATATTCGCGAGATAAATTCACGGGATCGCACAGCGTCCACGCCCGTTTTCGCTAATTAAAATATCGTCAATCACGCGGACGATATTCGTGAGTTAGATTCACGGTATCGTACAGCGTCCACGCCCGTTTCCTCAACGAGCGCATCCGTCTACAATACCGTAGCAGCCAGCTGTCAATCATTGGAGGTCGTTCCTGTCAAATATTGACGTGACAGAGATTGGCGCAGTCGTCAATCCTTGAAGGTCGTTTCCAGCCATTTGGATCAACCCCTCTCAAGCAGAGCGGACCGTATTCAAGGCCATCAGCGCAACCGTAGCCGTTCATCCGTTGCGAATTCATTTCTCGTGTCAATCGACAAACAAGCGAAGCGTAAAAGTAAGTGGAACATATTATCGCGTATGTTTCAGGGTCGCGTGCATCATTCATCTGTGTAAGACTGCATGCAGGTGTCGGCATCGGGTCCTAGTCTGTTGATAAAAAGACCAACACTTTTATTAAATGTCAGTCAGTGGAAGAGTAGAGTAGCCGGGCCGCGGTATTCTCTTCTCTTGCTCTTATAGCCCCGCCAGGACGTGACAAATTTGGCGCAGTCGGTAGGACACTCGTTGGTCACCGATGTTAGAGACACCGTCAACACTTTTGTAGGATACGTCATGTGTCCTACCTCTGCCAAAATTTGTTGTGACAAATTTGGCGCAGTCGGTAGGACAGTCGTTGGTCACCGATGTTAGAAGCACGGCATCAAGGAATAAAAATAGAATCAGTGTTAGCACGCGAACCCCTGCGCGTTCCATCATTGTTTGACAATTTAACGCAGTAGACTTAGAGTCCGTGAAAGCATAGTGTCAGTTAAAAGTGCGACGGGCAGTGAAGGAAATGCCCTTTCGCCCACGTTACATACTCAAATTATTTTTCGCGATGTTCGTACTCAGTACAAATTCATCGAGAGTTTTAGTGAACGTTAAAGTGCGACGGGCGGTTTAGAAAACGCCCCTTCGCCCACGTTATATAGTCGGATTATTTTTCGCGAATTTCATACTTAGAAATTTTCAAGCGACGCAATCATGGAAACGCGTAGCGAGGCTAGAAAGAAGGTTCCTCCTACGGAAGAGGAATTAATTGAATTCCAGAAAGATTTAGCTCGTAGAGAAGCAGCTCTCATTAATCAAACCGCCGCGTTGACTCAACTCAAATTGCAATACGAAACAGAAACGCGCGATCAGAGAGAAACGTACGAGGATATACGCCGCGAGATAGCAGAAATCCGATCGGCCAGAGATTCTCAATCAATTCCAGCTAGCCCAGTCGTTGCGCCCCGCGAACCCATGATGCACGATTCTTCGAATTTCACCGTTAAACAAGCGGTTGAACTTGTGCCTACCTTTGACGGCACCTCCATAACCGTGCTACAATTCGTTCGCGCGTGCAAGCGAGCCTTGGAAGCTGTTCCAGCCACAGCTGAGCGTACCCTCACTAGATTAGTATGCAATAAGCTTAGAGGACAGGCATACGCCGCGATTGAAGACGTAAATATTAACACAATCTCTGAATTGTGCAACCGCCTGAAAGATGTACTAGGCCCATATAAATTCATCGATCAGTATCGCGGAGAATTAGCTTCGATACACCAGGGACAGTCCGAGCACGTGTTGAATTATATTACGCGAGTAAAGGACCTTAGAACGGCGATCATAGATTCAGGCCGCGGGGTCCCCAATCTAGACGAGATCGATAAATTCACAATTGATTGTTTCATGCGTGGTCTTATCCCAGCGCTTCGAGCCGAGGTCAGGCTCTGCGCGTCACTCGAATTACAGAAAATATTCGATGAAGCAGTAACCGCGTACAAACAGTACGAACTTGACCGTGTTCGTTATCGCGACGACGGACGCCGCGTTGCATTCTCCGACTCTCGTAATCGCACACCAGAGCGATCAAGCAACTCTTATTATGATAGGAATGCGCCTGAGCAGCGCAACAGATCTTCGGAAAGGAAAGATCAACGACCTTCCTTTTCACCTCGTGAATCCTGGCGAGACAGGAAATCCGATAACAGAGACGCGTATCGCTCTCCTCCTCCGCGACGTCACGAACCGTCGCAATCAAATCAGCGCGAAACGTATAAACGCGAAGATCGCGCTTCCCAGTCCCCAGGTCGCGATCGCTTTCCTACGGAGAATCAAAAGTATTGTAAATATTGTAAGCGCACGGGACATGACATACACGAATGTCGCCGCCGCGAATATTACAGTAGAAATGAGTCGGGAAACGAATCAAGCCTCCCGACAAACGCGACCAAAGGACGGGAGGCATCCCAAGAGAATCGCCAAAAGGCAACACAGCTGGCCGTCATCAGCGACGACCAGCAGTAGATGAAATTCGAGTAGATAGGAGAGATAACCCGGACGGTCAGCAGAATGAACGACCATCCGCGAAATTAGTCTCGGCAATAAATCTCGCGCCGGACTCCCCTATCCCTCGAATAAAAGCAAAATCGTCACTCTTCTCAAAAGAGTGTGAGTTCCTCTTGGACACCGGGTCCGAGGTCAACTTAATCCGAGCGTCTGGTATCAAATCTGACGTTCATCTAAAAACTGACAGCGTCATACACGTCCATGGCGTGACAGAAGGAGAAATTGCGACCCTCGGTTATATCAATGCGGAGCTAGCAAATTCCATTAAAGTCACGCTACACGTTCTGCCTGACAGTTTTCCAATTAATATAGATGGTATCTTAGGCTCCCCCTTCTTCAGAGAGGGAGCAGAGATATCATTTGCGAAGGAATGCGTAGAGTATAAAACCCTACGTATTCCCTTTTCGAATCCTCGGGAATATTCCATCGAAAGCCGTACCGCCGCCTGCATAGCCGTCAACGTAAAGGGCCCAAGCGAAGGGTATGTGCGAAAAGTAGATGTAAAACCCGATGTGTTCTTAGGTGATTGTTTAGTCACCAACCGTAACGGAAAGGCATACCTGCGATGCTTTAACGCATCGTCCGAAGTGGCGTCCTTCTCCCTGCCTACGTTGGAGGTGGAAGAGATCGAGGTTCCCTTTTCGAATATTCAAGCCGAAGTCAATTCGGACGTATTCAATGCTCGTGCGTGCCGCGCGCACGAGACGATCGTTAACGATCAACTCGCGTCTTCTAATAATTCCGGTAACCATCCCGACGATTCCGGTAGCCATCCCGATTTCTTAAATAATTCCGGTAACCATCCCGACGATTCCGGTAGCCATCCCGATTCTTTAAATAATTCCGGTAACCATCCCGACGATTCCGGTAGCCATCCCGATTCTTTAAATAATTCCGGTAACCATCCCGACGATTCCGGTAGCCATCCCGATTTCCTAAGCAATTCCGGTAACCATCCCGATCACTCATACTCGAAACCCCTTATGAAAGGCTTCGAATTCATACCCAAAAGGGTCCATTCCATTACCAAGTCCCGTAATGCTCGCGTTAATGAGCTTATGGAAACTATTCCCATGGATCACCTCGATCACGACGAGATAGACCATGTCAAATCTTTATTGGAGGAGAATAATGATCTCTTCCACCTTCAAGGGGATCGTCTGGGGAAAACTAACGCTGTAACACATAAAATCCCCACGACGGACGACATCCCCGTACATACCAAGCAATACCGGTATCCGCCGATTCACAAAGAGGAGATCGACAAACAAATGTGTGAACTCTTACAAAATGATATAGTCGCACCCTCTAGTTCACCGTATAACTCCCCTTTGTGGATCGTACCGAAGAAAGCGGATGCCGAAGGAAATAAGAAATGGAGAATGGTAATTGACTATCGCGCTTTAAACGAGAAGTCAATAGCAGACGCTTATCCACTGCCCAGCATAAACGAGATCTTAGATCAGCTGGGTAGTGCCAAATATTTTAGCGTATTTGATCTGGCAAGCGGGTTTCACCAAATAGGCATGGAAAAGGAGGACGCCGCAAAAACCGCCTTCTCAACTCCGTTCGGACACTACCAGTATAATAGAATGCCGTTCGGATTGCGTAATGCGCCGGCTACGTTCCAGCGACTAATGGATACGATCCTAACCGGTCTCCAGGGTAACGAACTCTTCGTTTATCTTGACGATATAGTCATATACGCGCGTTCCCTAGAAGAACACAAAGCGAAATTTGATAAATTGGCTCGCCGATTGAGAGCCGCCAATTTGAAATTACAACCGTCTAAATGCGGGTTTTTGCACAGAGAGGTAGCTTACCTAGGACACCAGATTAGCGAGGATGGCGTACGGCCATGCCCTAAAAAAATTAACGCGGTCCAAAATTATCCTCGACCGAAAAACGCAAAGAACGTCCGCGAATTTTTAGGTCTAGCGGGCTATTACCGCAGATTCATAGATAGATTCGCTCATATTTCCAAACCCCTCACCCAACTCCTTACCAAGGATACGAAATTCGTGTGGGGGTCAAAGCAGGAGGAAGCCTTCGAGACTTTACGACAGGCATTGTGTACGGAGCCTGTCCTCCAGTACCCAGATTTTGGGAAACCATTCAACGTAACGTGCGACGCCTCAGGGTACGCGATCGGCGCTGTCCTAAGCCAAGGCGACGTGGGAAAGGATCGCCCTATCGCGTACGCGTCACGTATCCTTCACGGCGCTGAACTAAACTACTCCACAATAGAAAAGGAGTGTTTAGCCATAATATTCGCCGTCCAATATTTCCGCCCGTACATTTACGGCAGGAAATTCTTACTCATCACCGATCACAGACCGCTGGTGTGGATGACATCCGTAAAGGATCCCACATCCCGGCTCCTCCGGTGGAGATTAAAATTGGCAGAGTTCGAATACCAGGTTATCTACAAACCTGGCAGAGCCAACTCTAATGCGGATGCCCTATCCCGGAATCCGGTGGCATTGCCCATCTCATGGACCGATTCAGAGGAAACGACTCCGCCTAGGACGCCATTGTCAAGCCCGGGGACTCCTCTTTTCGACGCACGCCGCAGGAAGAAAGATAGAGACGATTCAATTCTCATGCCTCCACCGAAGTCAATGCCCCCAAAAAGGAGAAGATCATCGGCAGCCTCGTCACCGGGACCATCGATGGGTACGCCATCGCATTCTGATGACCCCCGCGCAGCATCCCCGCCTCTTATTTCAATCGCCGATCAAGGATTACTACGGGATCTGGGAGTCGAAGAAACTCTTTCCTTTTCTCCTATATTTCCGCCTTCCTTGACCGGACCAGATGTCTTCGATGAGCGAGAAGAGAGTATTCCCTCAGAAGAAGAAGAAGAAGAAGAAGAAGAAGAAGAAAGCAATCCTACACCACGTAGAAGAAGAATAATTCATACAAGAGACCGATTAATAATGAGAAAGGACAACTTAGTTTGCTTCATAACGATGGACGGACGGCCCATCGATCTCGGGGCCGTAGATCTCTATAGACAAGGCAAACTGGCCAAATCCCAAGACTTACTCCTACATAGAGCTAGGGTAACAGATCACGGTAAATACAAGTTAATCCAGATACCGATTAAACAATCGCCGCTTCATGAGGTATCTGCAGACGACCTCAAAGAATGTCTTAGAACGTTGATCGACGTTGTCAACGAGCTCGCGTTGGAATCCTTTTCAATCTCTAAAACATTCCTCGACCATTTGTCGAGAGAATACGTGATCAATCTACTCACAGAAACATTCGAGGACACACCAGTCCAAATATTTCTCTGTTCGAACGAGGTCCAAATCCCCGCTGAGGATAGAAGGATGGAGATCATCACGGAGAACCATGTATCAGCGTATGCCGGCCATAAAGGCATAACCAAGACATACAAAAGGATAAGAGAAAAATACTGGTGGAACAGCCTCAAAAAGGACGTAACCAACTACGTTAACAATTGCCTGAGTTGCCAGCGTAACAAGTTAACAAGAGTAAAAACTCGCCTACCAATGAAGTTAACGGATACGCCCGGCAGGGCGTTTGATAAGGTCTCGCTAGACATCGTGGGACCATTACCCACTACCGAAGATGGCAACACGTATGTAATGACGATGCAAGACCTTCTTACAAAATACTCCGTCGCAGTGCCGCTCAAATCTACCGACTCCGTCAGTACAGCAAACGCCTTCATCGACCACCTGATATGTCGCTTTGGAACGCCTAAGGCAATATTAACGGATCAAGGGACTAACTTCACAAGCTCCCTTATGAAGGCTATCGCAAAAAGATTCAGGATTACACGCCTCCAAACCACTGCTTTCCATCCACAAAGCAACGGATCCATTGAGAGATCGCATCATGTACTGACGGAATATTTGAAGCAGTACGTCAACAAAAATAACTGGGATAAATGGATAAACTTGGCAATGTTTAGCTACAATACCAGCGTACACGAGGGAACAGACTTCACCCCACACGAGTTGGTATTCGGTTCCCTGGCCCGTGTTCCTTCCTCTGATTCCCATCTCTACGCAGTAGAGAACGAGTCCTACGCAGGTTACCTCTTTGACCTACAAAGAAAGATAAACGAGACACAATCCCGCGCGCGCGATAATTTAGTAGCGGCAAAGCAGAAATCAAAGACTTATTATGATAGGAAGATTAACCCCGTGCAGTTCACGGTAGGCGAACAGGTATACTTGTTAAAAGAACCTCGTAAAGGAAAATTCGACGCGCAATATACTGGACCGCATGAGATAATAGAAATGCTTGATACGAACAATGTCAAATTACGAATAGGAAACCATTTCAAAATTGTCCATGCAAATAAGATTAAACGTCTTCCAGGTAGCCCGAGACAGGACACGCGTCAGCGAAATATTGTAACTGCAAACTTAATCTCTGATCCTTCTAAGAAAGACGATAGCGAGCCAAGGGTCCAACCAGAGGAGTCAGCTTACGAGACTCTTCACTCCTCATCCGATCAAGCTCCGAGTCACATTGCGGATCCCATAGCTATCCACGACAGAAAGATGTGCAGACCGATGGGAGGAAGACGGCCGACCGTGCTGAAAGCTCACCGATACATGAGACGATACAACAACACTATCTGTTACAATGGGATAGTTCGAGTGGCTTGCAACGGCAAGTTGCTGTGCCGCAACTGCAGCCAATACACCCGAATTGTTAGAGTGGAACGATGGGAGCATCAGCGGATGTATAACATCCCAAATAGATGCGAGTATTGCGGAATAAGGCTATGCACCGAAACACCAGTATTGGAGTGCATCCCTTGCGGACAGATTCTATCGGCAAGATGGATCGCACAACGGGACGACCCTGACTGGATATCCGATAGTTCCAGCGATGACACCGATTCAGACAATGGTGACATTTAAGCGGAAACCAGTGATAGTGCCAGTGTCGGAGAATTCCGAACCCGTCCTCCCTTGACGAAACGAACGTTAATTTGCGATTCCCTTGACCCAGCGTTGCGAGACAGGGATGACATTTCAGTGCATCCTGTCTACCGCCACCCAGAGGCAGAGATTCCACTGCGTGAAATCTCTTCTCTAAGGGGGGAGGTGTGACGTCGGTCGCACCTCCGACGTTAGCTTTAAGACTACATGTAAAATTAGATACATAAGAGCGAGCGTTCCCCTTTAAAGATTCCAAACCTCCTAAAAATCCTTCATAACAATGAATCCTTAACACCACGTACATCTGACTGAAATCCATCAACATAACCTAAAATCCAAAATCTGTCAAAATCCTAAAATAGCCAAAAATGGCCCAAACTCGAAGATTGAAATATCATTGGACTCGTGAGCGAAAATCATGAAACTAACCTAAAAATTTGTAGGTTATGTTCTCAATTCGCGTTTGTTTAGACTTTACCAAAATTTCGATTTTTGGTAATTTTCAAAAGTACTTAGAATATTTTCAAACATATGATCGGTCGACAAATGATGTCAACTAATCATATGACATATAAAATTTACATCGAAACGCCTTGCAAGAGCAAGCGCTCGAAAATATTCTAAGTCCCAATTTATTTAAATAAATAAATAGGTACGCCAATGGTTACCATTTAATTTTCGAGTCCTGCACCACTGGGAACGAAAACTGCTGACTCTAGTGCGGCGGCCATCGCGCTGTTTACGACGAAGACCGGCACAAAGAGGACACGGTCCCCTTTTGCGAAGTCAGCATTTTTCGGACGAACGTTATTCGTCGACGAACGTTCGATTCTCCACAGTCCTCTCCGGGGACCCGAGTGGGTCAGTCGAGTTTTCGTCAATCTTCCAAGTCCAGACTATTTAGACATAGTCTTTCCAAATCCAGATTGTTTAGACACAATCTTCCCAAATCCATACTGTTTAGACACAGTCCCTAATACCATTCAGTAATATCGTATTCTTATTCGTTTAATTCAAATATTACTTCGTTTATTCAATTAAACATTTTTATTGCGTTTCATATTTCGTACTTAGTACGTATTTCGATTTCGTTAATAATAAGCATCTTTACCTTTGTATTCTTTTACGTTTATAATATACTTTGTTTTACCAGAGTCAATCTAAATCCCAATTATTATTTCCTTGCTCCTAACTTCGTAGTTTGAAGTGACACGTTGTTAGTTAGAGATAGAGTTCTCACTGGAAAGTTCGCGAATAGTATTCCTTATTCAATTTCCTGTTTCAACGTGTTCGCGTACGTGCGTGATAGTGATAGACTTGCTCGCATAGCAAGCTCCGCAGCATCCACGTCCGTTTTCTCGAATCAAAATATCGTCAACCACGCGGACGATATTCGCGAGATAAATTCACGGGATCGCACAGCGTCCACGCCCGTTTTCGCTAATTAAAATATCGTCAATCACGCGGACGATATTCGTGAGTTAGATTCACGGTATCGTACAGCGTCCACGCCCGTTTCCTCAACGAGCGCATCCGTCTACAATACCGTAGCAGCCAGCTGTCAATCATTGGAGGTCGTTCCTGTCAAATATTGACGTGACAGAGATTGGCGCAGTCGTCAATCCTTGAAGGTCGTTTCCAGCCATTTGGATCAACCCCTCTCAAGCAGAGCGGACCGTATTCAAGGCCATCAGCGCAACCGTAGCCGTTCATCCGTTGCGAATTCATTTCTCGTGTCAATCGACAAACAAGCGAAGCGTAAAAGTAAGTGGAACATATTATCGCGTATGTTTCAGGGTCGCGTGCATCATTCATCTGTGTAAGACTGCATGCAGGTGTCGGCATCGGGTCCTAGTCTGTTGATAAAAAGACCAACACTTTTATTAAATGTCAGTCAGTGGAAGAGTAGAGTAGCCGGGCCGCGGTATTCTCTTCTCTTGCTCTTATAGCCCCGCCAGGACGTGACATAATATTTACGTCTTCAATCGCGGCGTATGCCTGTCCTCTAAGCTTATTGCATACTAATCTAGTGAGGGTACGCTCAGCTGTGGCTGGAACAGCTTCCAAGGCTCGCTTGCACGCGCGAACGAATTGTAGCACGGTTATGGAGGTGCCGTCAAAGGTAGGCACAAGTTCAACCGCTTGTTTAACGGTGAAATTCGAAGAATCGTGCATTATGGGTTCGCGGGGCGCAACGACTGGGCTAGCTGGAATTGATTGAGAATCTCTGGCCGATCGGATTTCTGCTATCTCGCGGCGTATATCCTCGTACGTTTCTCTCTGCTCACGCGTTTCTGTTTCGTATTGCAATTTGAGTTGAGTCAACGCGGCGGTTTGATTAATGAGAGCTGCTTCTCTACGAGCTAAATCTTTCTGGAATTCAAATAATTCCTCTTCCGTAGGAGGAACCTTCTTTCTAGCCTCGCTACGCGTTTCCATGATTGCGTCGCTTGAAAATTTCTAAGTATGAAATTCGCGAAAAATAATCCGACTATATAACGTGGGCGAAGGGGCGTTTTCTAAACCGCTCGTCGCACTTTAACGTTCACTAAAACTCTCGATGAATTTGTACTGAGTACGAACATCGCGAAAAATAATTTGAGTATGTAACGTGGGCGAAAGGGCATTTCCTTCACTGCCCGTCGCACTTTTAACTGACACTATGCTTTCACGGACTCTAAGTCTACTGCGTTAAATTGTCAAACAATGATGGAACGCGCAGGGGTTCGCGTGCTAACACTGATTCTATTTTTATTCCTCGATGCCGTGCTTCTAACATCGGTGACCAACGAGTGTCCTACCGACTGCGCCAAATTTGTCACAACAAATTTTGGCAGAGGTAGGACACATGACGTATCCTACAAAAGTGTTGACGGTGTCTCTAACATCGGTGACCAACGAGTGTCCTACCGACTGCGCCAAATTTGTCACGTCCTGGCGGGGCTATAAGAGCAAGAGAAGAGAATACCGCGGCCCGGCTACTCTACTCTTCCACTGACTGACATTTAATAAAAGTGTTGGTCTTTTTATCAACAGACTAGGACCCGATGCCGACACCTGCATGCAGTCTTACACAGATGGATGATGCACGCGACCCTGAAACATACGCGGTAATATGTTCCACTTACTTTTACGCTTCGCTTGTTTGTCGATTGACACGAGACATGAATTCGCAACGGATGAACAGCTACGGTTGCGCTGATGGCCTTGAATACGGTCCGCTCTGCTTGACAGGGGTTGATCCAAATGGCTGGAAACGACCTTCAAGGATTGACGACTGCGCCAAACTCTGTCACGTCAATATTTGACAGGAACGACCTCCAATGATTGACAGCTGGCTGCTACGGTATTGTAGACGGATGCGCTCGTTGAGGAAACGGGCGTGGACGCTGTACGATAGCGTGAATCTAACTCACGAATATCGTCCGCGTGATTGACGATATTTTAACTAGCGAAAACGGGCGTGGACGCTGTGCGATCCCGTGAATTTATCTCGCGAATATCGTCCGCGTGGTTGACGATATTTTGATTCGAGAAAACGGACGTGGATGCTGCGGAGCTTGCTATGCGAGCAAGTCTATCACTATCACGCACGTACGCGAACACGTAACAGGAAATTGAATAAGGAATACTATTCGCGAACTTTCCAGTGAGAACTCTATCTCTAACTAACAACGTGTCACTTCAAACTACGAAGTTAGGAGCAAGGAAATAATAATTGGGATTTAGATTGACTCTGGTAAAACAAAGTATATTAATAACGTAAAAGAATACAAAGGTAAAGATGCTTATTATTAACGAAATCGAAATACGTACTAAGTACGAAATATGAAACACAATAAAAATGTTTAATTGAATAAACGAAGTAATATTTGAATTAAACGAATAAGAATACGATATTACTGAATGGTATTAGGGACTGTGTCTAAACAGTATGGATTTGGGAAGATTGTGTCTAAACAATCTGGATTTGGAAAGACTATGTTTAAATAGTCTGGACTTGGAAGATTGACGAAAACTCGACTGACCCACTCGGGTCCCCGGAGAGGACTGAGGAGAATCGAACGTTCGTCGACGAACAACGTTCGTCCGAAAAATGCTGACTTCGCAAAAGGGGACCGTGTCCTCTTTGTGCCGGTCTTCGTCGTAAACAGCGCGATGGCCGCCGCACTAGAGTCAGCAGTTTTCGTTCCCAGTGGTGCAGGACTCGAAAATTAAGTGGTAACCATTGGCGTACCTATTTATTTATTTAAATAAATTGGGACTTAGAATATTTTCGAGCGCTTGCTCTTGCAAGGCGTTTCGATGTAAATTTATATGTCATATGATTAGTTGACATCATTTGTCGACCGATCATATGTTTGAAAATATTCTAAGTACTTTTGAAAATTACCAAAAATCGAAATTTTGGTAAAGTCTAAACAAACGCGAATTGAGAACATAACCTACAAATTTTTAGGTTAGTTTCATGATTTTCGCTCACGAGTCCAATGATATTTCAATCTTCGAGTTTGGGCCATTTTTGGCTATTTTAGGAATTTGACAGATTTTGGATTTTAGGTTATGTTGATGGATTTCAATCAGATGTACGTGGTGTTAAGGATTCATTGTTATGAAGGATTTTTAGGAGTTTTGGAATCTTTAAAGGGGAACGCTCGCTCTTATGTATCTAATTTTACATGTAGTCTTAAAGCTAACGTCGGAGGTGCGACCGACGTCACACTGGCAACCACCAGTGAAACCTGTTCCGAGTTGCAGAAGACCGGAACAATCCTCATCACTCCGACCGCCCAGGTCACGGGAGTCCAGCCCAATTCTACTACATCCCGCAGCCTCACATTGGCGGGAGAACTTCAAAATAACGGGCAATGCGCGGGAACAACGTACAACGACCCATTCGGCACTTGGACCAGTGTTGTTGTACAGGCCATTGTTCGAATAACCCTAAAGGACTACACAGCAACAGTGAAGCTCTCTACAGGTCAGATCCATCTACAGTCAGGACAAATATGCTCCTTCACAAAAGGAAGCTGCCTTGATACGCAAGATGGACATACATTCTGGGACGTCGTTCCCAACGATTACTGCAAGTTCAATAGCTACGACGTTCTCTACGAAGGACTAGCTACCAGAGTTTCTACAAAGACAAAGTTCTCACCTACACTATATTGTTACGTCGTCCGATGTACGACGTTGGCCTTGTAAATACACTATGTATACAAGGTCTGATCTGCATAAGATCCACACACCGTCCCCTAGACATAAGAACATAGTATTAAGATCTCATTATTCTATTGTTCTAATCCTTATCTCCGTCTCTACCCATCACCATAACTTCACCTTGATCAACTGTTACGTCGTCCGATGTACGACGTTGGCCTTGTACACACACTATGTATACAAGGTCTGATCTGCATAAGATCCACACACCGTCCCCTAGACATAAGAGCATAGCATTAAGATCTCATTATTCTATTGTTCTAATCCTTATCTCCGTCTCTACCCATCACCATAACTTCACCTTGATCAACACCTTACCTCAGTTTCAACCCATCACCACGACACATAATGCAATAAAGTATTGCATCACTCTGGAAGCATCTAGAAGCTTCTAGAAACGTCGAGAAGTCCAAAGACTGCTGCATCAGCAGTCCCACGCTCGTAGAGGGCAATAGGACAGCCACGAGACTGCACCGTCAGCAGAAATGCACGTGCAGTCCCCGGGAGCGAAGACGCTGCTGCGTCAGCGGTTCTCCCACTCCGACGACTGAAGAACAAAGAGACTGCAGCGTCAGCTATCCCCACTCCGAACGAAGGAGGCAAGGCAGAGCAGGCGCTTGCATCAGTCCGCCTCCGACCGGCGACTCGAGCAGTCGTGCCAACCTGGCCTCAGCCGCCAGTCCGGCTTCTTCCGACTTCAAGAGCAGACGTGTTCAGTCTAGCTCCGCGATAGTGAAGTGTGTCGATCCTTCACTCCTAATTCCAATTCCAATTCCAACTCTAACTCAACTCAACTCAAGTCCTAATTCTCATACGTTATTCCTATAACATATTACAATATCCATTATTCATTAATCCAATTACTACTCCTATTATAATACTACTTACATATTGTATACCAGTGTACTTACCAGTTCTTATTTAATATATCGTTGTTATACCAGTGCTTCGATCTTGTTATTCTTGTGTTAGTTCAACACCATCTTCCAATTCAGTTCTTGCATCGAATATATTAAACTCGTGACATATCCGGACTTGGTCTAAAGTGCGCAGTGGAAACGCTGAGCCGCCAATAAGGAATTTGAAGCGAGTCATAGAGAAGTTCTCGTGCCACGTCTAGAATTGGTCTAAAGTGCGCAGTGGAAACGCTGAGCCGCCACTATAGACGTGAAGCGAGTTAACTACCAAAAAGGTTAATAACAAGTGGAAGTTCATTTTCATTATATTATTAATATTCCAACATTACTATTCCTTACCCATGCGACGCCCACGTCGAGCGGGACGCAAGTATCAACTTGCTAAATTGAGACGCGCGTTGAGAAATAAAGCGGTGCTCGATCAAATCATTGCCACTACCGAGTGGACCGAACTTCTGGGAACCACCGAGCACATTCCGTGTGACGCGTCCGATTACGTTTCTGTATACGGTTGCCCTTGCAACCCTCCTAAAGAGGTCAACCACGCGGACCTCTCGCGAGCTCCGACGCCAGTTCTGCATCCGGTCGATTGTCCAGAGGTGATCGACATAGCCGACGACGACGACAGCCGAGACACGATCATCGTTCCCAGGGTCCGTTGCCGAATCATCAGTGACGTTCCTCTGCCAGCTCATCAACGTGTCGTCTTGCGGCCAGCATCCAAGGCCACTAACGTCGTCCCGAACCGAGCAGCAGCAACTTTGCCAGATCTTCCCCACCTCGAGGACATCTGTATAGAAGATCCGATGTACGACACCTACTGTCAGTACCGCCAGTTCCTGCTGCAACAATATTATTAGGCGTTAATACAACATTGCGGTGAGTCGTATAATATCTTGTATAATTGTTGAATCCTGTAAACTCACCGTTCTCGTTGCATCCTCTCGCGCGCGATTCTTGTCGGGACACTCCTTGTAACCGCGTCGGACGTTCTCTTCTTGACTGTGTGACGTCGGTCGCACCTCCGACGTTAGCTTTAAGACTACATGTAAAATTAGATACATAAGAGCGAGCGTTCCCCTTTAAAGATTCCAAACCTCCTAAAAATCCTTCATAACAATGAATCCTTAACACCACGTACATTTGATTGAAATCCATCAACATAACCTAAAATCCAAAATCTGTCAAATTCCTAAAATAGCCAAAAATGGCCCAAACTCGAAGATTGAAATATCATTGGACTCGTGAGCGAAAATCATGAAACTAACCTAAAAATTTGTAGGTTAGGTTCTCAATTCGCGTTTGTTTAGACTTTACCAAAATTTCGATTTTTGGTAATTTTCAAAAGTACTTAGAATATTTTCAAACATATGATCGGTCGACAAATGATGTCAACTAATCATATGACATATAAAATTTACATCGAAACGCCTTGCAAGAGCAAGCGCTCGAAAATATTCTAAGTCCCAATTTATTTAAATAAATAAATAGGTACGCCAATGGTTACCACTTAATTTTCGAGTCCTGCACCACTGGGAACGAAAACTGCTGACTCTAGTGCGGCGGCCATCGCGCTGTTTACGACGAAGACCGGCACAAAGAGGACACGGTCCCCTTTTGCGAAGTCAGCATTTTTCGGACGAACGTTATTCGTCGACGAACGTTCGATTCTCCCCAGTCCTCTCCGGGGACCCGAGTGGGTCAGTCGAGTTTTCGTCAATCTTCCAAGTCCAGACTATTTAAACATAGTCTTTCCAAATCCAGATTGTTTAGACACAATCTTCCCAAATCCATACTGTTTAGACACAGTCCCTAATACCATTCAGTAATATCGTATTCTTATTCGTTTAATTCAAATATTACTTCGTTTATTCAATTAAACATTTTTATTGCGTTTCATATTTCGTACTTAGTACGTATTTCGATATCGTTAATAATAAGCATCTTTACCTTTGTATTCTTTTACGTTATTAATATACTTTGTTTTACCAGAGTCAATCTAAATCCCAATTATTATTTCCTTGCTCCTAACTTCGTAGTTTGAAGTGACACGTTGTTAGTTAGAGATAGAGTTCTCACTGGAAAGTTCGCGAATAGTATTCCTTATTCAATTTCCTGTTACGTGTTCGCGTACGTGCGTGATAGTGATAGACTTGCTCGCATAGCAAGCTCCGCAGCATCCACGTCCGTTTTCTCGAATCAAAATATCGTCAACCACGCGGACGATATTCGCGAGATAAATTCACGGGATCGCACAGCGTCCACGCCCGTTTTCGCTAGTTAAAATATCGTCAATCACGCGGACGATATTCGTGAGTTAGATTCACGGTATCGTACAGCGTCCACGCCCGTTTCCTCAACGAGCGCATCCGTCTACAATACCGTAGCAGCCAGCTGTCAATCATTGGAGGTCGTTCCTGTCAAATATTGACGTGACAGAGTTTGGCGCAGTCGTCAATCCTTGAAGGTCGTTTCCAGCCATTTGGATCAACGCCTGTCAAGCAGAGCGGACCGTATTCAAGGCCATCAGCGCAACCGTAGCTGTTCATCCGTTGCGAATTCATGTCTCGTGTCAATCGACAAACAAGCGAAGCGTAAAAGTAAGTGGAACATATTACCGCGTATGTTTCAGGGTCGCGTGCATCATTCATCTGTGTAAGACTGCATGCAGGTGTCGGCATCGGGTCCTAGTCTGTTGATAAAAAGACCAACACTTTTATTAAATGTCAGTCAGTGGAAGAGTAGAGTAGCCGGGCCGCGGTATTCTCTTCTCTTGCTCTTATAGCCCCGCCAGGACGTGACAAATTTGGCGCAGTCGGTAGGACACTCGTTGGTCACCGATGTTAGAGACACCGTCAACACTTTTGTAGGATACGTCATGTGTCCTACCTCTGCCAAAATTTGTTGTGACAAATTTGGCGCAGTCGGTAGGACAGTCGTTGGTCACCGATGTTAGAAGCACGGCATCGAGGAATAAAAATAGAATCAGAGTTAGCACGCGAACCCCTGCGCGTTCCATCATTGTTTGACAATTTAACGCAGTAGACTTAGAGTCCGTGAAAGCATAGTGTCAGTTAAAAGTGCGACGGGCAGTGAAGGAAATGCCCTTTCGCCCACGTTACATACTCAAATTATTTTTCGCGATGTTCGTACTCAGTACAAATTCATCGAGAGTTTTAGTGAACGTTAAAGTGCGACGGGCGGTTTAGAAAACGCCCCTTCGCCCACGTTATATAGTCGGATTATTTTTCGCGAATTTCATACTTAGAAATTTTCAAGCGACGCAATCATGGAAACGCGTAGCGAGGCTAGAAAGAAGGTTCCTCCTACGGAAGAGGAATTAATTGAATTCCAGAAAGATTTAGCTCGTAGAGAAGCAGCTCTCATTAATCAAACCGCCGCGTTGACTCAACTCAAATTGCAATACGAAACAGAAACGCGTGAGCAGAGAGTAACGTACGAGGATATACGCCGCGAGATAGCAGAAATCCGATCGGCCAGAGATTCTCAATCAATTCCAGCTAGCCCAGTCGTTGCGCCCCGCGAACCCATAATGCACGATTCTTCGAATTTCACCGTTAAACAAGCGGTTGAACTTGTGCCTACCTTTGACGGCACCTCCATAACCGTGCTACAATTCGTTCGCGCGTGCAAGCGAGCCTTGGAGGCTGTTCCAGCCACAGCTGAGCGTACCCTCACTAGATTAGTATGCAATAAGCTTAGAGGACAGGCATACGCCGCGATTGAAGACGTAAATATTAACACAATCTCTGAATTGTGCAACCGCCTGAAAGATGTACTAGGCCCATATAAATTCATCGATCAGTATCGCGGAGAATTAGCTTCGATACACCAGGGACAGTCCGAGCACGTGTTGAATTATATTACGCGAGTAAAGGACCTTAGAACGGCGATCATAGATTCAGGCCGCGGGGTCCCCAATCTAGACGAGATTGACAAATTCACAATTGATTGTTTCATGCGTGGTCTTATCCCAGCGCTTCGAGCCGAGGTCAGGCTCTGTGCGTCACTCGAATTACAGAAAATATTCGATGAAGCAGTAACCGCGTACAAACAGTACGAGCTTGACCGTGTTCGTTATCGCGACGACGGACGCCGCGTTGCATTCTCCGACTCTCGTAATCGCACACCAGAGCGATCAAGCAACTCTTCTTATGATAGGAATGCGCCAGAGCAGCGCAACAGATCTTCGGAAAGGAAAGATCAACGACCTTCCTTTTCACCTCGTGAATCCTGGCGAGACAGGAAACCCGATAACAGAGACGCGTATCGCTCTCCTCCTCTGCGACGTCACGAACCGTCGCAATCAAATCAGCGCGAAACGTATAAACGCGAAGATCGCGCTTCCCAGTCCCCAGGTCGCGATCGCTTTCCTACGAAGAATCAGAAGTATTGTAAATATTGTAAGCGCACGGGACATGACGTACACGAATGTCGCCGCCGCGAATATTACAATAGAAATGAGTCGGGAAACGAATCAAGCCTCCCGACAAACGCGACCAAAGGACGGGAGGCATCCCAAGAGAATCGCCAAAAGGCAACACAGCTGGCCGTCATCAGCGACGACCAGCAGTAGATGAAATTCGAGTAGATAGGAGAGATAACCCGGACGGTCAGCAGAATGAACGACCATCCGCGAAATTAGTCTCGGCAATAAATCTCGCGCCGGATTCCCCTATCCCTCGAATAAAAGCAAAATCGTCACTCTTTTCAAAAGAGTGTGAGTTCCTCTTGGACACCGGGTCCGAGGTCAACTTAATCCGAGCGTCTGGTATCAGATCTGACGTTCATCTAAAAACTGACAGCGTCATACACGTCCATGGCGTGACAGAAGGAGAAATTGCGACCCTCGGTTATATCAATGCGGAGCTAGCAGATTCCATTAAAGTCACGCTACACGTTCTGCCTGACAGTTTTCCAATTAATATAGATGGTATCTTAGGCTCCCCCTTCTTCAGAGAGGGAGCAGAGATATCATTTGCGAAGGAATGCGTAGAGTATAAAACCCTACGTATTCCCTTTTCGAATCCTCGGGAATATTCCGTCGAAAGCCGTACCGCCGCCTGCATAGCCGTCAACGTAAAGGGCCCAAGCGAAGGGTATGTGCGAAAAGTAGATGTAAAACCCGATGTGTTCTTAGGTGATTGTTTAGTCACCAACCGTAACGGAAAGGCATACCTGCGATGCTTTAACGCATCGTCCGAAGTGGCGTCCTTCTCCCTGCCTACGTTGGAGGTGGAAGAGATCGAGGTTCCCTTTTCGAATATTCAAGCCGAAGTCAATTCGGACTTATTCAATGCTCGTGCGTGCCGCGCGCACGAGACGATCGTTAACGATCAACTCGCGTCTTCTATTAATTCCGGTAACCATTCCGACGATTCCGGTAGCCATCCCGATTCTTTAAATAATTCCGGTAACCATTCCGACGATTCCGGTAGCCATCCCGATTCTTTAAATAATTCCGGTAACCATCCCGACGATTCTGGTAGCCATCCCGATTCTTTAAATAATTCCGGTAACCATCCCGACGATTCCGGTAACCATCCCGACGATTCCGGTAACCATCCCGACGATTCCGGTAGCCATCCCGATTTCCTAAGCAATTCCGGTAACCATCCCGATCACTCATACTCGAAACCCCTTATGAAAGGCTTCGAACTCATACCCAAAAGGGTCCATTCCATTACCAAGTCCCGTAATGCTCGCGTTAATGAGCTTATGGAAACTATTCCCATGGATCACCTCGATCACGACGAGATAGACCATGTCAAATCTTTATTGGAGGAGAATAATGATCTCTTCCACCTTCAAGGGGATCGTCTGGGGAAAACTAACGCTGTAACACATAAAATCCCCACGACGGACGACATCCCCGTACATACCAAGCAATACCGGTATCCGCCGATTCACAAAGAGGAGATCGACAAACAAATGTGTGAACTCTTACAAAATGATATAGTCACACCCTCTAGTTCACCGTATAACTCCCCTTTGTGGATCGTACCGAAGAAAGCGGATGCCGAAGGAAATAAGAAATGGAGAATGGTAATTGACTATCGCGCTTTAAACGAGAAGTCAATAGCAGACGCTTATCCACTGCCCAGCATAAACGAGATCTTAGATCAGCTGGGTAGTGCCAAATATTTTAGCGTATTTGATCTGGCAAGCGGGTTTCACCAAATAGGCATGGAAAAGGAGGACGCCGCAAAAACCGCCTTCTCAACTCCGTTCGGACACTACCAGTATAATAGAATGCCGTTCGGATTGCGTAATGCGCCGGCTACGTTCCAGCGACTAATGGATACGATCCTAACCGGTCTCCAGGGTAACGAACTCTTCGTTTATCTTGACGATATAGTCATATACGCGCGTTCCCTAGAAGAACACAAAGCGAAATTTGATAAATTGGCTCGCCGATTGAGAGCCGCCAATTTGAAATTACAACCGTCTAAATGCGGGTTTTTGCACAGAGAGGTAGCTTACCTAGGACACCAGATTAGTGAGGATGGCGTACGGCCATGCCCTAAAAAAATTAACGCGGTCCAAAATTATCCTCGACCGAAAAACGCAAAGAACGTCCGCGAATTTTTAGGTCTAGCGGGCTATTACCGCAGATTCATAGATAGATTCGCTCATATTTCCAAACCCCTCACCCAACTCCTTACCAAGGATACGAAATTCGTGTGGGGGTCAAAGCAGGAGGAAGCCTTCGAGACTTTACGACAGGCATTGTGTACGGAGCCTGTCCTCCAGTACCCAGATTTTGGGAAACCATTCAACGTAACTTGCGACGCCTCAGGGTACGCGATCGGCGCTGTCCTAAGCCAAGGCGACGTGGGAAAGGATCGCCCTATCGCGTACGCGTCACGTATCCTTCACGGCGCTGAACTAAACTACTCCACAATAGAAAAGGAGTGTTTAGCCATAATATTCGCCGTCCAATATTTCCGCCCGTACATTTACGGCAGGAAATTCTTACTCATCACCGATCACAGACCGCTGGTGTGGATGACATCCGTAAAGGATCCCACATCCCGGCTCCTCCGGTGGAGATTAAAATTGGCAGAGTTCGAATACCAGGTTATCTACAAACCTGGCAGAGCCAACTCTAATGCGGATGCCCTATCCCGGAATCCGGTGGCATTGCCCATCTCATGGACCGATTCAGAGGAAACGACTCCGCCTAGGACGCCATTGTCAAGCCCGGGGACTCCTCTTTTCGACGCACGCCGCAGGAAGAAAGATAGAGACGATTCAATTCTCATGCCCCCACCGAAGTCAATGCCCCCAAAAAGGAGAAGATCATCGGCAGCCTCGTCACCGGGACCATCGATGGGTACGCCATCGCATTCTGATGACCCCCGCGCAGCATCCCCGCCTCTTATTTCAATCGCCGATCAAGGATTACTACGGGATCTGGGAGTCGAAGAAACTCTTTCCTTTTCTCCTATATTTCCGCCTTCCTTGACCGGACCAGATGTCTTCGATGAGCGAGAAGAGAGTATTCCCTCAGAAGAAGAAGAAGAAGAAGAAGAAGAAGAAGAAGAAGAAGAAAGCAATCCTACACCACGTAGAAGAAGAATAATTCATACAAGAGACCGATTAATAATGAGAAGGGACAATTTAGTTTGCTTCATAACGATGGACGGACGGCCCATCGATCTCGGGGCCGTAGATCTCTATAGACAAGGCAAACTGGCCAAATCCCAAGACTTACTCCTACATAGAGCTAGGGTAACAGATCACGGTAAATACAAGTTAATCCAGATACCGATTAAACAATCGCCGCTTCATGAGGTATCTGCAGACGACCTCAAAGAATGTCTTAGAACGTTGATCGACGTTGTCAACGAGCTCGCGTTGGAATCCTTTTCAATCTCTAAAACATTCCTCGACCATTTGTCGAGAGAATACGTGATCAATCTACTCACAGAAACATTCGAGGACACACCAGTCCAAATATTTCTCTGTTCGAACGAGGTCCAAATCCCCGCTGAGGATAGAAGGATGGAGATCATCACGGAGAACCATGTATCAGCGTATGCTGGCCATAAAGGCATAACCAAGACATACAAAAGGATAAGAGAAAAATACTGGTGGAACAGCCTCAAAAAGGACGTAACCAACTACGTTAACAATTGCCTGAGTTGCCAGCGTAACAAGTTAACAAGAGTAAAAACTCGCCTACCAATGAAGTTAACGGATACGCCCGGCAGGGCGTTTGATAAGGTCTCGCTAGACATCGTGGGACCATTACCCACTACCGAAGATGGCAACACGTATGTAATGACGATGCAAGACCTTCTTACAAAATACTCCGTCGCAGTGCCGCTCAAATCTACCGACTCCGTCAGTACAGCAAACGCCTTCATCGACCACCTGATATGTCGCTTTGGAACGCCTAAGGCAATATTAACGGATCAAGGGACTAACTTCACAAGCTCCCTTATGAAGGCTATCGCAAAAAGATTCAGGATTACACGCCTCCAAACCACTGCTTTCCATCCACAAAGCAACGGATCCATTGAGAGATCGCATCATGTACTGACGGAATATTTGAAGCAGTACGTCAACAAAAATAACTGGGATAAATGGATAAACTTGGCAATGTTTAGCTACAATACCAGCGTACACGAGGGAACAGACTTCACCCCACACGAGTTGGTATTCGGTTCCCTGGCCCGTGTTCCTTCCTCTGATTCCCATCTCTACGCAGTAGAGAACGAGTCCTACGCAGGTTACCTCTTTGACCTACAAAGAAAGATAAGCGAGACACAATCCCGCGCGCGCGATAATTTAGTAGCGGCAAAGCAGAAATCAAAGACTTATTATGATAGGAAGATTAACCCCGTGCAGTTCACGGTAGGCGAACAGGTATACTTGTTAAAAGAACCTCGTAAAGGAAAATTCGACGCGCAATATACTGGACCGCATGAGATAATAGAAATGCTTGATACGAACAATGTCAAATTACGAATAGGAAACCATTTCAAAATTGTCCATGCAAATAAGATTAAACGTCTTCCAGGTAGCCCGAGACAGGACACGCGTCAGCGAAATATTGTAACTGCAAACTTAATCTCTGATCCTTCTAAGAAAGACGATAGCGAGCCAAGGGTCCAACCAGAGGAGTCAGTTTACGAGACTCTTCACTCCTCATCCGATCAAGCTCCGAGTCACATTGCGGATCCCATAGCTATCCACGACAGAAAGATGTGCGGACCGATGGGAGGAAGACGGCCGACCGTGCTGAAAGCTCACCGATACATGAGACGATACAACAACACTATCTGTTACAATGGGATAGTTCGAGTGGCTTGCAACGGCAAGTTGCTGTGCCGCAACTGCAGCCAATACACCCGAATTGTTAGAGTGGAACGATGGGAGCATCAGCGGATGTATAACATCCCAAATAGATGCGAGTATTGTGGAATAAGGCTATGCACCGAAACACCAGTATTGGAGTGCATCCCTTGCGGACAGATTCTATCGGCAAGATGGATCGCACAACGGGACGACCCTGACTGGATATCCGATAGTTCCAGTGATGACACCGATTCAGACAATGGTGACATTTAAGCAGAAGCTAGTGATAGTGCCAGTGTCGGAGAATTCCGAACCCGTCCTCCCTTGACGAAACGAACGTTAATTTGCGATTCCCTTGACCCAGCGTTGCGAGACAGGGATGACATTTCAGTGCATCCTGTCTACCGCCACCCAGAGGCAGAGATTCCACTACGTGAAATCTCTTCTCTAAGGGGGGGAGGTGTGACGTCGGTCGCACCTCCGACGTTAGCTTTAAGACTACATGTAAAATTAGATACATAAGAGCGAGCGTTCCCCTTTAAAGATTCCAAACCTCCTAAAAATCCTTCATAACAATGAATCCTTAACACCACGTACATTTGATTGAAATCCATCAACATAACCTAAAATCCAAAATCTGTCAAATTCCTAAAATAGCCAAAAATGGCCCAAACTCGAAGATTGAAATATCATTGGACTCGTGAGCGAAAATCATGAAACTAACCTAAAAATTTGTAGGTTAGGTTCTCAATTCGCGTTTGTTTAGACTTTACCAAAATTTCGATTTTTGGTAATTTTCAAAAGTACTTAGAATATTTTCAAACATATGATCGGTCGACAAATGATGTCAACTAATCATATGACATATAAAATTTACATCGAAACGCCTTGCAAGAGCAAGCGCTCGAAAATATTCTAAGTCCCAATTTATTTAAATAAATAAATAGGTACGCCAATGGTTACCACTTAATTTTCGAGTCCTGCACCACTGGGAACGAAAACTGCTGACTCTAGTGCGGCGGCCATCGCGCTGTTTACGACGAAGACCGGCACAAAGAGGACACGGTCCCCTTTTGCGAAGTCAGCATTTTTCGGACGAACGTTATTCGTCGACGAACGTTCGATTCTCCCCAGTCCTCTCCGGGGACCCGAGTGGGTCAGTCGAGTTTTCGTCAATCTTCCAAGTCCAGACTATTTAAACATAGTCTTTCCAAATCCAGATTGTTTAGACACAATCTTCCCAAATCCATACTGTTTAGACACAGTCCCTAATACCATTCAGTAATATCGTATTCTTATTCGTTTAATTCAAATATTACTTCGTTTATTCAATTAAACATTTTTATTGCGTTTCATATTTCGTACTTAGTACGTATTTCGATATCGTTAATAATAAGCATCTTTACCTTTGTATTCTTTTACGTTATTAATATACTTTGTTTTACCAGAGTCAATCTAAATCCCAATTATTATTTCCTTGCTCCTAACTTCGTAGTTTGAAGTGACACGTTGTTAGTTAGAGATAGAGTTCTCACTGGAAAGTTCGCGAATAGTATTCCTTATTCAATTTCCTGTTACGTGTTCGCGTACGTGCGTGATAGTGATAGACTTGCTCGCATAGCAAGCTCCGCAGCATCCACGTCCGTTTTCTCGAATCAAAATATCGTCAACCACGCGGACGATATTCGCGAGATAAATTCACGGGATCGCACAGCGTCCACGCCCGTTTTCGCTAGTTAAAATATCGTCAATCACGCGGACGATATTCGTGAGTTAGATTCACGGTATCGTACAGCGTCCACGCCCGTTTCCTCAACGAGCGCATCCGTCTACAATACCGTAGCAGCCAGCTGTCAATCATTGGAGGTCGTTCCTGTCAAATATTGACGTGACAGAGTTTGGCGCAGTCGTCAATCCTTGAAGGTCGTTTCCAGCCATTTGGATCAACGCCTGTCAAGCAGAGCGGACCGTATTCAAGGCCATCAGCGCAACCGTAGCTGTTCATCCGTTGCGAATTCATGTCTCGTGTCAATCGACAAACAAGCGAAGCGTAAAAGTAAGTGGAACATATTACCGCGTATGTTTCAGGGTCGCGTGCATCATTCATCTGTGTAAGACTGCATGCAGGTGTCGGCATCGGGTCCTAGTCTGTTGATAAAAAGACCAACACTTTTATTAAATGTCAGTCAGTGGAAGAGTAGAGTAGCCGGGCCGCGGTATTCTCTTCTCTTGCTCTTATAGCCCCGCCAGGACGTGACAACTGCATCCATAGCAATATCGGTTGTCCTAGTGCATATGACAGCCCGCGGCTGTCTCGGCACGAAAGACCACTCCTCATTTTAATCTTCATATCTCAACCGTCCGTCTGTCACTGTTCTCTTTTCTCTCTCTTGGTACCTGTAACAAAAACACAGTGACGGACGTGACAAATTTGGCGCAGTCGGTAGGACATCGAAGTTGTCGCCGATATTTGCATTAATAAGCCCGACGCGTGTCAGTACGAAGTTCACATTTCTTAAATCCCATTCATATCTTTCAAAATGTCTCGCCCAATCACGCGATCTCAAAGGGATCTCCGAGCAGATCCTAACGCAGACCTTCCTCCAATGACCGAGGAAGAGCTACTCCTTTATGCGCAAGACCTCGCCCGTAGAGAGCAATATCTCAAAGAAGAAACTGATTTTATTGCCAAATTGCGTCTCAAATATGAAGAAGACGCACAAAACCAAAAGAATATGCTCGACGAAATACGAAAAGAGCTTCATAACATCCAAATCACGAGTCAAACCCTACGTCAACAGACGCCTACACCAGGCCCTAGTAACGTCTCTAATATGCGGGAACCTTCACCGCCAGAGCCACGCGAAATCCCACAGTATGAACCTACTGGCAATTTTGCTCTAAAACAAGCCGCCGAGCTTGTCCCTAGATTCGACGGAACTTCGTCTTCCGTCCTACAATTCATACGTGCATGCAAACGCGCGCGTGACACCGTACCGGCCACTGCAGAGCGTGCCCTCACAAAATTGCTCTGCAATAAACTCCACGATCGTGCTTATGCCGCTATAGAAGGCCAGCACATATTCACAATTTCTGCACTATGCGAGAAATTACGAACAGTACTGGGCCCATACAAATTCGTTGACCAGTACCGTGGCGATCTCGCGAGTGTACTCCAAGCTCCAAACGAGCACATCCTAGACTTCATCAATCGCGTCAAAGACCTTCGAACCGCGATTCAAGATGCCACAGATATTGGCCTTGATTACGAAGAATTAGATCGCTTCGTAGTAGATTGTTTTCTACGAGGTCTCCTTCCCCAGCTGCGTGCCGAAGTGCTTCATTGCCCTTCGCGAAATCCTGCCACTGTTTTCGAAGCAGCCATCTCTGCTTACAGGCAGTATGAGTCAGACCAGACTCGTCGACGAGAACTGATCCGCGAAGAAAAACGAGTCAGCTTCTCTGATAACCGGCCGTATCGCCAGCGTTCCACGTACGAGTCCGCTCGTGACATTCCAGAGCGAACTCAAGAACGCCGCGATAACAGACCGGACTCGTCTCAGCAGTCCTCGAGAAACTTAAACCGGGACTCTTATCGCTCCCCGACGCCGCAACGGCGATGGGAAAATAATCCTCGCGACCAAAACACGTACCGCGATGGTCGCACAGATCGCCCCTCAAGCTCTAACAAATTTTGCAACTACTGCAAAGTCCCCGGGCACGATATTCACGAGTGCCGTAAGCGCGCTTTTAATAATAATAGGAGGTCGGGAAACGAGTCCGGCCTCCCGACCGAAGCCAACCCCAGGCGGGAGGCCGCATCTTCAACTCAAACTACAGCCCGCACCCAAACAGCTATCCGGACGAACGACCAGTCCGACGATTCGTCTCAGCAGTAAATCTTGCTGCAGACTCACCAATTCCGCGCGTAAAAATCTCCACCCCTCAATTACAAAAGAAGTGTGAATTTTTGTTAGACACGGGTTCGGAGATCAATTTAATTCGTGCGTCAAGTCTAGAACCAAATCTACCTATAGATTATACGAACACTATAGAAGTCCAAGGAATAACCGAGGGATCCATTCCAACTCTCGGTCAAATTAAAATACACTTACAGGGTCAAAACCCTATCGAATTTCATGTCTTGGAAGAAAACTTCCCAATTAACATCGACGGAATCCTCGGTTCTCCCTTCTTCAGAACAGGAGCCGAGATCTCCTTTGCGAATCAATCCATAACGATAGGAAACATTCGGGTTCCCTTCTCGAACCCTTGCGCGCCCACGGCTGAGCCTCGCGATAAATTGGCAGCAGAGGTTATTTCAATGCCTTCGTCTATGACCAACGATCTCGTTAAAACTCCAGCCGCCGAGCGTGAGGAACATTCGGCAAGGAACGTTCGAGTGTCTTCCTCAAATCCTCGTGCACCCGCGGTCAGACCTTGCAGAGCTCCGGTGACGGAGGTTATTTCAATGCCTCCTCGGGATTCGATCGAGTGCTCCCTAGAGAAAAACGCCGTGAAAAGCCGGCCGGAATCGAAGGAGACTCGAGAGATATCGGAGTACACTGCGAGAAGTCGGATCGTGGAGCGTGAGGATCGAGTCCGAACAAAGACTCCTCTGAAATCCGAAGAATTCGCCCTCGAACCTCGTACCGTTGCGTGTATAGCGGTCGACGTCGAAGGACCTAAACAGGGATATATCCGCCGTGTTAACGTAGCGCCGGATGTATTCCTGGGTGACTGCATCGTCACCAATCGTAAAGGCAAAGCGAGCCTCCGGTGTTTTAACACCTCGTCGGAAAGAGTTTCATTTCGATTGCCCCCATTGGAGATGGAAGAAATCGAGTCGTGCTCTTCCGACCTTTCCAATTCCGGGTACCATCCCGACGCATTCGGTAACCATCCCGACCTTTCCAATTCCGGGTATCATCCCGACGTATTCGGTAACCATCCCGACATTACTAACTCCGGTAACCAGCCCGATTCTTATACTAACTCCGGTAACCAGCCCGATCATTATACTAACTCCGGTAACCAGCCCGATTCTCATACTAACTCCGGTAACCAGCCCGATTCTTATTCTAACTCCGGTAACCAGCCCGATCATTATTCTAACTCCGGTAACCATCCCGACGCATTCGGTAACCATCCCGACCTTTTCAATTCCGGTAACCATCCCGACGTATGCGGTAACCATCCCGACAATTTTAATCCAGAGTCCAAAGAAGACTCCCGCGAATTCAAACCTATGAAGGTTTATTCTACAAGCTCCGGTATCAAGTCCGATTGTTTCTATTCCGAGTCTAGGTTGAAAGGAAATGTCCCCGCCTTTGATTCTCTAAAGACGACAGAACGTCTACATAAAATAAAGCATAAAACTCTACCTCGTATAGACCGAGCATACGAGTCGATCATAAAAGATCATCCCGCGATAATTTCTAAATCAGAGTCAAAGAGAGTCTATATTTCATTTCAAAAACCTACCTCTGATTTTTCGCCGGAATATGATCTCTTCCAGTCTCAACGGTCAAGTATCCGTGCACCGCAAAGCGATTTCCATCCATCTAGGAATTATACGTCTGTAAAATACGCGTCAGCAAAAAGGAGAAACAAATTTCGTATTATACTATACCTTTGCAATAACCCGCGAACAATGATTGTAGAGTCTCCTGCGATTTGCGATAAGAAACCCTCCCAGGAGATTTCATTACAGTCCTCCGCTGACGCGAAATTAGAATCCGCGATAATCACGCGTCCGGTCAACACCGATAAGCGAGCGAAATCCGAAACCCAGCGTCGGCAAAATCTCCTTCGACCACCGGAAGATATAGAACAGGTATTCCTACTCAAAGAACCCTGCAAGGGCAAATTCGATGCGCAATATACGGGTCCTCACGAAATTTGCGACATCTTAGACTCAAACAATGTAAAAATTAAAGTAGGGAACCATTTTAAGATTGTACATGCAAACAAACTCAAGCGTGCGCCGAATAATCCAACGCAAACCCCGCGTCAGCGAAACGTGACACTCATCTGGACGCAGATAAGAAAAGACAAAAGTGAAAGTGTTAGTGAACAAAGTGATTCCCCACCCACCCTAAACCCCGTCGGACATTACAAAACCAGCCCCAGCCCCACGTGCCGACACCGACAACATTTCAGTGCGACCAGTGTTTCGTACGAATATAGGAAATACTCGCCGAGAACTGTGCTCCCTGCGCGGAGTACCCCCGGACGATGCGTCGCATGAATGAGTGTGAGATCGAGTGTTGAGCGAGAAATTTCTTCCTTGTAAGAAATTTCTTTTCCGCGTTGGGAGGTGTTACGTCGTCCGATGTACGACGTTGGCCTTGTACACACACTATGTATACAAGGTCTGATCTGCATAAGATCCACACACCGTCCCCTAGACATAAGAGCATAGCATTAAGATCTCATTATTCTATTGTTCTAATCCTTATCTCCGTCTCTACCCATCACCATAACTTCACCTTGATCAACACCTTACCTCAGTTTCAACCCATCACCACGACACATAATGCAATAAAGTATTGCATCACTCTGGAAGCATCTAGAAGCTTCTAGAAACGTCGAGAAGTCCAAAGACTGCTGCATCAGCAGTCCCACGCTCGTAGAGGGCAATAGGACAGCCACGAGACTGCACCGTCAGCAGAAATGCACGTGCAGTCCCCGGGAGCGAAGACGCTGCTGCGTCAGCGGTTCTCCCACTCCGACGACTGAAGAACAAAGAGACTGCAGCGTCAGCTATCCCCACTCCGAACGAAGGAGGCAAGGCAGAGCAGGCGCTTGCATCAGTCCGCCTCCGACCGGCGACTCGAGCAGTCGTGCCAACCTGGCCTCAGCCGCCAGTCCGGCTTCTTCCGACTTCAAGAGCAGACGTGTTCAGTCTAGCTCCGCGATAGTGAAGTGTGTCGATCCTTCACTCCTAATTCCAATTCCAATTCCAACTCTAACTCAACTCAACTCAAGTCCTAATTCTCATACGTTATTCCTATAACATATTACAATATCCATTATTCATTAATCCAATTACTACTCCTATTATAATACTACTTACATATTGTATACCAGTGTACTTACCAGTTCTTATTTAATATATCGTTGTTATACCAGTGCTTCGATCTTGTTATTCTTGTGTTAGTTCAACACCATCTTCCAATTCAGTTCTTGCATCGAATATATTAAACTCGTGACATATCCGGACTTGGTCTAAAGTGCGCAGTGGAAACGCTGAGCCGCCAATAAGGAATTTGAAGCGAGTCATAGAGAAGTTCTCGTGCCACGTCTAGAATTGGTCTAAAGTGCGCAGTGGAAACGCTGAGCCGCCACTATAGACGTGAAGCGAGTTAACTACCAAAAAGGTTAATAACAAGTGGAAGTTCATTTTCATTATATTATTAATATTCCATCATTACTATTCCTTACCCATGCGACGCCCACGTCGAGCGGGACGCAAGTATCAACTTGCTAAATTGAGACGCGCGTTGAGAAATAAAGCGGTGCTCGATCAAATCATTGCCACTACCGAGTGGACCGAACTTCTGGGAACCACCGAGCACATTCCGTGTGACGCGTCCGATTACGTTTCTGTATACGGTTGCCCTTGCAACCCTCCTAAAGAGGTCAACCACGCGGACCTCTCGCGAGCTCCGACGCCAGTTCTGCATCCGGTCGATTGTCCAGAGGTGATCGACATAGCCGACGACGACGACAGCCGAGACACGATCATCGTTCCCAGGGTCCGTTGCCGAATCATCAGTGACGTTCCTCTGCCAGCTCATCAACGTGTCGTCTTGCGGCCAGCATCCAAGGCCACTAACGTCGTCCCGAACCGAGCAGCAGCAACTTTGCCAGATCTTCCCCACCTCGAGGACATCTGTATAGAAGATCCGATGTACGACACCTACTGTCAGTACCGCCAGTTCCTGCTGCAACAATATTATTAGGCGTTAATACAACATTGCGGTGAGTCGTATAATATCTTGTATAATTGTTGAATCCTGTAAACTCACCGTTCTCGTTGCATCCTCTCGCGCGCGATTCTTGTCGGGACACTCCTTGTAACCGCGTCGGACGTTCTCTTCTTGACTGCATCCATAGCAATATCGGTTGTCCTAGTGCATATGACAGCCCGCGGCTGTCTCGGCACGAAAGACCACTCCTCATTTTAATCTTCATATCTCAACCGTCCGTCTGTCACTGTTCTCTTTTCTCTCTCTTGGTACCTGTAACAAAAACACAGTGACGGACGTGACACAACACCTTACCTCAGTTTCAACCCATCACCACGACACATAATGCAATAAAGTATTGCATCACTCTGGAAGCATCTAGAAGCTTCTAGAAACGTCGAGAAGTCCAAGGACTGCTGCATCAGCAGTCCCACGCTCGTAGAGGGCAATAGGACAGCCACGAGACTGCAGCGTCAGCAGAAATGCACGTGCAGTCCCCGGGAGCGAAGACGCTGCTGCGTCAGCGGTTCTCCCACTCCGACGACTGAAGAACAAAGAGACTGCAGCGTCAGCTATCCCCACTCCAACCGAAGGAGGCAAGGCAGAGCGGACGCTTGCATCAGTCCGCCTTCAGCCAGCGACTCGCACAGACGTGCCTACCTGGCCTCAGAGTCACTCCGGCTTCAAGAGCAGACGTGTTCAGTCTAGCTCCGCGAAAGTGAAGTGTGTCGATCCTTCACTCCTAATTCCAATTCCAATTCCAACTCTAACTCAACTCAACTCAAGTCCTAATTCTCATACGTTATTCCTATAACATATTACAATATCCATTATTCATTAATCCAATTACTACTCCTATTATAATACTACTTACATATTGTATACCAGTGTACTTACCAGTTCTTATTCAATATATCATTATTATACCAGTGCTTCGATCTTGTTATTCTTGTGTTAGTTCAACACCATCTTCCAATTCAGTTCTTGCATCGAATATATTAAACTCGTGACATATCCGGACTTGGTCTAAAGTGCGCAGTGGAAACGCTGAGCCGCCAATAAGGAATTTGAAGCGAGTCATAGAGAAGTTCTCGTGCCACGTCTAGAATTGGTCTAAAGTGCGCAGTGGAAACGCTGAGCCGCCACTATAGACGTGAAGCGAGTTAACTACCAAAAAGGTTAATAACAAGTGGAAGTTCATTTTCATTATATTATTAATATTCCATCATTACTATTCCTTACCCATGCGACGCCCACGTCGAGCGGGACGCAAGTATCAACTTGCTAAATTGAGACGCGCGTTGAGAAATAAAGCGGTGCTCGATCAAATCATTGCCACTACCGAGTGGACAGAACTTCTGGGAACCACCGAGCACATTCCGTGTGACGCGTCCGATTACGTTTCTGTATACGGTTGCCCTTGCAACCCTCCTAAAGAGGTCAACCACGCGGACCTCTCGCGAGCTCCGACGCCAGTTCTGCATCCGGTCGATTGTCCAGAGGTGATCGACATAGCCGACGACGACGACAGCCAAGACACGATCATCGTTCCCAGGGTCCGTTGCCGTATCGTCAGTGACGTCCCTCTGCCAACTCATCAACGTGTCGTCTTGCGGCCAGCATCCAAGGCCACTAATGTCGTCCCGAACCGAGCAGCAGCAACTCTGCCAGATCTTCCCCACCTCGAGGACATCTGTATAGAAGACCCGATGTACGACACCTACTGCCAGTACCGCCAGTTCCTGCTGCAACACTATTATTAGGCGTTAATACAGCATTGCGGTGAGTCGTATAATGTCTTGTATAATTGCTGAATCCTGTAAACTCACCGTTTTCGTTGCATCATCTCGCGCGTGATTCTTGTCGGGACACTTCTTGTAACCGCGTCGGACGTTCTCTTCTTGACTGCATCCATAGCAATATCGGTTGTCCTAGTGCATATGACAGCCCGCGGCTGTCTCGGCACGAAAGACCACTCCTCAATTACTTTTCATATATCCACCGTCCGTCTGTCACTGTTCTTGAGTGCCATCCTTTTCTCTCTCTTGGTACCTGTAACAAAAACACAGTGACGGACGTGACATAGAAATGTTTTCTAAATTGTTCTCATATGAACATTCTAAAAGTTCATCTGAGGCGAAGGCGTTGATGTTTCTTTCCACATAGGACTTTGAATATAAATCGTCGGGATGGTTACCGGAATTCTTTAAAGAATCGGGATGGCTACCGGAATCGTCGGGATGGTTACCGGAATTATTTAAAGAATCGGGATGGCTACCGGAAACGTCGGGATGGTTACCGGAATTGTTTAGGAAATCGGGATGGCTACCGGAATCGTCGGGATGGTTACCGGAATTGATAGAAGACGCGAGTTGATCGTTAACGTGTCACGTCCGTCACTGTGTTTTTGTTACAGGTACCAGGAGAGAGAAAAGAGAACAGTGACAGACGGACGGTTGAGATATTATGATTAAAATGAGGAGTGGTCTTTCGTGCCGAGACAGCCGCGGGCTGTCATATGCACTAGGACAACCGATATTGCTATGGATGCAGTCAAGAAAAGAACGTCCGACGCGGTTACAAGGAGTGTCCCGACAAGAATCGCGCGCGAGAGGATGCAACGAGAACGGTGAGTTTACAGGATTCAACAATTATACAAGATATTATACGACTCACCGCAATGTTGTATTAACGCCTAATAATATTGTTGCAGCAGGAACTGGCGGTACTGACAGTAGGTGTCGTACATCGGATCTTCTATACAGATGTCCTCGAGGTGGGGAAGATCTGGCAGAGTTGCTGCTGCTCGGTTCGGGACGACGTTAGTGGCCTTGGATGCTGGCCGCAAGACGACACGTTGATGAGCTGGCAGAGGAACGTCACGGATGATTCGGCAACGGACCCTGGGAACGATGATCGTGTCTCGGCTGTCGTCGTCGTCGGCTATGTCGATCACCTCTGGACAATCGACCGGATGTAGAACTGGCGTCGGAGCTCGCGAGAGGTCCGCGTGGTTGACCTCTTTAGGAGGGTTGCAAGGGCAACCGTATACAGAAACGTAATCGGACGCGTCACACGGAATGTGCTCGGTGGTTCCCAGAAGTTCTGTCCACTCGGTAGTGGCAATGATTTGATCGAGCACCGCTTTATTTCTCAACGCGCGTCTCAATTTAGCAAGTTGATACTTGCGTCCCGCTCGACGTGGGCGTCGCATGGGTAAGGAATAGTAATGATGGAATATTAATAATAATATAATGAAAATGAACTTCCACTTGTTATTAACCTTTTTGGTAGTTAACTAGCTTCACGTCTATAGTGGCGGCTCAGCGTTTCCACTGCGCACTTTAGACCAATTCTAGACGTGGCACGAGAACTTCTCTATGACTCGCTTCAAATTCCTTATTGGCGGCTCAGCGTTTCCACTGCGCACTTTAGACCAAGTCCGGATATGTCACGAGTTTAATATATTTGATGCAAGAACTGAATTGGAAGATGGTGTTGAACTAACACAAGAATAACAAGATCGAAGCACTGGTATAACAACGATATATTAAATAAGAACTGGTAAGTACACTGGTATACAATATGTAAGTAGTATTATAATAGAAGTAGTAATTGGATTAATGAATAATGGATATAGTAATATGTTATAGGAATAATGTATGAGAATTAGGACTTGAGTTGAGTTGAGTTAGAGTTGGAATTGGAATTGGAATTAGGAGTGAAGGATCGACACACTTCACTATCGCGGAGCTAGACTGAACACGTCTGCTCTTGAAGTCGGAAGAAGCCGGACTGGCAGCTGAGGCCAGGTAGGCACGTCTGTGCGAGTCGCTGGCTGAAGGCGGACTGCTCGAGTCGCGAGATGGAGGCGGACTGCTCGAGTCGCGAGATGGAGGCGGACTGATGCAAGCGCCTGCTCTGCCTTGCCTCCTTCGTTCGGAGTGCCTCTTTGTTCTTCAGTCGTCGGAGTGGGAGAACCGCTGACGCAGCAGCGTCTTCGCTCCCGGGGACTGCACGTGCATTTCTGCTGACGCTGCAGTCTCGTGGCTGTCCTATTGCCCTCTACGAGCGTGGGACTGCTGATGCAGCAGTCTTTGGACTTCTCGACGTTTCTAGAAGCTTCTAGATGCTTCCAGAGTGATGCAATACTTTATTGCATTATGTGTCGTGGAGATGGGTTGAAACTGAGGTAAGGTGTTGATCAAGGTGAGTTATGGTGATGGGTAGAGACGGAGATAAGGATTAGAACAATAGAATATATGAGATCTTAATATTATGTTCTTATGTCTAGGGGACGGTGTATGGATCTTATGCAGATCAGACCTTGTATACATAGTGTGTGTACAAGGCCAACGTCGTACATCGGACGACGTAACACTACAACTAGCAGAGTTTACTCAGACGAGAGTAATCCAGTGCCACATAGAAATCGACCGCACGATATTCTATTGTGGCATGCACTCACATGTTTCCATCGTCACGAACGGACGACAGGAATATTTACTGGCAACCACCAGTGAAACCTGTTCCGAGTTGCAGAAGACCGGAACAATCCTCATCACTCCGACCGCCCAGGTCACGGGAGTCCAGCCCAATTCTACTACATCCCGCAGCCTCACATTGGCGGGAGAACTTCAAAATAACGGGCAATGCGCGGGAACAACGTACAACGACCCATTCGGCACTTGGACCAGTGTTGTTGTACAGGCCATTGTTCGAATAACCCTAAAGGACTACACAGCAACAGTGAAGCTCTCTACAGGTCAGATCCATCTACAGTCAGGACAAATATGCTCCTTCACAAAAGGAAGCTGCCTTGATACGCAAGATGGACATACATTCTGGGACGTCGTTCCCAACGATTACTGCAAGTTCAATAGCTACGACGTTCTCTACGAAGGACTAGCTACCAGAGTTTCTACAAAGACAAAGTTCTCACCTACACTATATTGTTACGTCGTCCGATGTACGACGTTGGCCTTGTAAATACACTATGTATACAAGGTCTGATCTGCATAAGATCCACACACCGTCCCCTAGACATAAGAACATAGTATTAAGATCTCATTATTCTATTGTTCTAATCCTTATCTCCGTCTCTACCCATCACCATAACTTCACCTTGATCAACACCTTACCTCAGTTTCAACCCATCACCACGACACATAATGCAATAAAGTATTGCATCACTCTGGAAGCATCTAGAAGCTTCTAGAAACGTCGAGAAGTCCAAGGACTGCTGCATCAGCAGTCCCACGCTCGTAGAGGGCAATAGGACAGCCACGAGACTGCAGCGTCAGCAGAAATGCACGTGCAGTCCCCGGGAGCGAAGACGCTGCTGCGTCAGCGGTTCTCCCACTCCGACGACTGAAGAACAAAGAGACTGCAGCGTCAGCTATCCCCACTCCAACCGAAGGAGGCAAGGCAGAGCGGACGCTTGCATCAGTCCGCCTTCAGCCAGCGACTCGCACAGACGTGCCTACCTGGCCTCAGAGTCACTCCGGCTTCAAGAGCAGACGTGTTCAGTCTAGCTCCGCGAAAGTGAAGTGTGTCGATCCTTCACTCCTAATTCCAATTCCAATTCCAACTCTAACTCAACTCAACTCAAGTCCTAATTCTCATACGTTATTCCTATAACATATTACAATATCCATTATTCATTAATCCAATTACTACTCCTATTATAATACTACTTACATATTGTATACCAGTGTACTTACCAGTTCTTATTCAATATATCATTATTATACCAGTGCTTCGATCTTGTTATTCTTGTGTTAGTTCAACACCATCTTCCAATTCAGTTCTTGCATCGAATATATTAAACTCGTGACATATCCGGACTTGGTCTAAAGTGCGCAGTGGAAACGCTGAGCCGCCAATAAGGAATTTGAAGCGAGTCATAGAGAAGTTCTCGTGCCACGTCTAGAATTGGTCTAAAGTGCGCAGTGGAAACGCTGAGCCGCCACTATAGACGTGAAGCGAGTTAACTACCAAAAAGGTTAATAACAAGTGGAAGTTCATTTTCATTATATTATTAATATTCCATCATTACTATTCCTTACCCATGCGACGCCCACGTCGAGCGGGACGCAAGTATCAACTTGCTAAATTGAGACGCGCGTTGAGAAATAAAGCGGTGCTCGATCAAATCATTGCCACTACCGAGTGGACAGAACTTCTGGGAACCACCGAGCACATTCCGTGTGACGCGTCCGATTACGTTTCTGTATACGGTTGCCCTTGCAACCCTCCTAAAGAGGTCAACCACGCGGACCTCTCGCGAGCTCCGACGCCAGTTCTGCATCCGGTCGATTGTCCAGAGGTGATCGACATAGCCGACGACGACGACAGCCAAGACACGATCATCGTTCCCAGGGTCCGTTGCCGTATCGTCAGTGACGTCCCTCTGCCAACTCATCAACGTGTCGTCTTGCGGCCAGCATCCAAGGCCACTAATGTCGTCCCGAACCGAGCAGCAGCAACTCTGCCAGATCTTCCCCACCTCGAGGACATCTGTATAGAAGACCCGATGTACGACACCTACTGCCAGTACCGCCAGTTCCTGCTGCAACACTATTATTAGGCGTTAATACAGCATTGCGGTGAGTCGTATAATGTCTTGTATAATTGCTGAATCCTGTAAACTCACCGTTTTCGTTGCATCATCTCGCGCGTGATTCTTGTCGGGACACTTCTTGTAACCGCGTCGGACGTTCTCTTCTTGACTGCATCCATAGCAATATCGGTTGTCCTAGTGCATATGACAGCCCGCGGCTGTCTCGGCACGAAAGACCACTCCTCAATTACTTTTCATATATCCACCGTCCGTCTGTCACTGTTCTTGAGTGCCATCCTTTTCTCTCTCTTGGTACCTGTAACAAAAACACAGTGACGGACGTGACATAGAAATGTTTTCTAAATTGTTCTCATATGAACATTCTAAAAGTTCATCTGAGGCGAAGGCGTTGATGTTTCTTTCCACATAGGACTTTGAATATAAATCGTCGGGATGGTTACCGGAATTCTTTAAAGAATCGGGATGGCTACCGGAATCGTCGGGATGGTTACCGGAATTATTTAAAGAATCGGGATGGCTACCGGAAACGTCGGGATGGTTACCGGAATTGTTTAGGAAATCGGGATGGCTACCGGAATCGTCGGGATGGTTACCGGAATTGATAGAAGACGCGAGTTGATCGTTAACGTGTCACGTCCGTCACTGTGTTTTTGTTACAGGTACCAGGAGAGAGAAAAGAGAACAGTGACAGACGGACGGTTGAGATATTATGATTAAAATGAGGAGTGGTCTTTCGTGCCGAGACAGCCGCGGGCTGTCATATGCACTAGGACAACCGATATTGCTATGGATGCAGTCAAGAAAAGAACGTCCGACGCGGTTACAAGGAGTGTCCCGACAAGAATCGCGCGCGAGAGGATGCAACGAGAACGGTGAGTTTACAGGATTCAACAATTATACAAGATATTATACGACTCACCGCAATGTTGTATTAACGCCTAATAATATTGTTGCAGCAGGAACTGGCGGTACTGACAGTAGGTGTCGTACATCGGATCTTCTATACAGATGTCCTCGAGGTGGGGAAGATCTGGCAGAGTTGCTGCTGCTCGGTTCGGGACGACGTTAGTGGCCTTGGATGCTGGCCGCAAGACGACACGTTGATGAGCTGGCAGAGGAACGTCACGGATGATTCGGCAACGGACCCTGGGAACGATGATCGTGTCTCGGCTGTCGTCGTCGTCGGCTATGTCGATCACCTCTGGACAATCGACCGGATGTAGAACTGGCGTCGGAGCTCGCGAGAGGTCCGCGTGGTTGACCTCTTTAGGAGGGTTGCAAGGGCAACCGTATACAGAAACGTAATCGGACGCGTCACACGGAATGTGCTCGGTGGTTCCCAGAAGTTCTGTCCACTCGGTAGTGGCAATGATTTGATCGAGCACCGCTTTATTTCTCAACGCGCGTCTCAATTTAGCAAGTTGATACTTGCGTCCCGCTCGACGTGGGCGTCGCATGGGTAAGGAATAGTAATGATGGAATATTAATAATAATATAATGAAAATGAACTTCCACTTGTTATTAACCTTTTTGGTAGTTAACTAGCTTCACGTCTATAGTGGCGGCTCAGCGTTTCCACTGCGCACTTTAGACCAATTCTAGACGTGGCACGAGAACTTCTCTATGACTCGCTTCAAATTCCTTATTGGCGGCTCAGCGTTTCCACTGCGCACTTTAGACCAAGTCCGGATATGTCACGAGTTTAATATATTTGATGCAAGAACTGAATTGGAAGATGGTGTTGAACTAACACAAGAATAACAAGATCGAAGCACTGGTATAACAACGATATATTAAATAAGAACTGGTAAGTACACTGGTATACAATATGTAAGTAGTATTATAATAGAAGTAGTAATTGGATTAATGAATAATGGATATAGTAATATGTTATAGGAATAATGTATGAGAATTAGGACTTGAGTTGAGTTGAGTTAGAGTTGGAATTGGAATTGGAATTAGGAGTGAAGGATCGACACACTTCACTATCGCGGAGCTAGACTGAACACGTCTGCTCTTGAAGTCGGAAGAAGCCGGACTGGCAGCTGAGGCCAGGTAGGCACGTCTGTGCGAGTCGCTGGCTGAAGGCGGACTGCTCGAGTCGCGAGATGGAGGCGGACTGCTCGAGTCGCGAGATGGACGCGGACTGATGCAAGCGCCTGCTCTGCCTTGCCTCCTTCGTTCGGAGTGCCTCTTTGTTCTTCAGTCGTCGGAGTGGGAGAACCGCTGACGCAGCAGCGTCTTCGCTCCCGGGGACTGCACGTGCATTTCTGCTGACGCTGCAGTCTCGTGGCTGTCCTATTGCCCTCTACGAGCGTGGGACTGCTGATGCAGCAGTCTTTGGACTTCTCGACGTTTCTAGAAGCTTCTAGATGCTTCCAGAGTGATGCAATACTTTATTGCATTATGTGTCGTGGAGATGGGTTGAAACTGAGGTAAGGTGTTGATCAAGGTGAGTTATGGTGATGGGTAGAGACGGAGATAAGGATTAGAACAATAGAATATATGAGATCTTAATATTATGTTCTTATGTCTAGGGGACGGTGTATGGATCTTATGCAGATCAGACCTTGTATACATAGTGTGTGTACAAGGCCAACGTCGTACATCGGACGACGTAACACTACAACTAGCAGAGTTTACTCAGACGAGAGTAATCCAGTGCCACATAGAAATCGACCGCACGATATTCTATTGTGGCATGCACTCACATGTTTCCATCGTCACGAACGGACGACAGGAATATTTACTGGCAACCACCAGTGAAACCTGTTCCGAGTTGCAGAAGACCGGAACAATCCTCATCACTCCGACCGCCCAGGTCACGGGAGTCCAGCCCAATTCTACTACATCCCGCAGCCTCACATTGGCGGGAGAACTTCAAAATAACGGGCAATGCGCGGGAACAACGTACAACGACCCATTCGGCACTTGGACCAGTGTTGTTGTACAGGCCATTGTTCGAATAACCCTAAAGGACTACACAGCAACAGTGAAGCTCTCTACAGGTCAGATCCATCTACAGTCAGGACAAATATGCTCCTTCACAAAAGGAAGCTGCCTTGATACGCAAGATGGACATACATTCTGGGACGTCGTTCCCAACGATTACTGCAAGTTCAATAGCTACGACGTTCTCTACGAAGGACTAGCTACCAGAGTTTCTACAAAGACAAAGTTCTCACCTACACTATATTGTTACGTCGTCCGATGTACGACGTTGGCCTTGTAAATACACTATGTATACAAGGTCTGATCTGCATAAGATCCACACACCGTCCCCTAGACATAAGAACATAGTATTAAGATCTCATTATTCTATTGTTCTAATCCTTATCTCCGTCTCTACCCATCACCATAACTTCACCTTGATCAACACCTTACCTCAGTTTCAACCCATCACCACGACACATAATGCAATAAAGTATTGCATCACTCTGGAAGCATCTAGAAGCTTCTAGAAACGTCGAGAAGTCCAAGGACTGCTGCATCAGCAGTCCCACGCTCGTAGAGGGCAATAGGACAGCCACGAGACTGCAGCGTCAGCAGAAATGCACGTGCAGTCCCCGGGAGCGAAGACGCTGCTGCGTCAGCGGTTCTCCCACTCCGACGACTGAAGAACAAAGAGACTGCAGCGTCAGCTATCCCCACTCCAACCGAAGGAGGCAAGGCAGAGCGGACGCTTGCATCAGTCCGCCTTCAGCCAGCGACTCGCACAGACATGCCTACCTGGCCTCAGAGTCACTCCGGCTTCAAGAGCAGACGTGTTCAGTCTAGCTCCGCGAAAGTGAAGTGTGTCGATCCTTCACTCCTAATTCCAATTCCAATTCCAACTCTAACTCAACTCAACTCAAGTCCTAATTCTCATACGTTATTCCTATAACATATTACAATATCCATTATTCATTAATCCAATTACTACTCCTATTATAATACTACTTACATATTGTATACCAGTGTACTTACCAGTTCTTATTCAATATATCATTATTATACCAGTGCTTCGATCTTGTTATTCTTGTGTTAGTTCAACACCATCTTCCAATTCAGTTCTTGCATCGAATATATTAAACTCGTGACATATCCGGACTTGGTCTAAAGTGCGCAGTGGAAACGCTGAGCCGCCAATAAGGAATTTGAAGCGAGTCATAGAGAAGTTCTCGTGCCACGTCTAGAATTGGTCTAAAGTGCGCAGTGGAAACGCTGAGCCGCCACTATAGACGTGAAGCGAGTTAACTACCAAAAAGGTTAATAACAAGTGGAAGTTCATTTTCATTATATTATTAATATTCCATCATTACTATTCCTTACCCATGCGACGCCCACGTCGAGCGGGACGCAAGTATCAACTTGCTAAATTGAGACGCGCGTTGAGAAATAAAGCGGTGCTCGATCAAATCATTGCCACTACCGAGTGGACAGAACTTCTGGGAACCACCGAGCACATTCCGTGTGACGCGTCCGATTACGTTTCTGTATACGGTTGCCCTTGCAACCCTCCTAAAGAGGTCAACCACGCGGACCTCTCGCGAGCTCCGACGCCAGTTCTGCATCCGGTCGATTGTCCAGAGGTGATCGACATAGCCGACGACGACGACAGCCAAGACACGATCATCGTTCCCAGGGTCCGTTGCCGTATCGTCAGTGACGTCCCTCTGCCAACTCATCAACGTGTCGTCTTGCGGCCAGCATCCAAGGCCACTAATGTCGTCCCGAACCGAGCAGCAGCAACTCTGCCAGATCTTCCCCACCTCGAGGACATCTGTATAGAAGACCCGATGTACGACACCTACTGCCAGTACCGCCAGTTCCTGCTGCAACACTATTATTAGGCGTTAATACAGCATTGCGGTGAGTCGTATAATGTCTTGTATAATTGCTGAATCCTGTAAACTCACCGTTTTCGTTGCATCATCTCGCGCGTGATTCTTGTCGGGACACTTCTTGTAACCGCGTCGGACGTTCTCTTCTTGACTGCATCCATAGCAATATCGGTTGTCCTAGTGCATATGACAGCCCGCGGCTGTCTCGGCACGAAAGACCACTCCTCAATTACTTTTCATATATCCACCGTCCGTCTGTCACTGTTCTTGAGTGCCATCCTTTTCTCTCTCTTGGTACCTGTAACAAAAACACAGTGACGGACGTGACATAGAAATGTTTTCTAAATTGTTCTCATATGAACATTCTAAAAGTTCATCTGAGGCGAAGGCGTTGATGTTTCTTTCCACATAGGACTTTGAATATAAATCGTCGGGATGGTTACCGGAATTCTTTAAAGAATCGGGATGGCTACCGGAATCGTCGGGATGGTTACCGGAATTATTTAAAGAATCGGGATGGCTACCGGAAACGTCGGGATGGTTACCGGAATTGTTTAGGAAATCGGGATGGCTACCGGAATCGTCGGGATGGTTACCGGAATTGATAGAAGACGCGAGTTGATCGTTAACGTGTCACGTCCGTCACTGTGTTTTTGTTACAGGTACCAGGAGAGAGAAAAGAGAACAGTGACAGACGGACGGTTGAGATATTATGATTAAAATGAGGAGTGGTCTTTCGTGCCGAGACAGCCGCGGGCTGTCATATGCACTAGGACAACCGATATTGCTATGGATGCAGTCAAGAAAAGAACGTCCGACGCGGTTACAAGGAGTGTCCCGACAAGAATCGCGCGCGAGAGGATGCAACGAGAACGGTGAGTTTACAGGATTCAACAATTATACAAGATATTATACGACTCACCGCAATGTTGTATTAACGCCTAATAATATTGTTGCAGCAGGAACTGGCGGTACTGACAGTAGGTGTCGTACATCGGATCTTCTATACAGATGTCCTCGAGGTGGGGAAGATCTGGCAGAGTTGCTGCTGCTCGGTTCGGGACGACGTTAGTGGCCTTGGATGCTGGCCGCAAGACGACACGTTGATGAGCTGGCAGAGGAACGTCACGGATGATTCGGCAACGGACCCTGGGAACGATGATCGTGTCTCGGCTGTCGTCGTCGTCGGCTATGTCGATCACCTCTGGACAATCGACCGGATGTAGAACTGGCGTCGGAGCTCGCGAGAGGTCCGCGTGGTTGACCTCTTTAGGAGGGTTGCAAGGGCAACCGTATACAGAAACGTAATCGGACGCGTCACACGGAATGTGCTCGGTGGTTCCCAGAAGTTCTGTCCACTCGGTAGTGGCAATGATTTGATCGAGCACCGCTTTATTTCTCAACGCGCGTCTCAATTTAGCAAGTTGATACTTGCGTCCCGCTCGACGTGGGCGTCGCATGGGTAAGGAATAGTAATGATGGAATATTAATAATAATATAATGAAAATGAACTTCCACTTGTTATTAACCTTTTTGGTAGTTAACTAGCTTCACGTCTATAGTGGCGGCTCAGCGTTTCCACTGCGCACTTTAGACCAATTCTAGACGTGGCACGAGAACTTCTCTATGACTCGCTTCAAATTCCTTATTGGCGGCTCAGCGTTTCCACTGCGCACTTTAGACCAAGTCCGGATATGTCACGAGTTTAATATATTCGATGCAAGAACTGAATTGGAAGATGGTGTTGAACTAACACAAGAATAACAAGATCGAAACACTGGTATAACAACGATATATTAAATAAGAACTGGTAAGTACACTGGTATACAATATGTAAGTAGTATTATAATAGGAGTAGTAATTGGATTAATGAATAATGGATATTGTAATATGTGTAAGATTGTTCTTATCAACTCTTGTTGAAATTCAAGATCATGAAAGAAAAGCCGCTCGATGCCTATAAAGAAGGGTTTTATTTATAACAATTATGTACATAATTAACAATAACATAAACTTCACAATATCTAACCTATAAAGAAGAATCGAAAGCGATGCTCCTTCTCACACGATCTGCGAACTACGAGTGTACGCGAGTCTCCGCGTGGCGGCGTGACAGTGTGGTAGTGTAGCTACATTCAAAGGTGCTACACTTAAAGGGAATTCTCATGAATTTCCCTTATATCCCCCTACCAACGGTGGGAAGAAAAGGCTCACGACGTTACTGAAGATCGTTTGATCCTGTATATGGAAGGAGTTTAGAGATATGATAATAGTTTGACTCCTTCTTCCTGTGCCCTGAGTCTATTTCAAATATAGTGTTTGAGATCTTGCGGACTATCGGAAAAGGCCCAAGTCTAATTTCGTCCAGTTTGCCTCTATTCAGTTTGGATCCATTTTCGACGTAAACTAGATCGTTGATATTGAAATTAAAGTCTTTTCGGTTTTTATCATATCTTGATTTGTTGTATTCATGGTTCCGTAAGGAATTCTTGTATGCTAGTTCTCTATCTTTAATCAAGTTTCTTGTTGCTACTAATTCCTCTGGGATGACAAGGTCAGCTGTTCCAAATAGTAGATATTCCGGACTGAATCCCGTCACTGAATGTTCTGTCCGATTATACTGGTCTGTGCATTCTGTTGCTATTTTTGACCATGCTCGAGACTTCGTTTCATTAATTTTACATCGGATCCGGTTCACAAGAGTTTGATTGAGTCGTTCGTTAAGACCGTTAGAAAATGGGCAGTTTACCGCCGTGAAAATTAGATTTATGTTCTGATTTTTCAAATAGTTTTTAAATGTGTTCGAATTAATGCCAGTGTATTGGTCCGCAAGTAGTGTTTTTATTTGATGTTTATCTTGAATTTTTTTTAATAATTTTGTGAAATCTTCCGACGTCTGATTCTTCGATGTTAATATGAAAGCATATCTAGTGAAGTGGTCTATTAGTAGATGTAGGTACCTTTTTGTTGACCTGTTTCCTGCGAATCCTCCAATTGTGTCCAAAGAAACGATTTCGAAAGGCTCTCTTGGCGGACCGAGTTTGGATAGAAGGCCATAGTGCTTACTTCGAGTCTTATTCTTGGAACAAATTTCACAGCGCTCACAAATTTGTTTCGTTATTTTATCCATATTCTGCAGGTAGTAGAGGTGTCTTAGCTTGTCCATAATCTTATTCTTACAAATGTGTCCGTAATCTTTATGAATTCGTAAAATTAGTTGTTTCCCGAATTCTTCTGAAATTATTATTCGTTTTCTATTTCTATTTAGTTTATACCATATTCCATTTTCGACTAAGATCTTTTTTGAGTTTTTGTCTAAACCTTTATTTGTTTCTTGATCTTGTTGTATATGCTCAATAGTAACGAAGTTCACTGTTTTTATGTGTTCTTCTATATTATCTAAATTAGAGAGAACAGGATTACGTGAAAGGCAATCTGCTTCTATATTTCCTTTTCCAGGTTCGTATTTAATTTCGAAATCGAATTGGGACAGGAAGTACATCATGTCCCCTAGTTCTTCATCTGTTCTTGATCGAATACTCTGATGTGACGTCGGTCGCACCTCCGACGTTAGCTTTAAGACTACATGTAAAATTAGATACATAAGAGCGAGCGTTCCCCTTTAAAGATTCCAAACCTCCTAAAAATCCTTCATAACAATGAATCCTTAACACCACGTACATTTGATTGAAATCCATCAACATAACCTAAAATCCAAAATCTGTCAAAATCCTAAAATAGCCAAAAATGGCCCAAACTCGAAGATTGAAATATCATTGGACTCGTGAGCGAAAATCATGAAACTAACCTAAAAATTTGTAGGTTAGGTTCTCAATTCGCGTTTGTTTAGACTTTACCAAAATTTCGATTTTTGGTAATTTTCAAAAGTACTTAGAATATTTTCAAACATATGATCGGTCGACAAATGATGTCAACTAATCATATGACATATAAAATTTACATCGAAACGCCTTGCAAGAGCAAGCGCTCGAAAATATTCTAAGTCCCAATTTATTTAAATAAATAAATAGGTACGCCAATGGTTACCACTTAATTTTCGAGTCCTGCACCACTGGGAACGAAAACTGCTGACTCTAGTGCGGCGGCCATCGCGCTGTTTACGACGAAGACCGGCACAAAGAGGACACGGTCCCCTTTTGCGAAGTCAGCATTTTTCGGACGAACGTTATTCGTCGACGAACGTTCGATTCTCCCCAGTCCTCTCCGGGGACCCGAGTGGGTCAGTCGAGTTTTCGTCAATCTTCCAAGTCCAGACTATTTAAACATAGTCTTTCCAAATCCAGATTGTTTAGACACAATCTTCCCAAATCCATACTGTTTAGACACAGTCCCTAATACCATTCAGTAATATCGTATTCTTATTCGTTTAATTCAAATATTACTTCGTTTATTCAATTAAACATTTTTATTGCGTTTCATATTTCGTACTTAGTACGTATTTCGATATCGTTAATAATAAGCATCTTTACCTTTGTATTCTTTTACGTTATTAATATACTTTGTTTTACCAGAGTCAATCTAAATCCCAATTATTATTTCCTTGCTCCTAACTTCGTAGTTTGAAGTGACACGTTGTTAGTTAGAGATAGAGTTCTCACTGGAAAGTTCGCGAATAGTATTCCTTATTCAATTTCCTGTTACGTGTTCGCGTACGTGCGTGATAGTGATAGACTTGCTCGCATAGCAAGCTCCGCAGCATCCACGTCCGTTTTCTCGAATCAAAATATCGTCAACCACGCGGACGATATTCGCGAGATAAATTCACGGGATCGCACAGCGTCCACGCCCGTTTTCGCTAGTTAAAATATCGTCAATCACGCGGACGATATTCGTGAGTTAGATTCACGGTATCGTACAGCGTCCACGCCCGTTTCCTCAACGAGCGCATCCGTCTACAATACCGTAGCAGCCAGCTGTCAATCATTGGAGGTCGTTCCTGTCAAATATTGACGTGACAGAGTTTGGCGCAGTCGTCAATCCTTGAAGGTCGTTTCCAGCCATTTGGATCAACGCCTGTCAAGCAGAGCGGACCGTATTCAAGGCCATCAGCGCAACCGTAGCTGTTCATCCGTTGCGAATTCATGTCTCGTGTCAATCGACAAACAAGCGAAGCGTAAAAGTAAGTGGAACATATTACCGCGTATGTTTCAGGGTCGCGTGCATCATTCATCTGTGTAAGACTGCATGCAGGTGTCGGCATCGGGTCCTAGTCTGTTGATAAAAAGACCAACACTTTTATTAAATGTCAGTCAGTGGAAGAGTAGAGTAGCCGGGCCGCGGTATTCTCTTCTCTTGCTCTTATAGCCCCGCCAGGACGTGACAAATTTGGCGCAGTCGGTAGGACACTCGTTGGTCACCGATGTTAGAGACACCGTCAACACTTTTGTAGGATACGTCATGTGTCCTACCTCTGCCAAAATTTGTTGTGACAAATTTGGCGCAGTCGGTAGGACACTCGTTGGTCACCGATGTTAGAAGCACGGCATCGAGGAATAAAAATAGAATCAGTGTTAGCACGCGAACCCCTGCGCGTTCCATCATTGTTTGACAATTTAACGCAGTAGACTTAGAGTCCGTGAAAGCATAGTGTCAGTTAAAAGTGCGACGGGCAGTGAAGGAAATGCCCTTTCGCCCACGTTACATACTCAAATTATTTTTCGCGATGTTCGTACTCAGTACAAATTCATCGAGAGTTTTAGTGAACGTTAAAGTGCGACGAGCGGTTTAGAAAACGCCCCTTCGCCCACGTTATATAGTCGGATTATTTTTCGCGAATTTCATACTTAGAAATTTTCAAGCGACGCAATCATGGAAACGCGTAGCGAGGCTAGAAAGAAGGTTCCTCCTACGGAAGAGGAATTATTTGAATTCCAGAAAGATTTAGCTCGTAGAGAAGCAGCTCTCATTAATCAAACCGCCGCGTTGACTCAACTCAAATTGCAATACGAAACAGAAACGCGTGAGCAGAGAGAAACGTACGAGGATATACGCCGCGAGATAGCAGAAATCCGATCGGTCAGAGATTCTCAATCAATTCCAGCTAGCCCAGTCGTTGCGCCCCGCGAACCCATAATGCACGATTCTTCGAATTTCACCGTTAAACAAGCGGTTGAACTTGTGCCTACCTTTGACGGCACCTCCATAACCGTGCTACAATTCGTTCGCGCGTGCAAGCGAGCCTTGGAAGCTGTTCCAGCCACAGCTGAGCGTACCCTCACTAGATTAGTATGCAATAAGCTTAGAGGACAGGCATACGCCGCGATTGAAGACGTAAATATTAACACAATCTCTGAATTGTGCAACCGCCTGAAAGATGTACTAGGCCCATATAAATTCATCGATCAGTATCGCGGAGAATTAGCTTCGATACACCAGGGACAGTCCGAGCACGTGTTGAATTATATTACGCGAGTAAAGGACCTTAGAACGGCGATCATAGATTCAGGCCGCGGGGTCCCCAATCTAGACGAGATTGACAAATTCACAATTGATTGTTTCATGCGTGGTCTTATCCCAGCGCTTCGAGCCGAGGTCAGGCTCTGTGCGTCACTCGAATTACAGAAAATATTCGATGAAGCAGTAACCGCGTACAAACAGTACGAGCTTGACCGTGTTCGTTATCGCGACAACGGACGCCGCGTTGCATTCTCCGACTCTCGTAATCGCACACCAGAGCGATCAAGCAACTCTTATTATGATAGGAATGCGCCTGAGCAGCGCAACAGATCTTCGGAAAGGAAAGATCAACGACCTTCCTTTTCACCTCGTGAATCCTGGCGAGACAGGAAATCCGATAACAGAGACGCGTATCGCTCTCCTCCTCCGCGACGTCACGAACCGTCGCAATCAAATCAGCGCGAAACGTATAAACGCGAAGATCGCGCTTCCCAGTCCCCAGGTCGCGATCGCTTTCCTACGGAGAATCAGAAGTATTGTAAATATTGTAAGCGCACGGGACATGACATACACGAATGTCGCCGCCGCGAATATTACAGTAGAAATGAGTCGGGAAACGAATCAAGCCTCCCGACAAACGCGACCAAAGGACGGGAGGCATCCCAAGAGAATCGCCAAAAGGCAACACAGCTGGCCGTCATCAGCGACGACCAGCAGTAGATGAAATTCGAGTAGATAGGAGAGATAACCCGGACGGTCAGCAGAATGAACGACCATCCGCGAAATTAGTCTCGGCAATAAATCTCGCGCCGGACTCCCCTATCCCTCGAATAAAAGCAAAATCGTCACTCTTCTCAAAAGAGTGTGAGTTCCTCTTGGACACCGGGTCCGAGGTCAACTTAATCCGAGCGTCTGGTATCAAATCTGACGTTCATCTAAAAACTGACAGCGTCATACACGTCCATGGCGTGACAGAAGGAGAAATTGCGACCCTCGGTTATATCAATGCGGAGCTAGCAGATTCCATTAAAGTCACGCTACACGTTCTGCCTGACAGTTTTCCAATTAATATAGATGGTATCTTAGGCTCCCCCTTCTTCAGAGAGGGAGCAGAGATATCATTTGCGAAGGAATGCGTAGAGTATAAAAACCTACGTATTCCCTTTTCGAATCCTCGGGAATATTCCATCGAAAGCCGTACCGCCGCCTGCATAGCCGTCAACGTAAAGGGCCCAAGCGAAGGGTATGTGCGAAAAGTAGATGTAAAACCCGATGTGTTCTTAGGTGATTGTTTAGTCACCAACCGTAACGGAAAGGCATACCTGCGATGCTTTAACGCATCGTCCGAAGTGGCGTCCTTCTCCCTGCCTACGTTGGAGGTGGAAGAGATCGAGGTTCCCTTTTCAAATATTCAAGCCGAAGTCAATTCGGACTTATTCAATGCTCGTGCGTGCCGCGCGCACGAGACGATCGTTAACGATCAACTCGCGTCTTCTATTAATTCCGGTAACCATTCCGACGATTCCGGTAGCCATCCCGATTCTTTAAATAATTCCGGTAACCATCCCGACGATTCCGGTAGCCATCCCGATTCTTTAAATAATTCCGGTAACCATCCCGACGATTCCGGTAGCCATCCCGATTCTTTAAATAATTCCGGTAACCATCCCGACGATTCCGGTAGCCATCCCGATTTCCTAAGCAATTCCGGTAACCATCCCGATCACTCATACTCGAAACCCCTTATGAAAGGCTTCGAATTCATACCCAAAAGGGTCCATTCCATTACCAAGTCCCGTAATGCTCGCGTTAATGAGCTTATGGAAACTATTCCCATGGATCACCTCGATCACGACGAGATAGACCATGTCAAATCTTTATTGGAGGAGAATAATGATCTCTTCCACCTTCAAGGGGATCGTCTGGGGAAAACTAACGCTGTAACACATAAAATCCCCACGACGGACGACATCCCCGTACATACCAAGCAATACCGGTATCCGCCGATTCACAAAGAGGAGATCGACAAACAAATGTGTGAACTCTTACAAAATGATATAGTCGCACCCTCTAGTTCACCGTATAACTCCCCTTTGTGGATCGTACCGAAGAAAGCGGATGCCGAAGGAAATAAGAAATGGAGAATGGTAATTGACTATCGCGCTTTAAACGAGAAGTCAATAGCAGACGCTTATCCACTGCCCAGCATAAACGAGATCTTAGATCAGCTGGGTAGTGCCAAATATTTTAGCGTATTTGATCTGGCAAGCGGGTTTCACCAAATAGGCATGGAAAAGGAGGACGCCGCAAAAACCGCCTTCTCAACTCCGTTCGGACACTACCAGTATAATAGAATGCCGTTCGGATTGCGTAATGCGCCGGCTACGTTCCAGCGACTAATGGATACGATCCTAACCGGTCTCCAGGGTAACGAACTCTTCGTTTATCTTGACGATATAGTCATATACGCGCGTTCCCTAGAAGAACACAAAGCGAAATTTGATAAATTGGCTCGCCGATTGAGAGCCGCCAATTTGAAATTACAACCGTCTAAATGCGGGTTTTTGCACAGAGAGGTAGCTTACCTAGGACACCAGATTAGCGAGGATGGCGTACGGCCATGCCCTAAAAAAATTAACGCGGTCCAAAATTATCCTCGACCGAAAAACGCAAAGAACGTCCGCGAATTTTTAGGTCTAGCGGGCTATTACCGCAGATTCATAGATAGATTCGCTCATATTTCCAAACCCCTCACCCAACTCCTTACCAAGGATACGAAATTCGTGTGGGGGTCAAAGCAGGAGGAAGCCTTCGAGACTTTACGACAGGCATTGTGTACGGAGCCTGTCCTCCAGTACCCAGATTTTGGGAAACCATTCAACGTAACGTGCGACGCCTCAGGGTACGCGATCGGCGCTGTCCTAAGCCAAGGCGACGTGGGAAAGGATCGCCCTATCGCGTACGCGTCACGTATCCTTCACGGCGCTGAACTAAACTACTCCACAATAGAAAAGGAGTGTTTAGCCATAATATTCGCCGTCCAATATTTCCGCCCGTACATTTACGGCAGGAAATTCTTACTCATCACCGATCACAGACCGCTGGTGTGGATGACATCCGTAAAGGATCCCACATCCCGGCTCCTCCGGTGGAGATTAAAATTGGCAGAGTTCGAATACCAGGTTATCTACAAACCTGGCAGAGCCAACTCTAATGCGGATGCCCTATCCCGGAATCCGGTGGCATTGCCCATCTCATGGACCGATTCAGAGGAAACGACTCCGCCTAGGACGCCATTGTCAAGCCCGGGGACTCCTCTTTTCGACGCACGCCGCAGGAAGAAAGATAGAGACGATTCAATTCTCATGCCCCCACCGAAGTCAATGCCCCCAAAAAGGAGAAGATCATCGGCAGCCTCGTCACCGGGACCATCGATGGGTACGCCATTGCATTCTGATGACCCCCGCGCAGCATCCCCGCCTCTTATTTCAATCGCCGATCAAGGATTACTACGGGATCTGGGAGTCGAAGAAACTCTTTCCTTTTCTCCTATATTTCCGCCTTCCTTGACCGGACCAGATGTCTTCGATGAGCGAGAAGAGAGTATTCCCTCAGAAGAAGAAGAAGAAGAAGAAGAAGAAAGCAATCCTACACCACGTAGAAGAAGAATAATTCATACAAGAGACCGATTAATAATGAGAAAGGACAACTTAGTTTGCTTCATAACGATGGACGGACGGCCCATCGATCTCGGGGCCGTAGATCTCTATAGACAAGGCAAACTGGCCAAATCCCAAGACTTACTCCTACATAGAGCTAGGGTAACAGATCACGGTAAATACAAGTTAATCCAGATACCGATTAAACAATCGCCGCTTCATGAGGTATCTGCAGACGACCTCAAAGAATGTCTTAGAACGTTGATCGACGTTGTCAACGAGCTCGCGTTGGAATCCTTTTCAATCTCTAAAACATTCCTCGACCATTTGTCAAGAGAATACGTGATCAATCTACTCACAGAAACATTCGAGGACACACCAGTCCAAATATTTCTCTGTTCGAACGAGGTCCAAATCCCCGCTGAGGATAGAAGGATGGAGATCATCACGGAGAACCATGTATCAGCGTATGCCGGCCATAAAGGCATAACCAAGACATACAAAAGGATAAGAGAAAAATACTGGTGGAACAGCCTCAAAAAGGACGTAACCAACTACGTTAACAATTGCCTGAGTTGCCAGCGTAACAAGTTAACAAGAGTAAAAACTCGCCTACCAATGAAGTTAACGGATACGCCCGGCAGGGCGTTTGATAAGGTCTCGCTAGACATCGTGGGACCATTACCCACTACCGAAGATGGCAACACGTATGTAATGACGATGCAAGACCTTCTTACAAAGTACTCCGTCGCAGTGCCGCTCAAATCTACCGACTCCGTCAGTACAGCAAACGCCTTCATCGACCACCTGATATGTCGCTTTGGAACGCCTAAGGCAATATTAACGGATCAAGGGACTAACTTCACAAGCTCCCTTATGAAGGCTATCGCAAAAAGATTCAGGATTACACGCCTCCAAACCACTGCTTTCCACCCACAAAGCAACGGATCCATTGAGAGATCGCATCATGTACTGACGGAATATTTGAAGCAGTACGTCAACAAAAATAACTGGGATAAATGGATAAACTTGGCAATGTTTAGCTACAATACCAGCGTACACGAGGGAACAGACTTCACCCCACACGAGTTGGTATTCGGTTCCCTGGCCCGTGTTCCTTCCTCTGATTCCCATCTCTACGCAGTAGAGAACGAGTCCTACGCAGGTTACCTCTTTGACCTACAAAGAAAGATAAGCGAGACACAATCCCGCGCGCGCGATAATTTAGTAGCGGCAAAGCAGAAATCAAAGACTTATTATGATAGGAAGATTAACCCCGTGCAGTTCACGGTAGGCGAACAGGTATACTTGTTAAAAGAACCTCGTAAAGGAAAATTCGACGCGCAATATACTGGACCGCATGAGATAATAGAAATGCTTGATACGAACAATGTCAAATTACGAATAGGAAACCATTTCAAAATTGTCCATGCAAATAAGATTAGACGTCTTCCAGGTAGCCCGAGACAGGACACGCGTCAGCGAAATATTGTAACTGCAAACTTAATCTCTGATCCTTCTAAGAAAGACGATAGCGAGCCAAGGGTCCAACCAGAGGAGTCAGTTTACGAGACTCTTCACTCCTCATCCGATCAAGCTCCGAGTCACATTGCGGATCCCATAGCTATCCACGACAGAAAGATGTGCGGACCGATGGGAGGAAGACGGCCGACCGTGCTGAAAGTTCACCGATACATGAGACGATACAACAACACTATCTGTTACAATGGGATAGTTCGAGTGGCTTGCAACGGCAAGTTGCTGTGCCGCAACTGCAGCCAATACACCCGAATTGTTAGAGTGGAACGATGGGAGCATCAGCGGATGTATAACATCCCAAATAGATGCGAGTATTGCGGAATAAGGCTATGCACCGAAACGCCAGTATTGGAGTGCATCCCTTGCGGACAGATTCTATCGGCAAGATGGATCGCACAACGGGACGACCCTGACTGGATATCCGATAGTTCCAGTGATGACACCGATTCAGACGATGGTGACATTTAAGCGGAAGCCAGTGATAGTGCCAGTGTCGGAGAATTCCGAACCCGTCCTCCCTTGACGAAACGAACGTTAATTTGCGATTCCCTTGACCCAGCGTTGCGAGACAGGGATGACATTTCAGTGCATCCTGTCTACCGCCACCCTGAGGCAGAGATTCCACTGCGTGAAATCTCTTCTCTAAGGGGGGAGGTGTGACGTCGGTCGCACCTCCGACGTTAGCTTTAAGACTACATGTAAAATTAGATACATAAGAGCGAGCGTTCCCCTTTAAAGATTCCAAACCTCCTAAAAATCCTTCATAACAATGAATCCTTAACACCACGTACATTTGATTGAAATCCATCAACATAACCTAAAATCCAAAATCTGTCAAAATCCTAAAATAGCCAAAAATGGCCCAAACTCGAAGATTGAAATATCATTGGACTCGTGAGCGAAAATCATGAAACTAACCTAAAAATTTGTAGGTTAGGTTCTCAATTCGCGTTTGTTTAGACTTTACCAAAATTTCGATTTTTGGTAATTTTCAAAAGTACTTAGAATATTTTCAAACATATGATCGGTCGACAAATGATGTCAACTAATCATATGACATATAAAATTTACATCGAAACGCCTTGCAAGAGCAAGCGCTCGAAAATATTCTAAGTCCCAATTTATTTAAATAAATAAATAGGTACGCCAATGGTTACCACTTAATTTTCGAGTCCTGCACCACTGGGAACGAAAACTGCTGACTCTAGTGCGGCGGCCATCGCGCTGTTTACGACGAAGACCGGCACAAAGAGGACACGGTCCCCTTTTGCGAAGTCAGCATTTTTCGGACGAACGTTATTCGTCGACGAACGTTCGATTCTCCCCAGTCCTCTCCGGGGACCCGAGTGGGTCAGTCGAGTTTTCGTCAATCTTCCAAGTCCAGACTATTTAAACATAGTCTTTCCAAATCCAGATTGTTTAGACACAATCTTCCCAAATCCATACTGTTTAGACACAGTCCCTAATACCATTCAGTAATATCGTATTCTTATTCGTTTAATTCAAATATTACTTCGTTTATTCAATTAAACATTTTTATTGCGTTTCATATTTCGTACTTAGTACGTATTTCGATATCGTTAATAATAAGCATCTTTACCTTTGTATTCTTTTACGTTATTAATATACTTTGTTTTACCAGAGTCAATCTAAATCCCAATTATTATTTCCTTGCTCCTAACTTCGTAGTTTGAAGTGACACGTTGTTAGTTAGAGATAGAGTTCTCACTGGAAAGTTCGCGAATAGTATTCCTTATTCAATTTCCTGTTACGTGTTCGCGTACGTGCGTGATAGTGATAGACTTGCTCGCATAGCAAGCTCCGCAGCATCCACGTCCGTTTTCTCGAATCAAAATATCGTCAACCACGCGGACGATATTCGCGAGATAAATTCACGGGATCGCACAGCGTCCACGCCCGTTTTCGCTAGTTAAAATATCGTCAATCACGCGGACGATATTCGTGAGTTAGATTCACGGTATCGTACAGCGTCCACGCCCGTTTCCTCAACGAGCGCATCCGTCTACAATACCGTAGCAGCCAGCTGTCAATCATTGGAGGTCGTTCCTGTCAAATATTGACGTGACAGAGTTTGGCGCAGTCGTCAATCCTTGAAGGTCGTTTCCAGCCATTTGGATCAACGCCTGTCAAGCAGAGCGGACCGTATTCAAGGCCATCAGCGCAACCGTAGCTGTTCATCCGTTGCGAATTCATGTCTCGTGTCAATCGACAAACAAGCGAAGCGTAAAAGTAAGTGGAACATATTACCGCGTATGTTTCAGGGTCGCGTGCATCATTCATCTGTGTAAGACTGCATGCAGGTGTCGGCATCGGGTCCTAGTCTGTTGATAAAAAGACCAACACTTTTATTAAATGTCAGTCAGTGGAAGAGTAGAGTAGCCGGGCCGCGGTATTCTCTTCTCTTGCTCTTATAGCCCCGCCAGGACGTGACACTGACCTTCAAGTGGTTTATGGTCGGTTATAATAAGAAATTTCTTTCCAATCAGCCAATACTGCCAATATTTAATAGCCTCTTTTATGGCGAGGCATTCTAAAAATATAGCTTTCTTTTTCTTCTGGTGTTTGTTTAATTTCTTGGAGAAGTAGGCAACAGGTTTTAATTCGCTGTTTGATTGTTTCTGCTTTAGCACAGCTCCAATACCTTCTATACTGGCATCTGTATAGATGACCGTCGGTGCGTTCCAGTCAAAGATTGCTAATATCGGTTGTGAACACAATAAGTTCTTAGCTTTTGTAAAGGCTCTTTGGCAGTCCTCTGACCATGAAAATTGAATATCTTTCCTCAGTAGATTGTGTAGTGGCTCCAACAGTCGTGCCGAGTCTGCAATATATTTATGATAAAAATTAATCTTTCCCAGAAATTGACGAATTTTCTTTCGGGAGTCTGGTATTGGAAATTCTTCGATTGACTTCAAATTGTCTTGCATTGGACGCACAGTATTCTTAGATATTATGTGACCGAGGTATTTCACTTCGTTCTTCGCAAAATTACATTTGATGAATTTCAATCGGAATCCTTCTTTGCAAATTGCTTGCAATAATTCTTCTAAATGTTTCATATGTTCTTTAAAAGATTTGGAGAAAATGAGGATATCGTCAATGTAGTTTATGCAAAAGGTGTTCAGATTATTTCTTCGAATGAGAGTGCTTAGTATACGTTGAAATATTGCAGGCGATGTCTTTAGGCCGAATGGCAAGCACTTCCACTGCCAATGGCCATCTTGTGTCACGAACGCCGTTTTGTATTTGTCTTTGACACGCAAAGGAATTGCCCAGAAAGCGGAATTTATGTCCAATGCAGAGAACCATTCTGATTCTCGAGTTTTAGCTATAATTTCCTCTATTAAGGGAAAAGGTTGAGGTTCCGAGATAAGTAGTTTGTTCAACTCTCTAAAGTCAATACACATCCTTGTTTTAGTTTTTTCTTCCCGTTTATATGCAAGGGTGACAGGAGATGCGAAAGGTGAGCATGATTCTTCAATCAGTCCTGCTTTTAATAATTCTTTTATTTGGTATTCTATTTCTTTCTGGTCTGGTGTGGAGCAACGATATGGCTTTTTTGCTACGAATTTGTGTTCCAAAAGTTTTACATGTGCCTCATGATCTTTAACTTGACCAACGTCAAATTTATTTTTGGCAAAAATCGTTTCGTATTTGTTAATCAAATTTTGAATACTTTTTTTTTTCTCTTCGGTTAGATGGTCTAGTTTTGCTTCAAATTGCTCCACAGGGATGCCTTCGTTAAAATTCACCAGATGTTCCTGACTGTCTACTTTGGTATCTAAGTTTTTGATTTCATCTTCTTTATTTTCCAAATTTGTTTTTTGATATATCTTAAGGTCGTAATCTTGTTTCAAGCAGAAGTTCTTAATTGTGTCGAGACCAAGTAGAATATCATACCCAAAATTCTCATCATCAACAACAAAAACTTCAACTGGTTTTTCTATTTTATGGATTCTCATTCTAGCAGACAGTCTCCCGGAAAAATGTTTCCTGCCACTGACAGTTTTAAAAGTATTTCTATCTTCTCGTGTAATCAGACCCATTTTCTTAGTGATTTTCGAATTTAGAAGAGTTACATTCGCACCTGGGTCGTAAATTCCTTGTATCTTGTTGTCATTCAGAAATACTTCTAGCGTTATCAGCGGCAGCAGATCTAGTTTTTTTGATCAGTAATAGTTTCGTTCAATGCATCTTGGACTGCCACATTATTCGCTGTCTTGATATTCTTCGGTTGTTCATTGTTGTCTTTCTGTTTTAATCTGCATAGTGCTTCGGGGTGGAATCTTCCTGGAAAACCTTTCTTATCGCAATATGGGCAAGGTTTTCTTTCTGTACTTGTGATTGGTTTCGTGGTGGTGTCACGTCCTGGCGGGGCTATAAGAGCAAGAGAAGAGAATACCGCGGCCCGGCTACTCTACTCTTCCACTGACTGACATTTAATAAAAGTGTTGGTCTTTTTATCAACAGACTAGGACCCGATGCCGACACCTGCATGCAGTCTTACACAGATGAATGATGCACGCGACCCTGAAACATACGCGGTAATATGTTCCACTTACTTTTACGCTTCGCTTGCTTGTCGATTGACACGAGACATGAATTCGCAACGGATGAACAGCTACGGTTGCGCTGATGGCCTTGAATACGGTCCGCTCTGCTTGACAGGCGTTGATCCAAATGGCTGGAAACGACCTTCAAGGATTGACGACTGCGCCAAACTCTGTCACGTCAATATTTGACAGGAACGACCTCCAATGATTGACAGCTGGCTGCTACGGTATTGTAGACGGATGCGCTCGTTGAGGAAACGGGCGTGGACGCTGTACGATACCGTGAATCTAACTCACGAATATCGTCCGCGTGATTGACGATATTTTAACTAGCGAAAACGGGCGTGGACGCTGTGCGATCCCGCGAATTTATCTCGCGAATATCGTCCGCGTGGTTGACGATATTTTGATTCGAGAAAACGGACGTGGATGCTGCGGAGCTTGCTATGCGAGCAAGTCTATCACTATCACGCACGTACGCGAACACGTAACAGGAAATTGAATAAGGAATACTATTCGCGAACTTTCCAGTGAGAACTCTATCTCTAACTAACAACGTGTCACTTCAAACTACGAAGTTAGGAGCAAGGAAATAATAATTGGGATTTAGATTGACTCTGGTAAAACAAAGTATATTAATAACGTAAAAGAATACAAAGGTAAAGATGCTTACTATTAACGAAATCGAAATACGTACTAAGTACGAAATATGAAACGCAATAAAAATGTTTAATTGAATAAACGAAGTAATATTTGAATTAAACGAATAAGAATACGATATTACTGAATGGTATTATGGACTGTGTCTAAACAGTATGGATTTGGAAAGATTGTGTCTAAACAATCTGGATTTGGAAAGACTATGTCTAAATAGTCTGGACTTGGAAGATTGACGAAAACTCGACTGACCCACTCGGGTCCCCGGAGAGGACTGAGGAGAATCGAACGTTCGTCGACGAACAACGTTCGTCCGAAAAATGCTGACTTCGCAAAAGGGGACCGTGTCCTCTTTGTGCCGGTCTTCGTCGTAAACAGCGCGATGGCCGCCGCACTAGAGTCAGCAGTTTTCGTTCCCAGTGGTGCAGGACTCGAAAATTAAGTGGTAACCATTGGCGTACCTATTTATTTATTTAAATAAATTGGGACTTAGAATATTTTCGAGCGCTTGCTCTTGCAAGGCGTTTCGATGTAAATTTATATGTCATATGATTAGTTGACATCATTTGTCGACCGATCATATGTTTGAAAATATTCTAAGTACTTTTGAAAATTACCAAAAATCGAAATTTTGGTAAAGTCTAAACAAACGCGAATTGAGAACATAACCTACAAATTTTTAGGTTAGTTTCATGATTTTCGCTCACGAGTCCAATGATATTTCAATCTTCGAGTTTGGGCCATTTTTGGCTATTTTAGGAATTTGACAGATTTTGGATTTTAGGTTATGTTGATGGATTTCAATCAGATGTACGTGGTGTTAAGGATTCATTGTTATGAAGGATTTTTAGGAGTTTTGGAATCTTTAAAGGGGAACGCTCGCTCTTATGTATCTAATTTTACATGTAGTCTTAAAGCTAACGTCGGAGGTGCGACCGACGTCACACCTCCCCCCTTAGAGAAGAGATTTCACGCAGTGGAATCTCTGCCTCTGGGTGGCGGTAGACAGGATGCACTGAAATGTCATCCCTGTCTCGCAACGCTGGGTCAAGGGAATCGCAAATTAACGTTCGTTTCGTCAAGGGAGGACGGGTTCGGAATTCTCCGACACTGGCACTATCACTGGCTTCCGCTTAAATGTCACCATCGTCTGAATCGGTGTCATCACTGGAACTATCGGATATCCAGTCAGGGTCGTCCCGTTGTGCGATCCATCTTGCCGATAGAATCTGTCCGCAAGGGATGCACTCCAATACTGGCGTTTCGGTGCATAGCCTTATTCCGCAATACTCGCATCTATTTGGGATGTTATACATCCGCTGATGCTCCCATCGTTCCACTCTAACAATTCGGGTGTATTGGCTGCAGTTGCGGCACAGCAACTTGCCGTTGCAAGCCACTCGAACTATCCCATTGTAACAGATAGTGTTGTTGTATCGTCTCATGTATCGGTGAGCTTTCAGCACGGTCGGCCGTCTTCCTCCCATCGGTCCGCACATCTTTCTGTCGTGGATAGCTATGGGATCCGCAATGTGACTCGGAGCTTGATCGGATGAGGAGTGAAGAGTCTCGTAAACTGACTCCTCTGGTTGGACCCTTGGCTCGCTATCGTCTTTCTTAGAAGGATCAGAGATTAAGTTTGCAGTTACAATATTTCGCTGACGCGTGTCCTGTCTCGGGCTACCTGGAAGACGTCTAATCTTATTTGCATGGACAATTTTGAAATGGTTTCCTATTCGTAATTTGACATTGTTCGTATCAAGCATTTCTATTATCTCATGCGGTCCAGTATATTGCGCGTCGAATTTTCCTTTACGAGGTTCTTTTAACAAGTATACCTGTTCGCCTACCGTGAACTGCACGGGGTTAATCTTCCTATCATAATAAGTCTTTGATTTCTGCTTTGCCGCTACTAAATTATCGCGCGCGCGGGATTGTGTCTCGCTTATCTTTCTTTGTAGGTCAAAGAGGTAACCTGCGTAGGACTCGTTCTCTACTGCGTAGAGATGGGAATCAGAGGAAGGAACACGGGCCAGGGAACCGAATACCAACTCGTGTGGGGTGAAGTCTGTTCCCTCGTGTACGCTGGTATTGTAGCTAAACATTGCCAAGTTTATCCATTTATCCCAGTTATTTTTGTTGACGTACTGCTTCAAATATTCCGTCAGTACATGATGCGATCTCTCAATGGATCCGTTGCTTTGTGGGTGGAAAGCAGTGGTTTGGAGGCGTGTAATCCTGAATCTTTTTGCGATAGCCTTCATAAGGGAGCTTGTGAAGTTAGTCCCTTGATCCGTTAATATTGCCTTAGGCGTTCCAAAGCGACATATCAGGTGGTCGATGAAGGCGTTTGCTGTACTGACGGAGTCGGTAGATTTGAGCGGCACTGCGACGGAGTACTTTGTAAGAAGGTCTTGCATCGTCATTACATACGTGTTGCCATCTTCGGTAGTGGGTAATGGTCCCACGATGTCTAGCGAGACCTTATCAAACGCCCTGCCGGGCGTATCCGTTAACTTCATTGGTAGGCGAGTTTTTACTCTTGTTAACTTGTTACGCTGGCAACTCAGGCAATTGTTAACGTAGTTGGTTACGTCCTTTTTGAGGCTGTTCCACCAGTATTTTTCTCTTATCCTTTTGTATGTCTTGGTTATGCCTTTATGGCCGGCATACGCTGATACATGGTTCTCCGTGATGATCTCCATCCTTCTATCCTCAGCGGGGATTTGGACCTCGTTCGAACAGAGAAATATTTGGACTGGTGTGTCCTCGAATGTTTCTGTGAGTAGATTGATCACGTATTCTCTTGACAAATGGTCGAGGAATGTTTTAGAGATTGAAAAGGATTCCAACGCGAGCTCGTTGACAACGTCGATCAACGTTCTAAGACATTCTTTGAGGTCGTCTGCAGATACCTCATGAAGCGGCGATTGTTTAATCGGTATCTGGATTAACTTGTATTTACCGTGATCTGTTACCCTAGCTCTATGTAGGAGTAAGTCTTGGGATTTGGCCAGTTTGCCTTGTCTATAGAGATCTACGGCCCCGAGATCGATGGGCCGTCCGTCCATCGTTATGAAGCAAACTAAGTTGTCCTTTCTCATTATTAATCGGTCTCTTGTATGAATTATTCTTCTTCTACGTGGTGTAGGATTGCTTTCTTCTTCTTCTTCTTCTTCTTCTTCTGAGGGAATACTCTCTTCTCGCTCATCGAAGACATCTGGTCCGGTCAAGGAAGGCGGAAATATAGGAGAAAAGGAAAGAGTTTCTTCGACTCCCAGATCCCGTAGTAATCCTTGATCGGCGATTGAAATAAGAGGCGGGGATGCTGCGCGGGGGTCATCAGAATGCAATGGCGTACCCATCGATGGTCCCGGTGACGAGGCTGCCGATGATCTTCTCCTTTTTGGGGGCATTGACTTCGGTGGGGGCATGAGAATTGAATCGTCTCTATCTTTCTTCCTGCGGCGTGCGTCGAAAAGAGGAGTCCCCGGGCTTGACAATGGCGTCCTAGGCGGAGTCGTTTCCTCTGAATCGGTCCATGAGATGGGCAATGCCACCGGATTCCGGGATAGGGCATCCGCATTAGAGTTGGCTCTGCCAGGTTTGTAGATAACCTGGTATTCGAACTCTGCCAATTTTAATCTCCACCGGAGGAGCCGGGATGTGGGATCCTTTACGGATGTCATCCACACCAGCGGTCTGTGATCGGTGATGAGTAAGAATTTCCTGCCGTAAATGTACGGGCGGAAATATTGGACGGCGAATATTATGGCTAAACACTCCTTTTCTATTGTGGAGTAGTTTAGTTCAGCGCCGTGAAGGATACGTGACGCGTACGCGATAGGGCGATCCTTTCCCACGTCGCCTTGGCTTAGGACAGCGCCGATCGCGTACCCTGAGGCGTCGCACGTTACGTTGAATGGTTTCCCAAAATCTGGGTACTGGAGGACAGGCTCCGTACACAATGCCTGTCGTAAAGTCTCGAAGGCTTCCTCCTGCTTTGACCCCCACACGAATTTCGTATCCTTGGTAAGGAGTTGGGTGAGGGGTTTGGAAATATGAGCGAATCTATCTATGAATCTGCGGTAATAGCCCGCTAGACCTAAAAATTCGCGGACGTTCTTTGCGTTTTTCGGTCGAGGATAATTTTGGACCGCGTTAATTTTTTTAGGGCATGGCCGTACGCCATCCTCACTAATCTGGTGTCCTAGGTAAGCTACCTCTCTGTGCAAAAACCCGCATTTAGACGGTTGTAATTTCAAATTGGCGGCTCTCAATCGGCGAGCCAATTTATCAAATTTCGCTTTGTGTTCTTCTAGGGAACGCGCGTATATGACTATATCGTCAAGATAAACGAAGAGTTCGTTACCCTGGAGACCGGTTAGGATCGTATCCATTAGTCGCTGGAACGTAGCCGGCGCATTACGCAATCCGAACGGCATTCTATTATACTGGTAGTGTCCGAACGGAGTTGAGAAGGCGGTTTTTGCGGCGTCCTCCTTTTCCATGCCTATTTGGTGAAACCCGCTTGCCAGATCAAATACGCTAAAATATTTGGCACTACCCAGCTGATCTAAGATCTCGTTTATGCTGGGCAGTGGATAAGCGTCTGCTATTGACTTCTCGTTTAAAGCGCGATAGTCAATTACCATTCTCCATTTCTTATTTCCTTCGGCATCCGCTTTCTTCGGTACGATCCACAAAGGGGAGTTATACGGTGAACTAGAGGGTGCGACTATATCATTTTGTAAGAGTTCACACATTTGTTTGTCGATCTCCTCTTTGTGAATCGGCGGATACCGGTATTGCTTGGTATGTACGGGGATGTCGTCCGTCGTGGGGATTTTATGTGTTACAGCGTTAGTTTTCCCCAGACGATCCCCTTGAAGGTGGAAGAGATCATTATTCTCCTCCAATAAAGATTTGACATGGTCTATCTCGTCGTGATCGAGGTGATCCATGGGAATAGTTTCCATAAGCTCATTAACGCGAGCATTACGGGACTTGGTAATGGAATGGACCCTTTTGGGTATGAATTCGAAGCCTTTCATAAGGGGTTTCGAGTATGAGTGATCGGGATGGTTACCGGAATTGCTTAGGAAATCGGGATGGCTACCGGAATCGTCGGGATGGTTACCGGAATTATTTAAAGAATCGGGATGGCTACCGGAATCGTCGGGATGGTTACCGGAATTATTTAAAGAATCGGGATGGCTACCGGAATCGTCGGGATGGTTACCGGAATTATTTAAAGAATCGGGATGGCTACCGGAATCGTCGGAATGGTTACCGGAATTAATAGAAGACGCGAGTTGATCGTTAACGATCGTCTCGTGCGCGCGGCACGCACGAGCATTGAATAAGTCCGAATTGACTTCGGCTTGAATATTTGAAAAGGGAACCTCGATCTCTTCCACCTCCAACGTAGGCAGGGAGAAGGACGCCACTTCGGACGATGCGTTAAAGCATCGCAGGTATGCCTTTCCGTTACGGTTGGTGACTAAACAATCACCTAAGAACACATCGGGTTTTACATCTACTTTTCGCACATACCCTTCGCTTGGGCCCTTTACGTTGACGGCTATGCAGGCGGCGGTACGGCTTTCGATGGAATATTCCCGAGGATTCGAAAAGGGAATACGTAGGTTTTTATACTCTACGCATTCCTTCGCAAATGATATCTCTGCTCCCTCTCTGAAGAAGGGGGAGCCTAAGATACCATCTATATTAATTGGAAAACTGTCAGGCAGAACGTGTAGCGTGACTTTAATGGAATCTGCTAGCTCCGCATTGATATAACCGAGGGTCGCAATTTCTCCTTCTGTCACGCCATGGACGTGTATGACGCTGTCAGTTTTTAGATGAACGTCAGATTTGATACCAGACGCTCGGATTAAGTTGACCTCGGACCCGGTGTCCAAGAGGAACTCACACTCTTTTGAGAAGAGTGACGATTTTGCTTTTATTCGAGGGATAGGGGAGTCCGGCGCGAGATTTATTGCCGAGACTAATTTCGCGGATGGTCGTTCATTCTGCTGACCGTCCGGGTTATCTCTCCTATCTACTCGAATTTCATCTACTGCTGGTCGTCGCTGATGACGGCCAGCTGTGTTGCCTTTTGGCGATTCTCTTGGGATGCCTCCCGTCCTTTGGTCGCGTTTGTCGGGAGGCTTGATTCGTTTCCCGACTCATTTCTACTGTAATATTCGCGGCGGCGACATTCGTGTATGTCATGTCCCGTGCGCTTACAATATTTACAATACTTCTGATTCTCCGTAGGAAAGCGATCGCGACCTGGGGACTGGGAAGCGCGATCTTCGCGTTTATACGTTTCGCGCTGATTTGATTGCGACGGTTCGTGACGTCGCGGAGGAGGAGAGCGATACGCGTCTCTGTTATCGGATTTCCTGTCTCGCCAGGATTCACGAGGTGAAAAGGAAGGTCGTTGATCTTTCCTTTCCGAAGATCTGTTGCGCTGCTCAGGCGCATTCCTATCATAATAAGAGTTGCTTGATCGCTCTGGTGTGCGATTACGAGAGTCGGAGAATGCAACGCGGCGTCCGTTGTCGCGATAACGAACACGGTCAAGCTCGTACTGTTTGTACGCGGTTACTGCTTCATCGAATATTTTCTGTAATTCGAGTGACGCACAGAGCCTGACCTCGGCTCGAAGCGCTGGGATAAGACCACGCATGAAACAATCAATTGTGAATTTGTCAATCTCGTCTAGATTGGGGACCCCGCGGCCTGAATCTATGATCGCCGTTCTAAGGTCCTTTACTCGCGTAATATAATTCAACACGTGCTCGGACTGTCCCTGGTGTATCGAAGCTAATTCTCCGCGATACTGATCGATGAATTTATATGGGCCTAGTACATCTTTCAGGCGGTTGCACAATTCAGAGATTGTGTTAATATTTACGTCTTCAATCGCGGCGTATGCCTGTCCTCTAAGCTTATTGCATACTAATCTAGTGAGGGTACGCTCAGCTGTGGCTGGAACAGCTTCCAAGGCTCGCTTGCACGCGCGAACGAATTGTAGCACGGTTATGGAGGTGCCGTCAAAGGTAGGCACAAGTTCAACCGCTTGTTTAACGGTGAAATTCGAAGAATCGTGCATTATGGGTTCGCGGGGCGCAACGACTGGGCTAGCTGGAATTGATTGAGAATCTCTGGCCGATCGGATTTCTGCTATCTCGCGGCGTATATCCTCGTACGTTTCTCTCTGCTCACGCGTTTCTGTTTCGTATTGCAATTTGAGTTGAGTCAACGCGGCGGTTTGATTAATGAGAGCTGCTTCTCTACGAGCTAAATCTTTCTGGAATTCAAATAATTCCTCTTCCGTAGGAGGAACCTTCTTTCTAGCCTCGCTACGCGTTTCCATGATTGCGTCGCTTGAAAATTTCTAAGTATGAAATTCGCGAAAAATAATCCGACTATATAACGTGGGCGAAGGGGCGTTTTCTAAACCGCTCGTCGCACTTTAACGTTCACTAAAACTCTCGATGAATTTGTACTGAGTACGAACATCGCGAAAAATAATTTGAGTATGTAACGTGGGCGAAAGGGCATTTCCTTCACTGCCCGTCGCACTTTTAACTGACACTATGCTTTCACGGACTCTAAGTCTACTGCGTTAAATTGTCAAACAATGATGGAACGCGCAGGGGTTCGCGTGCTAACACTGATTCTATTTTTATTCCTCGATGCCGTGCTTCTAACATCGGTGACCAACGACTGTCCTACCGACTGCGCCAAATTTGTCACAACAAATTTTGGCAGAGGTAGGACACATGACGTATCCTACAAAAGTGTTGACGGTGTCTCTAACATCGGTGACCAACGAGTGTCCTACCGACTGCGCCAAATTTGTCACGTCCTGGCGGGGCTATAAGAGCAAGAGAAGAGAATACCGCGGCCCGGCTACTCTACTCTTCCACTGACTGACATTTAATAAAAGTGTTGGTCTTTTTATCAACAGACTAGGACCCGATGCCGACACCTGCATGCAGTCTTACACAGATGAATGATGCACGCGACCCTGAAACATACGCGGTAATATGTTCCACTTACTTTTACGCTTCGCTTGCTTGTCGATTGACACGAGACATGAATTCGCAACGGATGAACAGCTACGGTTGCGCTGATGGCCTTGAATACGGTCCGCTCTGCTTGACAGGCGTTGATCCAAATGGCTGGAAACGACCTTCAAGGATTGACGACTGCGCCAAACTCTGTCACGTCAATATTTGACAGGAACGACCTCCAATGATTGACAGCTGGCTGCTACGGTATTGTAGACGGATGCGCTCGTTGAGGAAACGGGCGTGGACGCTGTACGATACCGTGAATCTAACTCACGAATATCGTCCGCGTGATTGACGATATTTTAACTAGCGAAAACGGGCGTGGACGCTGTGCGATCCCGCGAATTTATCTCGCGAATATCGTCCGCGTGGTTGACGATATTTTGATTCGAGAAAACGGACGTGGATGCTGCGGAGCTTGCTATGCGAGCAAGTCTATCACTATCACGCACGTACGCGAACACGTAACAGGAAATTGAATAAGGAATACTATTCGCGAACTTTCCAGTGAGAACTCTATCTCTAACTAACAACGTGTCACTTCAAACTACGAAGTTAGGAGCAAGGAAATAATAATTGGGATTTAGATTGACTCTGGTAAAACAAAGTATATTAATAACGTAAAAGAATACAAAGGTAAAGATGCTTACTATTAACGAAATCGAAATACGTACTAAGTACGAAATATGAAACGCAATAAAAATGTTTAATTGAATAAACGAAGTAATATTTGAATTAAACGAATAAGAATACGATATTACTGAATGGTATTATGGACTGTGTCTAAACAGTATGGATTTGGAAAGATTGTGTCTAAACAATCTGGATTTGGAAAGACTATGTCTAAATAGTCTGGACTTGGAAGATTGACGAAAACTCGACTGACCCACTCGGGTCCCCGGAGAGGACTGAGGAGAATCGAACGTTCGTCGACGAACAACGTTCGTCCGAAAAATGCTGACTTCGCAAAAGGGGACCGTGTCCTCTTTGTGCCGGTCTTCGTCGTAAACAGCGCGATGGCCGCCGCACTAGAGTCAGCAGTTTTCGTTCCCAGTGGTGCAGGACTCGAAAATTAAGTGGTAACCATTGGCGTACCTATTTATTTATTTAAATAAATTGGGACTTAGAATATTTTCGAGCGCTTGCTCTTGCAAGGCGTTTCGATGTAAATTTATATGTCATATGATTAGTTGACATCATTTGTCGACCGATCATATGTTTGAAAATATTCTAAGTACTTTTGAAAATTACCAAAAATCGAAATTTTGGTAAAGTCTAAACAAACGCGAATTGAGAACATAACCTACAAATTTTTAGGTTAGTTTCATGATTTTCGCTCACGAGTCCAATGATATTTCAATCTTCGAGTTTGGGCCATTTTTGGCTATTTTAGGAATTTGACAGATTTTGGATTTTAGGTTATGTTGATGGATTTCAATCAGATGTACGTGGTGTTAAGGATTCATTGTTATGAAGGATTTTTAGGAGTTTTGGAATCTTTAAAGGGGAACGCTCGCTCTTATGTATCTAATTTTACATGTAGTCTTAAAGCTAACGTCGGAGGTGCGACCGACGTCACAGTGGGCTGGTCACCGCTCTTAGAGGCGTTTACGTGCGGAGATGTCTTCTTTCTTTGAACTAAGTTTTCTAATTTCCGCAACTCTGTTAGCAAATTTTCCATTGATGCGACTTTCGTTTTTTCGATTCTGTCTTGTACCATTGTTGGTAAATCTGTTACGATTAAATCGATTAGTATATCTACTGGAAAATTATTTCGAATGTTGACTAATAAGTTCTCTTTTCGTAAAGCATAATCGACTAAACTGCCGCCTATATAACGAAAAGAGTATGCTTCTTTAGATTTTCGCCAGCCTGTTTCACGAAAACTATCTAGAAATATTGTCCTCCATATCTCAAATTCTACATCTAGGCCTATTGTTACTACTTTTGAAGAAAACCAGTCCTTAGCTGTCCCATCCAAAAATAAGCGTAATATTAAAATTTTATCCTGGTCTGATGTAACCTGACATCGTGTACATTCTGCTTCGAACATTTGGAACCAGCTTGTAATCGGAAAATTTTTACCATCAAAGTTCCCTAATACGAAGTCTTCGCGTATTTTCCTTAAATTTTTTTTTTTTGTTGGTTCTGGCGATGTTTCTTTTTGTGTAGCAGATATTATTTGTTGTAGTAGCGTGGAAATATCCTTTTCGTTTCCTTTCTTTTTTGCCGTCTGTAATTCATATTGCGGTGTGCTTGTTCCTTGTAAATAAACTCCTTTATACACTACATCTCCATCATCATCGATGTATCGTTTCGCTATCTCAATCGGTAATGAAAGTGTAAATGTACGGTAAGCTCCACGAGACCTAATCGAAGCTAGAACGGTCTTTACCTTCTGTAGTCCATAAATCTCCGGATGGCTGCTCATGTTTTGTAGTTCTGACGGTAGTTCGTAGTATAGTTCTGAACCAGTTGGTTGAAGCCATTTCAGCTTGTATATGTTCGTTTTCTTATCTGTTGCTTCCTCAATGTTTACACAGAAGCGAACTTGAGTCAAGCCCGTCATTCTCGCTGCTGAGTCTAAGCTTTCGATTTGTAAGATTGTTCTTATCAACTCTTGTTGAAATTCAAGATCATGAAAGAAAAGCCGCTCGATGCCTATAAAGAAGGGTTTTATTTATAACAATTATGTACATAATTAACAATAACATAAACTTCACAATATCTAACCTATAAAGAAGAATCGAAAGCGATGCTCCTTCTCACACGATCTGCGAACTACGAGTGTACGCGAGTCTCCGCGTGGCGGCGTGACAGTGTGGTAGTGTAGCTACATTCAAAGGTGCTACACTTAAAGGGAATTCTCATGAATTTCCCTTATATATGTTATAGGAATAATGTATGAGAATTAGGACTTGAGTTGAGTTGAGTTAGAGTTGGAATTGGAATTAGGAATTAGGAGTGAAGGATCGACACACTTCACTTTCGCGGAGCTAGACTGAACATGTCTGCTCTTGAAGCCGAACTGACTCTGAGGCCAGGTAGGCACGTCTGTGCGAGTCGCTGGCTGAAGGCGGACTGATGCAAGCGTCCGCTCTGCCTTGCCTCCTTCGTTCGGAGTGGGGATAGCTGACGCTGCAGTCTCTTTGTTCTTCGGTCGTCGGAGTGGGAGAACCGCTGACGCAGCAGCGTCTTCGCTCCCGGGGACTGCACGTGCATTTCTGCTGACGGTGCAGTCTCGTGGCTGTCCTATTGCCGTCTACGAGCGTGGGACTGCTGATGCAGCAGTCTTTGGACTTCTCGACGTTTCTAGAAGCTTCTAGATGCTTCCAGAGTGATGCAATACTTTATTGCATTATGTGTCGTGGTGATGGGTTGAAACTGAGGTAAGGTGTTGATCAAGGAGAAGTTATGGTGATGGGTAGAGACGGAGATAAGGATTAGAACAATAGAATATATGAGATCTTAACATTATGCTCTTATGTCTAGGGGACGGTGTGTGGATCTTATGCAGATCAGACCTTGTATACATAGTGTGTGTACAAGGCCAACGTCGTACATCGGACGACGTAACAAACGATCGTCTCGTGCGCGCGGCACGCACGAGCATTGAATAAGTCCGAATTGACTTCGGCTTGAATATTCGAAAAGGGAACCTCGATCTCTTCCACCTCCAACGTAGGCAGGGAGAAGGACGCCACTTCGGACGATGCGTTAAAGCATCGCAGGTATGCCTTTCCGTTACGGTTGGTGACTAAACAATCACCTAAGAACACATCGGGTTTTACATCTACTTTTCGTACATACCCTTCGCTTGGGCCCTTTACGTTGACGGCTATGCAGGCGGCGGTACGGCTTTCGATGGAATATTCCCGAGGATTCGAAAAGGGAATACGTAGGTTTTTATACTCTACGCATTCCTTCGCAAATGATATCTCTGCTCCCTCTCTGAAGAAGGGGGAGCCTAAGATACCATCTATATTAATTGGAAAACTGTCAGGCAGAACGTGTAGCGTGACTTTAATGGAATTTGCTAGCTCCGCATTGATATAACCGAGGGTCGCAATTTCTCCTTCTGTCACGCCATGGACGTGTATGACGCTGTCAGTTTTTAGATGAACGTCAGATTTGATACCAGACGCTCGGATTAAGTTGACCTCGGACCCGGTGTCCAAGAGGAACTCACACTCTTTTGAGAAGAGTGACGATTTTGCTTTTATTCGAGGGATAGGGGAGTCCGGCGCGAGATTTATTGCCGAGACTAATTTCGCGGATGGTCGTTCATTCTGCTGACCGTCCGGGTTATCTCTCCTATCTACTCGAATTTCATCTACTGCTGGTCGTCGCTGATGACGGCCAGCTGTGTTGCCTTTTGGCGATTCTCTTGGGATGCCTCCCGTCCTTTGGTCGCGTTTGTCGGGAGGCTTGATTCGTTTCCCGACGCATTTCTATTGTAATATTCGCGGCGGCGACATTCGTGTACGTCATGTCCCGTGCGCTTACAATATTTACAATACTTCTGATTCTCCGTAGGAAAGCGATCGCGACCTGGGGACTGGGAAGCGCGATCTTCGCGTTTATACGTTTCGCGCTGATTTGATTGCGACGGTTCGTGACGTCGCGGAGGAGGAGAGCGATACGCGTCTCTGTTATCGGGTTTCCTGTCTCGCCAGGATTCACGAGGTGAAAAGGAAGGTCGTTGATCTTTCCTTTCCGAAGATCTGTTACGCTGCTCTGGCGCATTCCTATCATAAGGAGTGTTACGTCACGCCCCACGTCCTAGGCAAAGAAGATGACCCCAGGAGGCGGCACGTGGAATTGAAGAGGAAACGGTCTTTTACGCCAAGACAGCCAGACGGGCAGTCATATGCGCTAGGACACCGATAGTCATTTGAGACCGACACCCGCTAGCAGTCAACGCGGATGGCGATACTTCTACGCTGACGCAACGAACGCGGTGAGTTGACATGGAACAAAAGGGGTTACAAAAGATACGAATTCTCACCGGTTAGTTGTTGTATCTTAGTAGTACTGTTGAAGGAGCTGAGCTCGTCGGTCAGCATGGGTCTGGTATAACGGGTCGTCCAGACAGATCTCATCGAGATGAGGAAGGTTTGGCAGCTGTCTCGCTGGGGTACGCACGACAATGCGTCTGTTGGACGGTAGGTACTCGTCCTTGATGATCCTACAGCGAACGTGCGGCAAGATTATGGTGCTCCTGCTGTCATTGTCATCAGAGCTGGTGACGAGATCAATGACCTCGTAACGAACGGCAGGCGGGTTGTTGTTGTCACTGGACAGGTTTATGGTATTCCTGACGTCGTCGTCGTCGTCAGAGATGTCAACGAGATCGGCTATCTCGTAGCGACCAGCAGACGGTTTGGTGACAGGTGAAGAACGCGATAGGTCCGCGTGGTCGACCTCTGTGTTCGGAATCGGACGGCACGGACAACCGTATACCGATACGTAATCTAACGCGTCGCACTCGATATTCTCGGTCGTTCCGAGAAGTTCAGTCCAATCAGTCGAACTTAAGACGCGGTTTAAGATGGCTGTTTGATTTAATGCCCGTTTGAACTTGGCCAGTTGATACTTTCGGCCTGCACGACGTGTACGACGCATAAGGGATGGGTATGGAAGGAACTGTTTCGGAAGAGTTAATACTCTGAAAATCCTTTTGTCGGATTTTGTCTAAGTCCCAAACGTGAAAGAAAAATTGGCCAGGGGTTCCCCGTAGGCGCTGGCCAGAGGTAATTTACCTGACTCGAAAATGTCCACTCGTTAATCGGCACTACCCAGCAGAGCAGACGAACTGGCCTCCGAGCCGGGTCACCGTGCGACAACGAGGGCACTATTAAAACAGTCACTTCACTTTAGACACTGATATGTTTCCTTTCACAAACTGTCACTTTAACTTCGATAGTCTTTTGACTAAGTGTCACCTCGTTGACGTATTGCCTCGGCGGAGCTGTAAGCTTCTCCCTTTGTAACCGAGGTTGAACACGTAAGCGAGAGCTCAATTATTTATTATTAATATTAAATGCGTTTATCTGATTTGGAAAGTTATTATTTCTAAACGTCTACTCGTCAACCACTACTTCTCAGCGGAGCGGACGAACTGACCTCCAAGCCGAGTTCTGTATGATTAACGAGGGCACGATTCGAATTTCGAAAAGAAACTGTCACTGGATTTAGTAGAATGATGTACAAATTAACTTCACGTAACACTGGTAAAATATAATATATATATATTGAAATAAAGAACGTTGAGTACACTTGAGTATAAACTTGGTAGTATAATAATAAATGAATTAAACGTAATAATCGTATACGGAGTATGAGTTAGTAAGAGTTAGAATTGGAATTGATTTAGGAATTGAATTGGAATGGATTTGGAATAGAATAGTAGAACAAACGTCGATGAACGTCGAAGCGCGAATTAGAAGAGCGCAGATCGACACGTCTGCTCGCTTCGCTGGCTTGGGCCAGACTGACTGATGTCGTTGTGTGAGAATGGAGTGAGCGCAGACCGACACGTCCGCTCACTTCGCTGGCTAGCACCAGACTGATGCAAGAGGCAGCTCTGCGTAGCCTCCTTCGCTCGGAGTGGGGGTTGCTGACGCTGCAGTCCCTTTGTCCTCGCTCGTCGGAGTGGTGACGGGTGCAAGACTGCTGACGTTGCAGTCTCTTTGTCCTCGCTCTCGACAGAGTGGTGACGCGTGCAAGACTGCTGACGTTGCGATCTCTTTGTTCTCGAGGTGGCGTTTACTCGAGCGGAGTTGAGGATTTGAACAAGTTGTAAGTGTAGATGAGGGTTTGAACAAGTGAAAGTAAAGTTAGGAGTGATGGTTGGGTTTAGAACAATTGGGAGAGTCGAGTTTTAAGTAGTGATGGGTATTAGAACAAGTTTAGGGAAAGTTGTGGGTGAAGTAGTGATGGGTTTAAGAGGTATTAGAATTAGAACAAGAGTTTGGTAGCGATGGGTTTAAGAGGTTGTTATGTACTTAGTATTTAGTCTTAACCTAGAATCGAGGTACGGTCCTCGATTCGACCAACGTCGGAGGTCGTCCGACGTAACACCTCCCTCGCCGGAGAAGAGATTTCTCGGAGTGAAATCTCTCGGTCCGAGGTTGTGTTCGGTGAACGCTCGCATTACAATTTTTGGTCTTGAGACGCATCGTTAGTGAGCGATCCGCGCAGGGAGCTCAGTTCTCGGCGCACGTTGACTGTATTAACAGTACGAAACACTGGATGCACTGAGATGTTGTCTGATTCTGCGCGAGGAGTTGGGGTAGGTTTCGCAATGTCCGACAGTCTATAATCGCAATGTTCATTATCTGACTGTCTTTTATTGGAGTCTTGGGAGGGAATGGGCTCACTTATTTCACTGTTGTTGCCATTTAGTTCGTGATGAGGTGTTCCTCCATGTCCGAGTCTGAATCCTCGTCCAAACTTCCTTCGGATGAATCGGAGTCATCTGATGAGTCGGAGACCTCTGGGTTTTCTAACATGATGCCCTGTCCGGCCAGAATGCTCAGGCATTCTCGGCAATCCATTACTGGAGTTTCGGTGCATATCGGACCACCGCATTCTTCGCAATCGTTTTGGACGGAGTACATTCGCTGGTGATTCCAAATTCTTACATTGGAAATGACTGTTCTCTGGCTACAGTCATAGCAAAGTTTCCTTCCGTCGGGCGTTATTCTTATCCTGCCATTGTAGCAGGAGATTTCGAGCAAGTAGGTGGGAATTGCAGGTGGTCTCTTCTGACCGGCCTTCCTGATTGGAAGTTGTTTGCACATTTTGATGAGTGTTTTAACGTGCTTTTTCGTAATGTTGCTTGAGCGGTGGGCGATTGCAGAATGACTGCTCTTCTGCTTTGTTTGTTCGATGTGGGTTAGTGGGGGGTGAGCAAGTCCAACCGGCAGGGGAATACTGAGTATGGATAAGTAATCTCCCTGTTGACTCGGCATTTTGCTCCCCTTGTTGGTTAGAGTAATCACTCTTGTCTCAGGTGACGAGGTTACGGCTTTGGCACAAACACTCTGCATCTCTAATTTGCTTGAGTATTGGTGTCTTCGTCCGAGGAAGAGGTGCTTGAGTTTTCGTCCTCTTCTTCGTCGTCCGTGAGAATTTCGCCTCTTTCTCTTCTTATTCTGGCAGTGTCTGTTGCTGCCCGATCCAGTGCGAGGAGGAAGCTGCAGTGGATGCATTCCAATATTGGGGTTTCCCTTAATATGGGTTTTGTACACGCGTCGCATGCGTTCTTCTTTTTCCTTGTAAGAACGTGCGTGTATACGATGACCCTCCTGACTACCGCAGTGAGGCTGCAGGCAAGGCATAGTTCTCTGCCATTTAGGGAGATTCTGTGTCTGCCATTGTAGCAGAATATTCCCTGGTATCTGTAGATGAAGTCTCCGGCTTTGTTCGCCGATGGTCTCGCCGGTTGTAAGTGTCCGCACATGTTGATTGTGTTTGTGGATACTGGACACGATGTGGTAGGCGGCTGGGAACAGGCTGGGATTCTGGCTGTAGGAACTTCTTCGAAGTGCTGCTGTCGTTTGTTCTGTATCTTCCGGCGGTGGAAGGAGATTCTGTCGACGCTGGGTTTCGGATTTCGCTCGCTTATCGGTGTTGACCGGACGCGTGATTATCGCGGATTCTAATTTCGCGTCAGCGGAGGACTGTAATGAAATCTCCTGGGAGGGTTTCTTATCGCAAGTCGCAGGAGATGCTATAATCATTGTTCGCGGGTTATCGCAGAGGTATAGTATAATACGAAATTTGTTTCTCCTTTTTGCTGACGCGTATTTTACAGACGTATAATTCCTAGATGGATGAAACTCGCTTTGCGGTGCACGGATACTTGACCGTTGAGACTGGAAGAGATCATGTTCCGGCGAAAAATCAGAGGTAGGTTTTTGAAATGAAATATAGACTCTCTTTGACTCTGATTTAGAAATTATCGCGGGATGATCTTTTATGATCGACTCGTATGCTCGGTCTATACGAGGTAGAGTTTTATGCTTTACTTTATGTAGACGTTCTGTCGTCTTTAGAGAATCAAAGGCGGGGACATTTCCTTTCAACCTAGACTCGGAATAGAAACAATCGGACTTGATACCGGAGCTTGTAGAATAAACCTTCATAGGTTTGAATTCGTGGGAGTCTTCTTTGGACTCTGGATTAAAATTGTCGGGATGGTTACCGAATACGTCGGGATGGTTACCGGAATTGAAAAGGTCGGGATGGTTACCGAATGCGTCGGGATGGTTACCGGAATTAGAAAGGTCGGGATGGTTACCGAATACGTCGGGATAGTACCCGGAATTAGTTGAATAACGCTCGATCTCTTCCACCTCTAACACGGGTAATCGGAATGAGATCGGACGCGGAGATGTGTTGAAACATCTGAGGCTCGCTTTGCCTCCGCGATTAGTGACTACACAGTCACCGAGGAATACATCCGGCGCTACGCTGACGCGGCGGATATATCCCTGTTTCGGGCCCTGTACGCTGACTGCAATGCAGGCGGCTGTTCGGGGCTCAACGGCAAACTCGTTAGAGTCTGCTGCAGTCCTTGATTCGGACTGTTGATTTTGATTTTTGCGCTTATCGACCGGTTCCTCTACGATATTATTCGATGTGATACGAATCTCTCCCGGTTGCACCCGACGTTTTGAGAGAGGGAATGTTTCTTCCTCTGTCCTTGCGGCGTGCTTTTCAAGAGAGACCTCCGTTTTCGGAGAAGGCATTGAAATAACCCTCGTCATTGAACTATCGCGTGGCTCAGTCGGCAGTGCGCGTGAATTAGAGAACGGAATAGAAATGTTTCCGATTAAAACAAATTGCTTTGCAAAGGAAATCTCAGCTCCTCCTATAAAGAAGGGCGAGCCGAGAATTCCGTTAACACTGACTGGAAAATCGTCCCCGAGCACGTGGAATTTGACAGGGATTGTCCCTTGAATGAATATAACGACTTCGCCGAGTGTTACTATGGAACCCTCGGTTATTCCATGAACTTCGATCGTGCTCGTGGGATCAATGGTTATCCCAGGTTTTAAACTAGACGCGCGTATCAAATTGACTTCCGAGCCCGTGTCTAATAAGAATTCACTTTTCTCGCGAAGCTGAGGGGCGGAGATTTGTACGCGCGGGATCGGCGAGTCTACTGCGAGGTTAACTGCAGAGACGAATCGTCGATCTGGTCTTCGGGGAGCTCGTTCGTTCGAACGGCGGTCTGCGTGAATGTTTGGTTGCGCTTTGTTGGGGCGGCCTCCCGCTGTTGATTCGTTCCTGTCGGGAGGCCTGACTCGTTTCCCGAGCGCAGGTTATTGTTATAGGCTCTTTTTCGACATTCGTGAATGTCATGCCCGGGAGTTTTGCAATAGTTGCAAAACTTGCGGGGCTCTCCCGAACGTCTGTCGCGATTTGAATTCGAGTCCCGGTTTTCGCGCTGCGGGTTTTGTTCGCGAGGGGTTTCGGATCGCCACTGCGGAGTTGGAGAACGATAAGAGTTGCGGTTCGAGTTTCTCCACGAGTCTCGACGTTGGTCGGACCCGTTATCGCGACGCTCATCCGGTCTGTTGTCGCGACGTTCAGGGATGCGTTCGCGAGAATTGAAATTGTCAGAAGAGCGTGGGCGATAGGAGCTTCTGTTATCTGAGAAGCTTACCTTGCGGGAATCGTCACGATTAGATTCGCGACGACGGTTTTGATACAGCTCATATTGCTTATATGCAGAGATGGCTGCTTCGAAGATCTCTGCCGAATTCTGAGAACGGCAATGCAAAACTTCGCTGCGAAGTTGTGGGAGTAGACCGCGAAGGAAGCACTCGACTCGTTTCACAAAACGATCGATTTCTCTGTAGTCGTAATGTCCTTCGGTAGAATCGCTGATGGCGGTTCGTAAATCTTTGACTCGATTTATGAAGTCAAGAATATGCTCATTGTTGCCCTGGGCTACGCTTGCCAATTCGCCACGGTACTGGTCCACGAATTTGTAGGGTCCCAGTACTGTTCGTAGCTTATCGCAAAGTTGTGAGATCGTACGTATGTTTTCGCCTTCAATGGCAGCGTACGCACGATCGGAAAGTTTATTGCAGATTAGTTTAGTAAGGGCACGTTCTATGGATTCGGGGATAGAATCACGCGCGCGTTTGCAGGCGCGGATGAATTTTAGGACGGGAATCGATGTTCCGTCGAATTTGGGTACGAGTTCTGCGGCTTGTTTCAACGCGAAATTTCCTGTTGGCTCATATTGCGGGGTTTCGCGTGGCTCTGATAATGAAGGTTCTCGCGTGTTAGAGACGTTACTGGGGCCTGGTGTAGGCGCTTGGTGACGTAGGTTTTGGTTCAAGGCTTGAATATTGTGGAGCTCATTGCGTATTTCATCGAGCATGTTATTTTGATTCTGTGCGTCTTCTTCATATTTAAGACGCAATTTAGCAATGAATTCGGTTTGCTCTTTTAAATATTCCTCTTTACGGGCGAGATCTTGCGCGTAAAGAAGTAGCTCTTCCTCGGTTGGCGGAGGAAGGTCTTGATTAGGATCCGCTCGGGGATCCGTTTGGGATCGTGTGATTGGGCGAGACATTTTGCGATATTAGTGTGAATTCTTACTCGACACACGATATAGAGAACAAATGTCAGACGTACGAAAACAATTTGTTAATGGTTCAACTACCGGCGACCGTTTTCGTGTCCTACCGACTGCGCCAAATTTTTGTTACGTCACGCCCCACGTCCTAGGCAAAGAAGATGACCCCAGGAGGCGGCACGTGGAATTGAAGAGGAAACGGTCTTTTACGCCAAGACAGCCAGACGGGCAGTCATATGCGCTAGGACACCGATAGTCATTTGAGACCGACACCCGCTAGCAGTCAACGCGGATGGCGATACTTCAACGCTGACGCAACGAACGCGGTGAGTTGACATGGAACAAAAGGGGTTACAAAAGATACGAATTCTCACCGGTTAGTTGTTGTATCTTAGTAGTACTGTTGAAGGAGCTGAGCTCGTCGGTCAGCATGGGTCTGGTATAACGGGTCGTCCAGACAGATCTCATCGAGATGAGGAAGGTTTGGCAGCTGTCTCGCTGGGGTACGCACGACAATGCGTCTGTTGGACGGTAGGTACTCGTCCTTGATGATCCTACAGCGAACGTGCGGCAAGATTATGGTGCTCCTGCTGTCATCGTCATCAGAGCTGGTGACGAGATCAATGACCTCGTAACGAACGGCAGGCGGGTTGTTGTTGTCACTGGACAGGTTTATGGTATTCCTGACGTCGTCGTCGTCGTCAGAGATGTCAACGAGATCGGCTATCTCGTAGCGACCAGCAGACGGTTTGGTGACAGGTGAAGAACGCGAGAGGTCCGCGTGGTCGACCTCTGTGTTCGGAATCGGACGGCACGGACAACCGTATACCGATACGTAATCTGACGCGTCGCACTCGATATTCTCGGTCGTTCCGAGAAGTTCAGTCCAATCAGTCGAACTTAAGACGCGGTTTAAGATGGCTGTTTGATTTAATGCCCGTTTGAACTTGGCCAGTTGATACTTTCGGCCTGCACGACGTGTACGACGCATAAGGGATGGGTATGGAAGGAACTGTTTCGGAAGAGTTAATACTCTGAAAATCCTTTTGTCGGATTTTGTCTAAGTCCCAAACGTGAAAGAAAAATTGGCCAGGGGTTCCCCGTAGGCGCTGGCCAGAGGTAATTTACCTGACTCGAAAATGTCCACTCGTTAATCGGCACTACCCAGCAGAGCAGACGAACTGGCCTACGAGCCGGGTCACCGTGCGACAACGAGGGCACTATTAAAACAGTCACTTCACTTAGACACTGATATGTTTCCTTTCACAAACTGTCACTTTAACTTCGATAATCTTTTGACTAAGTGTCACCTCGTTGACGTATTGCCTCGGCGGAGCTGTAAGCTTCTCCCTTTGTGACCGAGGTTGAACACGTAAGCGAGAGCTCAATTATTTATTATTAATATTAAATGCGTTTATCTGATTTGGAAAGTTATTATTTCCAAACGTCTACTCGTCAACCACTACTTCTCAGCGGAGCGGACGAACTGACCTCCAAGCCGAGTTCTGTATGATTAACGAGGGCACGATTCGAATTTCGAAAAGAAACTGTCACTGGATTTAGTAGAATGATGTGGAAATTAACTTCACGTAGCACTGGTAAAATATAATATATATATTGAAATAAAGAACGTTGAGTACACTTGAGTATAAACTTGGTAGTATAATAATAAATGAATTAAACGTAATAATCGTATACGGAGTATGAGTTAGTAAGAGTTAGAATTGGAATTGATTTAGGAATTGAATTGGAATGGATTTGGAATAGAATAGTAGAACAAACGTCGATGAACGTCGAAGCGCGAATTAGAAGAGCGCAGATCGACACGTCTGCTCGCTTCGCTGGCTTGGGCCAGACTGACTGATGTCGTTGTGTGAGAATGGAGTGAGCGCAGACCGACACGTCCGCTCACTTCGCTGGCTAGCACCAGACTGATGCAAGAGGCAGCTCTGCGTAGCCTCCTTCGCTCGGAGTGGGGGTTGCTGACGCTGCAGTCCCTTTGTCCTCGCTCGTCGGAGTGGTGACGGGTGCAAGACTGCTGACGTTGCAGTCTCTTTGTCCTCGCTCTCGACAGAGTGGTGACGCATGCAAGACTGCTGACGTTGCGATCTCTTTGTTCTCGAGGTGGCGTTTACTCGAGCGGAGTTGAGGATTTGAACAAGTTGTAAGTGTAGATGAGGGTTTGAACAAGTGAAAGTAAAGTTAGGAGTGATGGTTGGGTTTAGAACAATTGGGAGAGTCGAGTTTTAAGTAGTGATGGGTATTAGAACAAGTTTAGGGAAAGTTGTGGGTGAAGTAGTGATGGGTTTAAGAGGTATTAGAATTAGAACAAGAGTTTGGTAGCGATGGGTTTAAGAGGTTGTTATGTACTTAGTATTTAGTCTTAACCTAGAATCGAGGTACGGTCCTCGATTCGACCAACGTCGGAGGTCGTCCGACGTAACAATTGACAGCTGGCTGCCACGGTATTGTAGACGGATGCGCTCGTTGAGGAAACGGGCGTGGACGCTGTACGATACCGTGAATCTAACTCACGAATATCGTCCGCGTGATTGACGATATTTTAACTAGCGAAAACGGGCGTGGACGCTGTGCGATCCCGTGAATTTATCTCGCGAATATCGTCCGCGTGGTTGACGATATTTTGATTCGAGAAAACGGACGTGGATGCTGCGGAGCTTGCTATGCGAGCAAGTCTATCACTATCACGCACGTACGCGAACACGTAACAGGAAATTGAATAAGGAATACTATTCGCGAACTTTCCAGTGAGAACTCTATCTCTAACTAACAACGTGTCACTTCAAACTACGAAGTTAGGAGCAAGGAAATAATAATTGGGATTTAGATTGACTCTGGTAAAACAAAGTATATTATAAACGTAAAAGAATACAAAGGTAAAGATGCTTATTATTAACGAAATCGAAATACGTACTAAGTACGAAATATGAAACGCAATAAAAATGTTTAATTGAATAAACGAAGTAATGTTTGAATTAAACGAATAAGAATACGATATTACTGAATGGTATTAGGGACTGTGTCTAAACAGTATGGATTTGGAAAGATTGTGTCTAAACAATCTGGATTTGGAAGATTGACGAAAACTCGACTGACCCACTCGGGTCCCCGGAGAGGACTGGGGAGAATCGAACGTTCGTCGACGAACAACGTTCGTTCGAAAAATGCTGACTTCGCAAAAGGGGACCGTGTCCTCTTTGTGCCGGTCTTCGTCGTAAACAGCGCGATGGCCGCCGCACTAGAGTCAGCAGTTTTCGTTCCCAGTGGTGCAGGACTCGAAAATTAAGTGGTAACCATTGGCGTACCTATTTATTTATTTAAATAAATTGGGACTTAGAATATTTTCGAGCGCTTGCTCTTGCAAGGCGTTTCGATGTAAATTTTATATGTCATATGATTTGTGACGTCGGTCGCACCTCCGACGTTAGCTTTAAGACTACATGTAAAATTAGATACATAAGAGCGAGCGTTCCCCTTTAAAGATTCCAAACCTCCTAAAAATCCTTCATAACAATGAATCCTTAACACCACGTACATTTGATTGAAATCCATCAACATAACCTAAAATCCAAAATCTCTCAAAATTCTAAAATAGCCAAAAATGGCCCAAACTCGAAGATTGAAATATCATTGGACTCGTGAGCGAAAATCATGAAACTAACCTAAAAATTTGTAGGTTATGTTCTCAATTCGCGTTTGTTTAGACTTTACCAAAATTTCGATTTTTGGTAATTTTCAAAAGTACTTAGAATATTTTCAAACATATGATCGGTCGACAAATGATGTCAACTAATCATATGACATATAAAATTTACATCGAAACGCCTTGCAAGAGCAAGCGCTCGAAAATATTCTAAGTCCCAATTTATTTAAATAAATAAATAGGTACGCCAATGATTACCACTTAATTTTCGAGTCCTGCACCACTGGGAACGAAAACTGCTGACTCTAGTGCGGCGGCCATCGCGCTGTTTACGACGAAGACCGGCACAAAGAGGACACGGTCCCCTTTTGCGAAGTCAGAATTTTTCGGACGAACGTTATTCGTCGACGAACGTTCGATTTTCCACAGTCCTCTCCGGGGACCCGAGTGGGTCAGTCGAGTTTTCGTCAATCTTCCAAGTCCAGACTATTTAGACATAGTCTTTCCAAATCTAGATTGTTTAGACACAATCTTCCCAAATCCATACTGTTTAGACACAGTCCCTAATACCATTCAGTAATATCGTATTCTTATTCGTTTAATTCAAATATTACTTCGTTTATTCAATTAAACATTTTTATTGCGTTTCATATTTCGTACTTAGTACGTATTTCGATTTCGTTAATAATAAGCATCTTTACCTTTGTATTCTTTTACGTTTTTAATATACTTTGTTTTACCAGAGTTAATCTAAATCCCAATTATTATTTCCTTGCTCCTAACTTCGTAGTTTGAAGTGACACGTTGTTAGTTAGAGATAGAGTTCTCACTGGAAAGTTCGCGAATAGTATTCCTTATTCAATTTCCTGTTTCAACGTGTTCGCGTACGTGCGTGATAGTGATAGACTTGCTCGCATAGCAAGCTCCGCAGCGTCCACGCCCGTTTTCGCTAATTAAAATATCGTCAATCACGCGGACGATATTCGTGAGTTAGATTCACGGTATCGTACAGCGTCCACGCCCGTTTCCTCAACGAGCGCATCCGTCTACAATACCGTAGCAGCCAGCTGTCAATCATTGGAGGTCGTTCCTGTCAAATATTGACGTGACAGAGTTTGGCGCAGTCGTCAATCCTTGAAGGTCGTTTCCAGCCATTTGGATCAACGCCTGTCAAGCAGAGCGGACCGTATTCAAGGCCATCAGCGCAACCGTAGCTGTTCATCCGTTGCGAATTCATGTCTCGTGTCAATCGACAAACAAGCGAAGCGTAAAAGTAAGTGGAACATATTATCGCGTATGTTTCAGGGTCGCGTGCATCATTCATCTGTGTAAGACTGCATGCAGGTGTCGGCATCGGGTCCTAGTCTGTTGATAAAAAGACCAACACTTTTATTAAATGTCAGTCAGTGGAAGAGTAGAGTAGCCGGGCCGCGGTATTCTCTTCTCTTGCTCTTATAGCCCCGCCAGGACGTGACAAATTTGGCGCAGTCGGTAGGACACTCGTTGGTCACCGATGTTAGAGACACCGTCAACACTTTTGTAGGATACGTCATGTGTCCTACCTCTGCCAAAATTTGTTGTGACAAATTTGGCGCAGTCGGTAGGACAGTCGTTGGTCACCGATGTTAGAAGCACGGCATCGAGGAATAAAAATAGAATCAGTGTTAGCACGCGAACCCCTGCGCGTTCCATCATTGTTTGACAATTTAACGCAGTAGACTTAGAGTCCGTGAAAGCATAGTGTCAGTTAAAAGTGCGACGGGCAGTGAAGGAAATGCCCTTTCGCCCACGTTACATACTCAAATTATTTTTCGCGATGTTCGTACTCAGTACTAATTCATCGAGAGTTTTAGTGAACGTTAAAGTGCGACGGGCGGTTTAGAAAACGCCCCTTCGCCCACGTTATATAGTCGGATTATTTTTCGCGAATTTCATACTTAGAAATTTTCAAGCGACGCAATCATGAAAACGCGTAGCGAGGCTAGAAAGAAGGTTCCTCCTGTTACGTCGTCCGATGTACGACGTTGGCCTTGTACACACACTATGTATACAAGGTCTGATCTGCATAAGATCCACACACCGTCCCCTAGACATAAGAGCATAGTATTAAGATTTCATTATTCTATTGTTCTAATCCTTATCTCCGTCTCTACCCATCACCATAACTTCACCTTGATCAACACCTTACCTCAGTTTCAACCCATCACCACGACACATAATGCAATAAAGTATTGCATCACTCTGGAAGCATCTAGAAGCTTCTAGAAACGTCGAGAAGTCCAAAGACTGCTGCATCAGCAGTCCCACGCTCGTAGAGGGCAATAGGACAGCCACGAGACTGCACCGTCAGCAGAAATGCACGTGCAGTCCCCGGGAGCGAAGACGCTGCTGCGTCAGCGGTTCTCCCACTCCGACGACTGAAGAACAAAGAGACTGCAGCGTCAGCTATCCCCACTCCGAACGAAGGAGGCAAGGCAGAGCGGACGCTTGCATCAGTCCGCCTCCGACCGGCGACTCGAGCAGTCGTGCCAACCTGGCCTCAGCCGCCAGTCCGGCTTCTTCCGACTTCAAGAGCAGACGTGTTCAGTCTAGCTCCGCGAAAGTGAAGTGTGTCGATCCTTCACTCCTAATTCCAATTCCAATTCCAACTCTAACTCAACTCAACTCAAGTCCTAATTCTCATACGTTATTCCTATAACATATTACAATATCCATTATTCATTAATCCAATTACTACTCCTATTATAATACTACTTACATATTGTATACCAGTGTACTTACCAGTTCTTATTTAATATATCGTTGTTATACCAGTGCTTCGATCTTGTTATTCTTGTGTTAGTTCAACACCATCTTCCAATTCAGTTCTTACATTGAATGTATTATACTCGTGACATATCCGGACTTGGTCTAAAGTGCGCAGTGGAAACGCTGAGCCGCCAATAAGGAATTTGAAGCGAGTCATAGAGAAGTTCTCGTGCCACGTCTAGAATTGGTCTAAAGAGCGCAGTGGAAACGCTGAGCCGCCACTATAGACGTGAAGCGAGTTAACTACCTAAAAGGTTAACAACAAATGGAAGTTCATTTTCATTATATTATTAATATTCCATCATTACTATTCCTTACCCATGCGACGCCCACGTCGAGCGGGACGCAAGTATCAACTTGCTAAATTGAGACGCGCGTTGAGAAATAAAGCGGTGCTCGATCAAATCATTGCCACTACCGAGTGGACCGAACTTCTGGGAACCACCGAGCACATTCCGTGTGACGCGTCCGATTACGTTTCTGTATACGGTTGCCCTTGCAACCCTCCTAAAGAGGTCAACCACGCGGACCTCTCGCGAGCTCCGACGCCAGTTCTACATCCGGTCAATTGTCCAGAGGTGATCGACATAGCCGACGACGACGACAGCCGAGACACGATCATCGTTCCCAGGGTCCGTTGCCGAATCATCCGTGACGTCCCTCTGCCAGCTCATCAACGTGTCGTCTTGCGGCCAGCATCCAAGGCCACTAACGTCGTCCCGAACCGAGCAGCAGCAACTCTGCCAGATCTTCCCCACCTCGAGGACATCTGTATAGAAGACCCGATGTACGACACCTACTGTCAGTACTGCCAGTTCCTGCTGCAACAATACTATTAGGCGTTAATACAGCATTGCGGTGAGTCGTATAATGTCTTGTATAATTGCCGAATCCTGTAAACTCACCGTTCACGTTGCATCATCGCGCGCGCGATTCTTGTCGGGACACTTCTTGTAACCGCGTCGGACGTTCTTTTCTTGACTGCATCCATAGCAATATCGGTTGTCCTAGTGCATATGACAGCCCGCGGCTGTCTCGGCACGAAAGACCACTCCTCATTTTAATCATAATATCTCAACCGTCCGTCTGTCACTGTTCTCTTTTCTCTCTCCTGGTACCTGTAACAAAAACACAGTGACGGACGTGACAAATTTGGCGCAGTCGGTAGGACAACGAAGTGGTCGCCGATATTTGCATTAATAAGCCCCGACGCGTGTCAGTGCGAAGTTCACATTTCTTAAATCCCATTTATATCTTTCAAAATGTCTCGCCCAATCACGCGATCTCAAAAGGATCTCCGAGCAGATCCTAACGCAGACCTTCCTCCAATGACCGAGGAAGAGTTACTCCTTTATGCGCAAGACCTCGCCCGTAGAGAGCAATATCTCAAAGAAGAAACAGATTTCATTGCCAAATTGCGTCTCAAATATGAAGAAGACGCACAAAACCAAAAGAATATGCTCGACGAAATACGAAAAGAGCTTCATAACATCCAAATCACGAGTCAAACCCTACGTCAACAATCGCCTACACCAGGCCCTAGTAACGTCTCTAATATGCGGGAACCTTCACCGCCAGATCCACGCGAAATCCCACAGTATGAACCTACTGGTAATTTCGCTCTAAAACAAGCTGCCGAGCTTGTCCCTAGATTCGACGGAACTTCGTCTTCCGTCCTACAATTCATACGTGCATGCAAACGCGCGCGTGACACCGTACCGGCCACTGCAGAGCGTGCCCTCACGAAATTGCTCTGCAATAAACTCCACGATCGTGCTTATGCCGCTATAGAAGGCCAGCACATATTCACAATTTCTGCACTATGCGAGAAGTTACGTACAGTACTGGGCCCATACAAATTCGTGGACCAGTACCGTGGCGATCTCGCGAGTGTACTCCAAGCTCCAAACGAGCACATCTTAGACTTCATCAATCGCGTTAAAGACCTTCGAACCGCGATTCAAGATGCCACAGATATTGGCCTTGATTACGAAGAACTAGATCGCTTCGTAGTAGATTGTTTTCTACGAGGTCTCCTTCCCCAGCTGCGTGCCGAAGTGCTTCATTGCCCTTCGCGAAATCCTGCCACTGTTTTCGAAGCAGCCATCTCTGCTTACAGGCAGTATGAGTCAGACCAGACTCGTCGACGAGAATTGATCCGCGAAGAAAAACGAGTCAGCTTATCTGATAACCGGCCGTATCGCCCGCGTTCCACGTACGAGTCCGCTCGTGACATTCCAGAGCGAACTCAAGAACGCCGCGATAACAGACCGGACTCGTCTCAGCAGTCCTCGAGAAACTTAAACCGGGACTCTTATCGCTCCCCGACGCCGCAACGGCGATGGGAAAATAATCCTCGCGGCCAAAACACGTACCGCGATGGTCGCACAGATCGCCCCTCAAGCCCTAACAAATTTTGCAACTATTGCAAAGTCCCCGGGCACGATATTCACGAGTGCCGTAAGCGCGCTTTTAATAATAATAGGAGGTCGGGAAACGAGTCCGGCCTCCCGACCGAAGCCAACCCAAGGCGGGAGGCCGCATCTTCAACCCAAACTACAGCCCGCACCCAAACGGCTATCAGGACGAACGACCAGTCCGACGATTCGTCTCAGCAGTAAATCTTGCTGCAGACTCACCAATTCCGCGCGTAAAAATCTCCGCCCCTCAATTACAAAAGAAGTGTGAATTTTTGTTGGACACGGGTTCGGAGATCAATTTAATTCGTGCGTCAAGTCTAGAACCAAATCTACCTATAGATTATACGAACACCATAGAAGTCCAAGGAATAACCGAGGGATCCATTCCAACTCTCGGTCAAATTAAAATACACTTACAGGGTCAAAACCCTATTGAATTTCATGTCTTGGAAGAAAACTTCCCAATTAACATCGACGGAATCCTCGGTTCTCCCTTCTTCAGAACAGGAGCCGAGATCTCCTTTGCGAATCAATCCATAACAATAGGAAACATTCGGGTTCCCTTCTCGAACCCTTGCGCGCCCACGGCTGAGCCTCGCGATGAATTGGCAGCAGAGGTTATTTCAATGCCTTCGTCTATGACCAACGATCTCGTTAAAACTCCAGCCGCCAAGCGTGAGGAACATTCGGCAAGGAACGTTCGAGTGTCTTCCTCAAATCCTCGTGCACCCGCGGTCAGACCTTGCAGAGCTCCGGTGACGGAGGTTATTTCAATGCCTCCTCGGGATTCGATCGAGTACTCCCTAGAGAAAAACGCCGTGAAAAGCCGGCCGGAATCGAAGGAGACTCGAGAGATATCGGAGTACACTGCGAGAAGTCGGGTCGTGGAGCGTGAGGATCGAGTCCGAACAAAGACTCCTCCGAAATCCGAAGAATTCGTCCTCGAACCTCGTACCGTTGCGTGCATAGCGGTCGACGTCGAAGGACCTAAACAGGGATATATCCGCCGTGTTAATGTAGCGCCGGATGTATTCCTGGGTGACTGCGTCGTCACCAATCGTAAAGGCAAAGCGAGCCTCCGGTGTTTTAACACCTCGTCGGAAAGAGTTTCATTTCGATTGCCCCCATTGGAGATGGAAGAAATCGAGTCGTACTCTTCCGACCTTTCTAATTCCGGGTACTATCCCGACGCATTCGGTAACCATCCCGACCTTACTAATTCCGGGTACTATCCCGACGCATTCGGTAACCATCCCGACCTTACTAATTCCGGGAACCATCCCGACGCATTCGGTAACCATCCCGACCTTACTAATTCCGGGAACCATCCCGACGCATTCGGTAACCATCCCGACCTTACTAATTCCGGGTACTATCCCGACGCATTCGGTAACCATCCCGACCTTTCTAATTCCGGGTATCATCCCGACGCATTCGGTAACCATCCCGACATTACTAACTCCGGTAACCAGCCCGATTCTCATACTAACTCCGGTAACCAGCCCGATCCTCATACTAACTCCGGTAACCAGCCCGATTCTCATACTAACTCCGGTAACCAGCCCGATCATTATACTAACTCCGGTAACCAGCCCGATAAAACCAAGGTCAGAATGACCTATTCCATCGCAAATTCCCACGAAGCTCGCGTGAAAGAGCTATTAGAAACTATCCCCATGGATCATCTCAGCGGCGACGAAATGGACCATGTTAAATCTTTGTTAGAAAAGCACAATGATCTTTTCCATCTCCAAGGGGATCGTTTGGGGAAAACAAATGCGGTGACTCACAGAATCATCACGACGGATGATATTCCAATCCATGTTAAACAGTATCGCTACCCACCAATCCACAAGGACGAAATCAACAAGCAAATGTCCGAACTCTTACGGAATGACATAGTCGTTCCATCTAACTCACCTTATAATTCCCCCTTGTGGATTGTTCCTAAGAAAGCGGACGCCGAGGGTAACAAAAAGTGGCGCATGGTAATCGATTACCGCGCATTAAACGAGAAGTCGGTGGCCGACGCGTACCCGCTACCTAGCATTAACGAAATCCTAGATCAGTTAGGCAGCGCCGCATACTTCAGTGTGTTTGACTTAGCCAGCGGATTCCATCAAATAGGAATGGAGAAGGAGGATGCCGCGAAGACCGCCTTCTCCACGCCTTTCGGCCACTACGAATTCAACAGAATGCCATTCGGTCTCCGTAATGCTCCGGCTACCTTCCAAAGATTAATGGACACAGTCCTCTGCGGCCTACAAGGCAACGAACTCTTCGTGTACCTCGATGATATCGTGATCTACGCGCGTTCATTAGAAGAACATTATGCCAAATTCAATAAACTAGCCCGCCGACTGCGCGGAGCCAACCTCAAATTACAGCCCTCGAAATGCGGCTTCCTTCATAAGGAAGTGGCATACCTGGGACATCAGATTAGTCAAGACGGCGTCAGACCATGTCCAAAGAAAATTAATGCCGTACAAAATTTCCCACGACCTAAGAACGCGAAAAACGTGCGCGAATTTCTAGGCCTTGCAGGGTACTACCGCAAATTTATTAATGACTTTGCTAAAATCTCCAAACCCCTAACCCAACTCCTCGCCAAAGAGCACAATTTCGAATGGGGTCCAAAACAAGAAAAGGCCTTCGAAGACCTACGACAAGCTCTGTGTGACGAACCGGTCCTTCAATACCCGGATTTCGATAAGCCGTTTAACGTCACCTGCGATGCATCTGGATATGCCATCGGCGCCGTACTAAGCCAAGGCGAAGTAGGCAAGGATCGTCCCGTTGCCTATGCCTCAAGGATCCTGCAGGGCGCTGAAGTGAACTATTCTACAATAGAGAAGGAGTGCTTAGCAATAATATTCGCAGTACAGTATTTTAGACCATATATTTACGGCCGAAAATTTACACTAATCACAGACCATAAACCGCTGGTCTGGATGACGTCAGTAAAAGACCCTACGTCGCGCCTCCTCAGATGGCGCCTAAAACTGGCCGAGTTTGAATATAAAGTCGTCTACAAACCTGGAAAAGCGAATTCTAACGCTGATGCCCTCTCCCGAAACCCAGTTACGTTGCCCCTCTCATGGAGCACCCCTGGAGGCACATCGCCGCCAAGAGCACCGTTATCAAATCCAGGAACCCCTCTCTTCGATAACCGCCGAAGGAGATGGGCCGACTCGCATCTTATGCCACCGCCTCAGTCAATTCCCCCGAGGAAGAGGAAATCATCGTCAAACTCAACATCTGAACCACCATCGAAAACGCCACCACGCCCTAGGGCTAGTTCAGATGACGACAGCCTTTTAGTATCACCACCCCTAGTACCCGCCTCCAGTCAAGAGGAGTCACCCATAACAGGACTAGAGGACATTTTAACCGCCGTCCCCAGCCTAATTCCCCAACCAACGGGACCAAACTGGCTCGATGAAGAAGAAGAAACCTTACCCTCCGAGGACGAGGAAGAAGATGAGGAGCCAAGACGACAAGGGAGAATAACGTACCTCCGCGACCGACTAATTATGAGGAAAGATAATTTAGTATGTTTCACAACCCTGGATGGTCAACCTATAGACCCAGGAGCCGTAGACCTCCATAGACAAAGGAAACTGTCCGACGGTCGAGATCTGACCTTATTCAAAGCAAAGATAAGTAATTTCGGTAGCAACAAGCTGATACAGATACCCATCAAACCATCCCTGACTCACGAGGTTTCAACTGACGACCTAAAAGAATGCTTCCGGACATTACTTGATGTAGCCAACGAACTCAGACTGCGAACATTTTCAATCTCTAAAACCTATATAGATGACAATTCCATGGAGTACGTCTCGAACCTCCTCATCGCGACATTCGAAGACACCCCCGTACACATATTTTTCTGCGCAAACGAAATCCAGATACCGGCCGAAGATAGATGGAATGATATTATCGCAGAAAATCACGTCTCTGCATACGCAGGGCACAAAGGAATTACAAAAACCCTGAAGAGAATCCGCGAAAGATATTGGTGGAGCGGTATGAAGATCCAGATAACGAACTACGTTAATAACTGCCTCAGTTGCCAACGTAATAAACTGACCAGGGTAAAAACGCGCCTGCCGATGAGAATAACGGATACACCCGGTAGAGCGTTCGATAAGGTGTCCATGGACATTGTAGGGCCCCTTCCAACAACCAACGACGGAAACACATACATCTTAACCATACAGGATCTATTAACGAAACACTCAACCGCAATCCCTCTTAAATCCGCCGATGCCATCAGCACTGCGGACGCATTTATAAACAATTTTATCTGCCGTTTCGGAACACCTAAAGCCATCCTAACGGATCAAGGAGCCAATTTCACAAGTTCCCTGATGAAGGCCATCGCAAAACGATTCAGAATAACTCGGCTGCAAACAACAGCCTTCCACCCTCAAAGCAACGGGTCAATCGAGAGATCCCACCACGTCTTAGCGGAATACCTGAAGCAATACGTCCACAAAAACAACTGGGACAAATGGGTCGATTTGGCAATGTTTAGTTACAATACAAGTGTCCACGAGGGCACAGATTTCACGCCGCACGAGTTAGTATTCGGCTCTTTGGCACGAGTCCCATCCGCCGATTCCTACTCCTACGAATGCGAAAACGACTCCTATACCCACTACCTCTCCCAATTGCAAAGAAAGATAACCGAAACCCAGATTCGCGCGCGCGGAAACTTAGTCTCCGCGAAAAGAAAATCAAAATCATACTACGACAGAAGAATTAACCCGGTAGAATTCAAGGTGGGAGAACAAGTATTCCTACTCAAAGAACCCTGCAAGGGCAAATTCGATGCGCAATATACGGGTCCTCACGAAATTTGCGACATCCTAGACTCAAACAATGTAAAAATTAAAGTAGGGAACCATTTTAAGATTGTACATGCAAACAAACTCAAGCGTGCGCCGAATAATCTAACGCAAACCCCGCGTCAGCGAAACGTGACACTCATCTGGACGCAGATAAGAAAAGACAAAAGTGACAGTGACACCAGTGATTCCCCACCCACCCTAAACCCCGAGAAAAGACAGTCGAAAAATGAACATTGCGAATACGACTTGTCGGACATTACAAAACCAGCCCCAGCCCCACGTGCCGACACCGACAACATTTCAGTGCGACCAGTGTTTCGTACAAATATAGGAAATACTCACCGAGAACTGTGCTCCCTGCGCGGAGTACCCCCGGACGATGCGTCGCATGAATGAGTGTGTGATCGAGTGTTGAGCAAGAAATTTCTTCCTTGTAAGAAATTTCTTTTCCGCGTTGGGAGGTGTTACGTCGTCCGATGTACGACGTTGGCCTTGTACACACACTATGTATACAAGGTCTGATCTGCATAAGATCCACACACCGTCCCCTAGACATAAGAGCATAGTATTAAGATTTCATTATTCTATTGTTCTAATCCTTATCTCCGTCTCTACCCATCACCATTGTGACGTCGGTCGCACCTCCGACGTTAGCTTTAAGACTACATGTAAAATTAGATACATAAGAGCGAGCGTTCCCCTTTAAAGATTCCAAAACTCCTAAAAATCCTTCATAACAATGAATCCTTAACACCACGTACATCTGATCGAAATCCATCAACATAACCTAAAATCCAAAATCTGTCAAAATCCTAAAATAGCCAAAAATGGCCCAAACTCGAAGATTGAAATATCATTGGACTCGTGAGCGAAAATCATGAAACTAACCTAAAAATTTGTAGGTTATGTTCTCAATTCGCGTTTGTTTAGACTTTACCAAAATTTCGATTTTTGGTAATTTTCAAAAGTACTTAGAATATTTTCAAACATATGATCGGTCGACAAATGATGTCAACTAATCATATGACATACAAAATTTAAATCGAAACGCCTTGCAAGAGCAAGCGTTCGAAAATATTCTAAGTCCCAATTTATTTAAATAAATAAATAGGTACGCCAATGGTTACCACTTAATTTTCGAGTCCTGCACCACTGGGAACGAAAACTGCTGACTCTAGTGCGGCGGCCATCGCGCTGTTTACGACGAAGACCGGCACAAAGAGGACACGGTCCCCTTTTGCGAAGTCAGCATTTTTCGGACGAACGTTGTTCGTCGACGAACGTTCGATTCTCCCCAGTCCTCTCCGGGGACCCGAGTGGGTCAGTCGAGTTTTCGTCAATCTTCCAAGTCCAGACTATTTAGACATAGTCTTTCCAAATCCAGATTGTTTAGACACAATCTTTCCAAATCCATACTGTTTAGACACAGTCCCTAATACCATTCAGTAATATCGTATTCTTATTCGTTTAATTCAAATATTACTTCGTTTATTCAATTAAACATTTTTATTGCGTTTCATATTTCGTACTTAGTACGTATTTCGATTTCGTTAATAATAAGCATCTTTACCGTTGTATTCTTTTACGTTTATAATATACTTTGTTTTACCAGAGTCAATCTAAATCCCAATTATTATTTCCTTGCTCCTAACTTCGTAGTTTGAAGTGACACGTTGTTAGTTAGAGATAGAGTTCTCACTGGAAAGTTCGCGAATAGTATTCCTTATTCAATTTCCTGTTACGTGTTCGCGTACGTGCGTGATAGTGATAGACTTGCTCGCATAGCAAGCTCCGCAGCATCCACGTCCGTTTTCTCGAATCAAAATATCGTCAACCACGCGGACGATATTCGCGAGATAAATTCGCGGGATCGCACAGCGTCCACGCCCGTTTTCGCTAGTTAAAATATCGTCAATCACGCGGACGATATTCGTGAGTTAGATTCACGGTATCGTACAGCGTCCACGCCCGTTTCCTCAACGAGCGCATCCGTCTACAATACCGTAGCAGCCAGCTGTCAATCATTGGAGGTCGTTCCTGTCAAATATTGACGTGACAGAGTTTGGCGCAGTCGTCAATCCTTGAAGGTCGTTTCCAGCCATTTGGATCAACGCCTGTCAAGCAGAGCGGACCGTATTCAAGGCCATCAGCGCAACCGTAGCTGTTCATCCGTTGCGAATTCATGTCTCGTGTCAATCGACAAGCAAGCGAAGCGTAAAAGTAAGTGGAACATATTACCGCGTATGTTTCAGGGTCGCGTGCATCATTCATCTGTGTAAGACTGCATGCAGGTGTCGGCATCGGGTCCTAGTCTGTTGATAAAAAGACCAACACTTTTATTAAATGTCAGTCAGTGGAAGAGTAGAGTAGCCGGGCCGCGGTATTCTCTTCTCTTGCTCTTATAGCCCCGCCAGGACGTGACACCATAACTTCACCTTGATCAACACCTTACCTCAGTTTCAACCCATCACCACGACACATAATGCAATAAAGTATTGCATCACTCTGGAAGCATCTAGAAGCTCCTAGAAACGTCGAGAAGTCCAAAGACTGCTGCATCAGCAGTCCCACGCTCGTAGAGGGCAATAGGACAGCCACGAGACTGCACCGTCAGCAGAAATGCACGTGCAGTCCCCGGGAGCGAAGACGCTGCTGCGTCAGCGGTTCTCCCACTCCGACGACTGAAGAACAAAGAGACTGCAGCGTCAGCTATCCCCACTCCGAACGAAGGAGGCAAGGCAGAGCGGACGCTTGCATCAGTCCGCCTCCGACCGGCGACTCGAGCAGTCGTGCCAACCTGGCCTCAGCCGCCAGTCCGGCTTCTTCCGACTTCAAGAGCAGACGTGTTCAGTCTAGCTCCGCGAAAGTGAAGTGTGTCGATCCTTCACTCCTAATTCCAATTCCAATTCCAACTCTAACTCAACTCAACTCAAGTCCTAATTCTCATACGTTATTCCTATAACATATTACAATATCCATTATTCATTAATCCAATTACTACTCCTATTATAATACTACTTACATATTGTATACCAGTGTACTTACCAGTTCTTATTTAATATATCGTTGTTATACCAGTGCTTCGATCTTGTTATTCTTGTGTTAGTTCAACACCATCTTCCAATTCAGTTCTTACATTGAATGTATTATACTCGTGACATATCCGGACTTGGTCTAAAGTGCGCAGTGGAAACGCTGAGCCGCCAATAAGGAATTTGAAGCGAGTCATAGAGAAGTTCTCGTGCCACGTCTAGAATTGGTCTAAAGAGCGCAGTGGAAACGCTGAGCCGCCACTATAGACGTGAAGCGAGTTAACTACCTAAAAGGTTAACAACAAATGGAAGTTCATTTTCATTATATTATTAATATTCCATCATTACTATTCCTTACCCATGCGACGCCCACGTCGAGCGGGACGCAAGTATCAACTTGCTAAATTGAGACGCGCGTTGAGAAATAAAGCGGTGCTCGATCAAATCATTGCCACTACCGAGTGGACCGAACTTCTGGGAACCACCGAGCACATTCCGTGTGACGCGTCCGATTACGTTTCTGTATACGGTTGCCCTTGCAACCCTCCTAAAGAGGTCAACCACGCGGACCTCTCGCGAGCTCCGACGCCAGTTCTACATCCGGTCAATTGTCCAGAGGTGATCGACATAGCCGACGACGACGACAGCCGAGACACGATCATCGTTCCCAGGGTCCGTTGCCGAATCATCCGTGACGTCCCTCTGCCAGCTCATCAACGTGTCGTCTTGCGGCCAGCATCCAAGGCCACTAACGTCGTCCCGAACCGAGCAGCAGCAACTCTGCCAGATCTTCCCCACCTCGAGGATGTTACGTCGTCCGATGTACGACGTTGGCCTTGTACATACATTATGTATTCAAGGTCTGATCTGCATAAGATCCATACACCGTCCCCTAGACATAAGAACATAATATTAAGATCTCATATATTCTATTGTTCTAATCCTTATCTCCGTCTCTACCCATCACCATAACTTCACCTTGATCAACACCTTACCTCAGTTTCAACCCATCACCACGACACATAATGCAATAAAGTATTGCATCACTCTGGAAGCATCTAGAAGCTTCTAGAAACGTCGAGAAGTCCAAAGACTGCTGCATCAGCAGTCCCACGCTCGTAGAGGGCAATAGGACAGCCACGAGACTGCAGCGTCAGCAGAAATGCACGTGCAGTCCCCGGGAGCAAAGACGCTGCTGCGTCAGCAGTTCTCCCACTCCGACGACTGAAGAACAAAGAGACTGCAGCGTCAGCCATCCCCACTCCGAACGAAGGAGGCAAGGCAGAGCAGGCGCTTGCATCAGTCCGCCTTCAGCCAGCGACTCGCACAGACGTGCCTACCTGGCCTCAGCCGCCAGTCCGGCTTCTTCCGACTTCAAGAGCAGACGTGTTCAGTCTAGCTCCGCGATAGTGAAGTGTGTCGATCCTTCACTCCTAATTCCAATTCCAATTCCAACTCTAACTCAACTCAACTCAAGTCCTAATTCTCATACATTATTCCTACAACATATTACAATATCCATTATTCATTAATCCAATTACTACTCCTATTATAATACTACTTACATATTGTATACCAGTGTACTTACCAGTTCTTATTTAATATATCGTTGTTATACCAGTGCTTCGATCTTGTTATTCTTGTGTTAGTTCAACACCATCTTCCAATTCAGTTCTTGCATCGAATATATTAAACTCGTGACATATCCGGACTTGGTCTAAAGTGCGCAGTGGAAACGCTGAGCCGCCAATAAGGAATTTGAAGCGAGTCATAGAGAAGTTCTCGTGCCACGTCTAGAATTGGTCTAAAGAGCGCAGTGGAAACGCTGAGCCGCCACTATAGACGTGAAGCGAGTTAACTACCTAAAAGGTTAATAACAAATGGAAGTTCATTTTCATTATATTATTAATATTCCATCATTACTATTCCTTACCCATGCGACGCCCACGTCGAGCGGGACGCAAGTATCAACTTGCTAAATTGAGACGCGCGTTGAGAAATAAAGCGGTGCTCGATCAAATCATTGCCACTACCGAGTGGACAGAACTTCTGGGAACCACCGAGCACATTCCGTGTGACGCGTCCGATTACGTTTCTGTATACGGTTGCCCTTGCAACCCTCCTAAAGAGGTCAACCACGCGGACCTCTCGCGAGCTCCGACGCCAGTTCTGCATCCGGTCGATCGTCCAGAGGTGATCGACATAGCCAACGACGACGACAGCCGAGACACGATCATCGTTCCCAAGGTCCGTTGCCGAATCATCAGTGACGTCCCTCTGCCAACTCATCAACGTGTCGTCTTGCGGCCAGCATCCAAGGCCACTAATGTCGTCCCGAACCGAGCAGCAGCAACTCTGCCAGATCTTCCCCACCTCGAGGACATCTGTATAGAAGACCCGATGTACGACACCTACTGCCAGTACCGCCAGTTCCTGCTGCAACACTATTATTAGGCGTTAATACAGCATTGCGGTGAGTCGTATAATGTCTTGTATAATTGCTGAATCCTGTAAACTCACCGTTCTCGTTGCATCCTCTCGCGTGCGATTCTTGTCGGGACACTTCTTGTAACCGCGTCGGACGTTCTCTTCTTGACTGCATCCATAGCAATATCGGTTGTCCTAGTGCATATGACAGCCCGCGGCTGTCTCGGCGCGAAAGACCACTCCTCATTTTAATCTTCATATCTCAACCGTCCGTCTGTCACTGTTCTCTTTTCTCTCTCCTGGTACCTGTAACAAAAACACAGTGACGGACGTGACAAATTTGGCGCAGTCGGTAGGACATCGAAGTGGTCGCCGATATTTGCATTAATAAGCCCCGACGCGTGTCAGTGCGAAGTTCACATTTCTTAAATCCCATTTATATCTTTCAAAATGTCTCGCCCAATCACGCGATCTCAAAAGGATCTCCGAGCAGATCCTAACGCAGACCTTCCTCCAATGACCGAGGAAGAGTTACTCCTTTATGCGCAAGACCTCGCCCGTAGAGAGCACTATCTCAAAGAAGAAACTGATTTTATTGCCAAATTGCGTCTCAAATATGAAGAAGACGCACAAAACCAAAAGAATATGCTCGACGAAATACGAAAAGAGCTTCATAACATCCAAATCACGAGTCAAACCCTACGTCAACAATCGCCTACACCAGGCCCTAGTAACGTCTCTAATATGCGGGAACCTTCACCGCCAGAGCCACGCGAAATCCCACAGTATGAACCTACTGGTAATTTCGCTCTAAAACAAGCCGCCGAGCTTGTCCCTAGATTCGACGGAACTTCGTCTTCCGTCCTACAATTCATACGCGCATGCAAACGCGCCCGTGACATCGTACCGGCCACTGCAGAGCGTGCCCTCACGAAATTGCTCTGCAATAAACTCCACGATCGTGCTTATGCCGCTATAGAAGGCGAGCACATAGTCACAATTTCTGCACTATGCGAAAAGTTACGTACAGTACTGGGCCCGTACAAATTCGTGGACCAGTACCGTGGCGATCTCGCAAGTGTACTCCAAGCTCCAAACGAGCACATCCTAGACTTCATCAATCGCGTTAAAGACCTTCGAACCGCGATTCAAGATGCCACTGTCACGTCCTGGCGGGGCTATAAGAGCAAGAGAAGAGAATACCGCGGCCCGGCTACTCTACTCTTCCACTGACTGACATTTAATAAAAGTGTTGGTCTTTTTATCAACAGACTAGGACCCGATGCCGACACCTGCATGCAGTCTTACACAGATGAATGATGCACGCGACCCTGAAACATACGCGGTAATATGTTCCACTTACTTTTACGCTTCGCTTGCTTGTCGATTGACACGAGACATGAATTCGCAACGGATGAACAGCTACGGTTGCGCTGATGGCCTTGAATACGGTCCGCTCTGCTTGACAGGCGTTGATCCAAATGGCTGGAAACGACCTTCAAGGATTGACGACTGCGCCAAACTCTGTCACGTCAATATTTGACAGGAACGACCTCCAATGATTGACAGCTGGCTGCTACGGTATTGTAGACGGATGCGCTCGTTGAGGAAACGGGCGTGGACGCTGTACGATACCGTGAATCTAACTCACGAATATCGTCCGCGTGATTGACGATATTTTAACTAGCGAAAACGGGCGTGGACGCTGTGCGATCCCGCGAATTTATCTCGCGAATATCGTCCGCGTGGTTGACGATATTTTGATTCGAGAAAACGGACGTGGATGCTGCGGAGCTTGCTATGCGAGCAAGTCTATCACTATCACGCACGTACGCGAACACGTAACAGGAAATTGAATAAGGAATACTATTCGCGAACTTTCCAGTGAGAACTCTATCTCTAACTAACAACGTGTCACTTCAAACTACGAAGTTAGGAGCAAGGAAATAATAATTGGGATTTAGATTGACTCTGGTAAAACAAAGTATATTATAAACGTAAAAGAATACAACGGTAAAGATGCTTATTATTAACGAAATCGAAATACGTACTAAGTACGAAATATGAAACGCAATAAAAATGTTTAATTGAATAAACGAAGTAATATTTGAATTAAACGAATAAGAATACGATATTACTGAATGGTATTAGGGACTGTGTCTAAACAGTATGGATTTGGAAAGATTGTGTCTAAACAATCTGGATTTGGAAAGACTATGTCTAAATAGTCTGGACTTGGAAGATTGACGAAAACTCGACTGACCCACTCGGGTCCCCGGAGAGGACTGGGGAGAATCGAACGTTCGTCGACGAACAACGTTCGTCCGAAAAATGCTGACTTCGCAAAAGGGGACCGTGTCCTCTTTGTGCCGGTCTTCGTCGTAAACAGCGCGATGGCCGCCGCACTAGAGTCAGCAGTTTTCGTTCCCAGTGGTGCAGGACTCGAAAATTAAGTGGTAACCATTGGCGTACCTATTTATTTATTTAAATAAATTGGGACTTAGAATATTTTCGAACGCTTGCTCTTGCAAGGCGTTTCGATTTAAATTTTGTATGTCATATGATTAGTTGACATCATTTGTCGACCGATCATATGTTTGAAAATATTCTAAGTACTTTTGAAAATTACCAAAAATCGAAATTTTGGTAAAGTCTAAACAAACGCGAATTGAGAACATAACCTACAAATTTTTAGGTTAGTTTCATGATTTTCGCTCACGAGTCCAATGATATTTCAATCTTCGAGTTTGGGCCATTTTTGGCTATTTTAGGATTTTGACAGATTTTGGATTTTAGGTTATGTTGATGGATTTCGATCAGATGTACGTGGTGTTAAGGATTCATTGTTATGAAGGATTTTTAGGAGTTTTGGAATCTTTAAAGGGGAACGCTCGCTCTTATGTATCTAATTTTACATGTAGTCTTAAAGCTAACGTCGGAGGTGCGACCGACGTCACACCTCCCCCCTTAGAGAAGAGATTTCACGCAGTGGAATCTCTGCCTCTGGGTGGCGGTAGACAGGATGCACTGAAATGTCATCCCTGTCTCGCAACGCTGGGTCAAGGGAATCGCAAATTAACGTTCGTTTCGTCAAGGGAGGACGGGTTCGGAATTCTCCGACACTGGCACTATCACTGGCTTTGTCCTCGATGGCCGCTGAAGTCCTGTTGTCTCTCTGCTTCATGAATATAAAGAACCGGGTCAGTGAACTCCAGATGGCGACGACGAGATGCAGGCTCCAGCCGTATAGTGAGTGTAATGCGATGCCGTTAACGATCGTACTGATGATTGTTTTGATCGTTCGAATCGCTACGTACACTCCGATTATTCCAGCACTTATTGATCCGAATGTAGTGAATCCGGACCATAATTTCTGTGCTGTAGACTCCGCTATCTGCTGTAGGGAGTTTTCATCGAGCAGATTGAACATATTAATGTTTCCTGCTGCAAACTGTCTTCCCGTCGCACCCTGTGCGATTGAATTTATGACTGCTACCTTCTCTACAGGAAACATTATATGATCCTGTAGTTTGTCCAGGTCGTCTTGTGAATAAATGCCTCCCGTTGCCAAGTTCTTCGGATCTATGTATTTCCAGGTTGACTTGGCGAGGGGGTGAAGCTCCGAAGGAGTGATGGCCTCCATCAATGACGGTGTTAGGCGATACCATGTTCCGTGCAGTCTATAATATGGGGGAAGTAGCTCATTGCATGGCTTTTCTGTCCCCGTATTTGAAATGATGTGGTCCCTTGGCTTCAGGAATTTTGATGTGTTCCGATACGTGATGGGTAGCTCATCATAACACCGTTCGGTTTTCCTCACTTGGACCGTGACTGGTATGCACTTTATTATGTGCACTACCTCTCCTGCTGGAACTGCGATAAATCCGACATCCTTCATGATGGCAGTGGCAACTTCTTCGGGTGCTGAATGTAATAATGTGAGGGCGTTCTGGAGAATCTGACGCTCTAGCTCACACTTCTGACGGATTACATCTTTGTAGAGTTGAGAAAATTGTTTCCGGAGGTGCTTCTCCACGTAAACAAATTTGCTGTTGACATACGTGAAGATGTCCAGATTGTTGACCAAGGTGTGTGTTTTCTCCTTGAATTTTCCTGAACTTCCAACTTCCAGAATGAACAGCTTGGGGTGTTCCGTTCGGATTATGACATATCCGCAAACTGAAGATCTGCCTGTCTCCGTGAGTGCAAAAGTCGTGTCCTGCGATGCTACGGTATACAGGGTTGGAGAAGGATTCACCTTGGAGGATAGTTTAGTGGCTATCCCTTCGTACAAGACATCATAATTATTGAATTTGCACGAGTCCGTCGGCGTGGTTTCCCAGAACGTATGGCCATCTTGTGCGTCTAAGCAGCTTCCTTTTTGAAGGGGGCAGGTTTGCCCAGTTTGTAGATGAATCTGTCCGGTTGACAATCTGATTGGAGCGATGTAGTCGCGGATCGTGATTCGGACTAAAGCTTGTACCACGACATCGGTCCAAGTCCCAAACGGATCACTATACGTGGTTCCAGCGCAGCTACCATCGTTCTGAATAACTCCTGCTAACGTGAGGCCGTGAGAGGAGGTCGAGTTCGGCTGAATACCTGTGATCTGAGCGGCTGGGGTGATGAATATTGTCCCCGTCGTGTGTAGGCTCGAACAGGTTTCGCTGGAGATCGGTAATATATAGTCTTGTCGACCATTGGATACTACCGAATTATGTGAGTGCATGCCACAATAGTATATGGTTCTGTCTATTCCGATATGGCATTGCAAGACACGAGCTTGCGAGAATTCAGCTAGCTGCAGGAGCTGAATTCTTTCTAAATTTTCAGCTGGTGCGATGTCTTCTGGCTCGCAGTTAAGAGTGTCAATAGTTGAATACGTGGTAATATTCAAGGTTGAACCTCCACAGTCATATCCAATGAGTGTTGAGGCTTGCGTGGCAATAGAGAGCAAGATAGCTGCTTGTATCGGCTGCATGGTTGCTGTTATAGCGTTGTCGAGAGACTGATGATCTTCAGGGGTGACGGTTTCTCCTTGAAGATCTCGTTGTGTCGCAGGGATATCGTCTTCCTGCTGTGGAGTGGGGTGATGCTGACCAGAGGTTTTAAATTTCGCTCTTGGGTCGCTGCGATAGTTTATCGTTGGCGTAACGATATTGGAGACTCTGTTAACGCTAGGAAGATTGAATTCGTTTCGCAAGATACATAACGAAAGCTTATAATCAGACTTAGTTGTCTCGGGCGAGTATAATGTATCGGCTTTATTTCTTTTTCTTGCTGACGCGAATCTCGCGGAATTGTATTTGCCAGACGCATGGACTTTGTTTTCGGTCGCACGGATACCTGATCGTTGAAGCTGCAAGAGGTCTTGTTCCGGCGAGGATTTGAAGATAGGAGTTTGTGGCAAAACATAAACTCCTTTTGATTTAACTTTAGGAATAGAAATGTTTTCTAAATTGTTCTCATATGAACATTCTAAAAGTTCATCTGAGGCGAAGGCGCTGATGTTTCTTTCCACACAGGACTTTGAATATAAATCGTCGGGATGGTTACCGGAATTCTTTAAAGTATCGGGATGGCTACCGGAATCGTCGGGATGGTTACCGGAATTATTTAAAGAATCGGGATGGCTACCGGAATCGTCGGGATGGTTACCGGAATTATTTAAAGAATCGGGATGGCTACCGGAATCGTCGGAATGGTTACCGGAATTATCTAAAGAATCGGGATGGCTACCGGAATCGTCGGAATGGTTACCGGAATTAATAGAAGACGCGAGTTGATCGTTAACGATTGTCTCGTGCGCGCGGCACGCACGAGCATTGAATACGTCCGAATTGACTTCGGCTTGAATATTCGAAAAGGGAACCTCGATCTCTTCCACCTCCAACGTAGGCAGGGAGAAGGACGCCACTTCGGACGATGCGTTAAAGCATCGCAGGTATGCCTTTCCGTTACGGTTGGTGACTAAACAATCACCTAAGAACACATCGGGTTTTACATCTATTTTTCGCACATACCCTTCGCTTGGGCCCTTTACGTTGACGGCTATGCAGGCGGCGGTACGGCTTTCGATGGAATATTCCCGAGGATTCGAAAAGGGAATACGTAGGGTTTTATACTCTACGCATTCCTTCGCAAATGATATCTCTGCTCCCTCTCTGAAGAAGGGGGAGCCTAAGATACCATCTATATTAATTGGAAAACTGTCAGGCAGAACGTGTAGCGTGACTTTAATGGAATCTGCTAGCTCCGCATTGATATAACCGAGGGTCGCAATTTCTCCTTCTGTCACGCCATGGACGTGTATGACGCTGTCAGTTTTTAGATGAACGTCAGATTTGATACCAGACGCTCGGATTAAGTTGACCTCGGACCCGGTGTCCAAGAGGAACTCACACTCTTTTGAGAAGAGTGACGATTTTGCTTTTATTCGAGGGATAGGGGAGTCCGGCGCGAGATTTATTGCCGAGACTAATTTCGCGGATGGTCGTTCATTCTGCTGACCGTCCGGGTTATCTCTCCCATCTACTCGAATTTCATTTACTGCTGGTCGTCGCTGATGACGGCCAGCTGTGTTGCCTTTTGGCGATTCTCTTGGGATGCCTCCCGTCCTTTGGTCGCGTTTGTCGGGAGGCTTGATTCGTTTCCCGACTCATTTCTACTGTAATATTCGCGGCGGCGACATTCGTGTATGTCATGTCCCGTGCGCTTACAATATTTACAATACTTTTGATTCTCCGTAGGAAAGCGATCGCGACCTGGGGACTGGGAAGCGCGATCTTCGCGTTTATACGTTTCGCGCTGATTTGATTGCGACGGTTCGTGACGTCGCGGGGGAGGAGAGCGATACGCGTCTCTGTTATCGGGTTTCCTGTCTCGCCAGGATTCACGAGGTGAAAAGGAAGGTCGTTGATCTTTCCTTTCCGAAGATCTGTTGCGCTGCTCAGGCGCATTCCTATCATAATAAGAGTTGCTTGATCGCTCTGGTGTGCGATTACGAGAGTCGGAGAATGCAACGCGGCGTCCGTCGTCACGATAACGAACACGGTCAAGCTCGTACTGTTTGTACGCGGTTACTGCTTCGTCGAATATTTTCTGTAATTCGAGTGACGCGCAGAGCCTGACCTCGGCTCGAAGCGCTGGGATAAGACCACGCATGAAACAATCAATTGTGAATTTATCAATCTCGTCTAGATTGGGGACCCCGCGGCCTGAATCTATGATCGCCGTTCTAAGGTCCTTTACTCGCGTAATATAATTCAACACGTGCTCGGACTGTCCCTGGTGTATCGAAGCTAATTCTCCGCGATACTGATCGATGAATTTATATGGGCCTAGTACATCTTTCAGGCGGTTGCACAATTCAGAGATTGTGTTAATATTTACGTCTTCAATCGCGGCGTATGCCTGTCCTCTAAGCTTATTGCATACTAATCTAGTGAGGGTACGCTCAGCTGTGGCTGGAACAGCCTCCAAGGCTCGCTTGCACGCGCGAACGAATTGTAGCACGGTTATGGAGGTGCCGTCAAAGGTAGGCACAAGTTCAACCGCTTGTTTAACGGTGAAATTCGAAGAATCGTGCATTATGGGTTCGCGGGGCGCAACGACTGGGCTAGCTGGAATTGATTGAGAATCTCTGACCGATCGGATTTCTGCTATCTCGCGGCGTATATCCTCGTACGTTACTCTTTGCTCACGCGTTTCTGTTTCGTATTGCAATTTGAGTTGAGTCAACGCGGCGGTTTGATTAATGAGAGCTGCTTCTCTACGAGCTAAATCTTTCTGGAATTCAATTAATTCCTCTTCCGTAGGAGGAACCTTCTTTCTAGCCTCGCTACGCGTTTCCATGATTGCGTCGCTTGAAAATTTCTAAGTATGAAATTCGCGAAAAATAATCCGACTATATAACGTGGGCGAAGGGGCGTTTTCTAAACCGCCCGTCGCATTTTAACGTTCACTAAAACTTTCGATGAATTTGTACTGAGTACGAACATCGCGAAAAATAATTTGAGTATGTAACGTGGGCGAAAGGGCATTTCCTTCACTGCCCGTCGCACTTTTAACTGACACTATGCTTTCACGGACTCTAAGTCTACTGCGTTAAATTGTCAAACAATGATGGAACGCGCAGGGGTTCGCGTGCTAACACTGATTCTATTTTTATTCCTCGATGCCGTGCTTCTAACATCGGTGACCAACGACTGTCCTACCGACTGCGCCAAATTTGTCACAACAAATTTTGGCAGAGGTAGGACACATGACGTATCCTACAAAAGTGTTGACGGTGTCTCTAACATCGGTGACCAACGAGTGTCCTACCGACTGCGCCAAATTTGTCACGTCCTGGCGGGGCTATAAGAGCAAGAGAAGAGAATACCGCGGCCCGGCTACTCTACTCTTCCACTGACTGACATTTAATAAAAGTGTTGGTCTTTTTATCAACAGACTAGGACCCGATGCCGACACCTGCATGCAGTCTTACACAGATGAATGATGCACGCGACCCTGAAACATACGCGGTAATATGTTCCACTTACTTTTACGCTTCGCTTGCTTGTCGATTGACACGAGACATGAATTCGCAACGGATGAACAGCTACGGTTGCGCTGATGGCCTTGAATACGGTCCGCTCTGCTTGACAGGCGTTGATCCAAATGGCTGGAAACGACCTTCAAGGATTGACGACTGCGCCAAACTCTGTCACGTCAATATTTGACAGGAACGACCTCCAATGATTGACAGCTGGCTGCTACGGTATTGTAGACGGATGCGCTCGTTGAGGAAACGGGCGTGGACGCTGTACGATACCGTGAATCTAACTCACGAATATCGTCCGCGTGATTGACGATATTTTAACTAGCGAAAACGGGCGTGGACGCTGTGCGATCCCGCGAATTTATCTCGCGAATATCGTCCGCGTGGTTGACGATATTTTGATTCGAGAAAACGGACGTGGATGCTGCGGAGCTTGCTATGCGAGCAAGTCTATCACTATCACGCACGTACGCGAACACGTAACAGGAAATTGAATAAGGAATACTATTCGCGAACTTTCCAGTGAGAACTCTATCTCTAACTAACAACGTGTCACTTCAAACTACGAAGTTAGGAGCAAGGAAATAATAATTGGGATTTAGATTGACTCTGGTAAAACAAAGTATATTATAAACGTAAAAGAATACAACGGTAAAGATGCTTATTATTAACGAAATCGAAATACGTACTAAGTACGAAATATGAAACGCAATAAAAATGTTTAATTGAATAAACGAAGTAATATTTGAATTAAACGAATAAGAATACGATATTACTGAATGGTATTAGGGACTGTGTCTAAACAGTATGGATTTGGAAAGATTGTGTCTAAACAATCTGGATTTGGAAAGACTATGTCTAAATAGTCTGGACTTGGAAGATTGACGAAAACTCGACTGACCCACTCGGGTCCCCGGAGAGGACTGGGGAGAATCGAACGTTCGTCGACGAACAACGTTCGTCCGAAAAATGCTGACTTCGCAAAAGGGGACCGTGTCCTCTTTGTGCCGGTCTTCGTCGTAAACAGCGCGATGGCCGCCGCACTAGAGTCAGCAGTTTTCGTTCCCAGTGGTGCAGGACTCGAAAATTAAGTGGTAACCATTGGCGTACCTATTTATTTATTTAAATAAATTGGGACTTAGAATATTTTCGAACGCTTGCTCTTGCAAGGCGTTTCGATTTAAATTTTGTATGTCATATGATTAGTTGACATCATTTGTCGACCGATCATATGTTTGAAAATATTCTAAGTACTTTTGAAAATTACCAAAAATCGAAATTTTGGTAAAGTCTAAACAAACGCGAATTGAGAACATAACCTACAAATTTTTAGGTTAGTTTCATGATTTTCGCTCACGAGTCCAATGATATTTCAATCTTCGAGTTTGGGCCATTTTTGGCTATTTTAGGATTTTGACAGATTTTGGATTTTAGGTTATGTTGATGGATTTCGATCAGATGTACGTGGTGTTAAGGATTCATTGTTATGAAGGATTTTTAGGAGTTTTGGAATCTTTAAAGGGGAACGCTCGCTCTTATGTATCTAATTTTACATGTAGTCTTAAAGCTAACGTCGGAGGTGCGACCGACGTCACACCACAGATGTTGGCCTCGATTATGAAGAACTAGATCGCTTCGTAGTAGATTGTTTTCTACGAGGTCTCCTTCCCCAGCTGCGTGCCGAAGTGCTTCATTGCCCTTCGCGAAATCCTGCCACTGTTTTCGAAGCAGCCATCTCTGCTTACAGGCAGTATGAGTCAGACCAGACTCGTCGACGAGAACTGATCCGCGAAGAAAAACGAGTCAGCTTCTCTGATAACCGGCCGTATCGCCCGCGTTCCACGTACGAGTCCGCTCGTGACATTCCAGAGCGAACTCAAGAACGCCGCGATAACAGACCGGACTCGTCTCAGCAGTCCTCGAGAAACTTAAACCGGGACTCTTATCGCTCCCCGACGCCGCAACGGCGATGGGAAAACAATCCTCGCGACCAAAACACGTACCGCGATGGTCGCACAGATCGCCCCTCAAGCCCTAACAAATTTTGCAACTACTGCAAAGTCCCCGGGCACGATATTCACGAGTGCCGTAAGCGCGCTTTTAATAATAATAGGAGGTCGGGAAACGAGTCCGGCCTCCCGACCGAAGCCAACCCCAGGCGGGAGGCCGCATCTTCAACCCAAACTACAGCCCGCACCCAAACAGCTATCCGGACGAACGACCAGTCCGACGATTCGTCTCAGCAGTAAATCTTGCTGCAGACTCACCAATCCCGCGCGTAAAAATCTCCGCCCCCCAATTACAAAAGAAGTGTGAATTTTTGTTGGACACGGGTTCGGAGATCAATTTAATTCGTGCGTCAAGTCTAGAACCAAATCTACCTATAGATCATACGAACACTATAGAAGTCCAAGGAATAACCGAGGGATCCATTCCAACTCTCGGTCAAATTAAAATACACTTACAGGGTCAAAACCCTATTGAATTTCATGTCTTGGAAGAAAACTTCCCAATTAACATCGACGGAATCCTCGGTTCTCCCTTCTTCAGAACAGGAGCCGAGATCTCCTTTGCGAATGAATACATTATGATAGGAAACATTCGGGTTCCCTTCTCGAACCCTTGCGCGCCCACGGCTGAGCCTCGCGATAAATTGGCAGCAGAGGTTATTTCAATGCCTTCGTCTATGACCAACGATCTCGTTAAAACTCCAGCCGCCAAGCGTGAGGAACATTCGGCAAGGAACGTTCGAGTGTCTTCCTCAAATCCTCGTGCACCCGCGGTCAGACCTTGCAGAGCTCCGGTGACGGAGGTTATTTCAATGCCTCCTCGGGATTCGATCGAGTACTCCCTAGAGAAAAACGCCGTGAAAAGCCGGCCGGAATCGAAGGAGACTCGAGAGATATCGGAGTACACTGCGAGAAGTCGGGTCGTGGAGCGTGAGGATCGAGTCCGAACAAAGACTCCTCCGAAATCCGAAGAATTCGTCCTCGAACCTCGTACCGTTGCGTGCATAGCGGTCGACGTCGAAGGACCTAAACAGGGATATATCCGCCGTGTTAATGTAGCGCCGGATGTATTCCTGGGTGACTGCGTCGTCACCAATCGTAAAGGCAAAGCGAGCCTCCGGTGTTTTAACACCTCGTCGGAAAGAGTTTCATTTCGATTGCCCCCATTGGAGATGGAAGAAATCGAGTCGTACTCTTCCGACCTTTCTAATTCCGGGTACTATCCCGACGCATTCGGTAACCATCCCGACCTTACTAATTCCGGGTACTATCCCGACGCATTCGGTAACCATCCCGACCTTACTAATTCCGGGAACCATCCCGACGCATTCGGTAACCATCCCGACCTTACTAATTCCGGGAACCATCCCGACGCATTCGGTAACCATCCCGACCTTACTAATTCCGGGTACTATCCCGACGCATTCGGTAACCATCCCGACCTTTCTAATTCCGGTAACCAGCCCGACGCATTCGGTAACCATCCCGACCTTTCTAACTCCGGTAACCAGCCCGATCCTTATACTAACTCCGGTAACCAGCCCGATCTTTATACTAACTCCGGTAACCAGCCCGATTCTCATACTAACTCCGGTAACCAGCCCGATTCTTATTCTAACTCCGGTAACCAGCCCGATCTTTATACTAACTCCGGTAACCAGCCCGACTTTTATACTAACTCCGGTAACCAGCCCGATCAATTCCAAAACCAACTCCATTCCTACGACAATCAAAGATCTTCAAGACCCATATGTAAGCAGGTCTGTTCTATATTGCACAATAAACCCAGTAACAGTTCTAAACCAGAGAAGGATATCAAAGCCTCCAAAGTAAAAGAACTTCATAAGTTACTTCGAAATCATATCTTTCATGATCCACAGAAACTCGATTCCTTTCAACTTCCATCTGCATGTTGCCATGCGAGGCGAAACAAATACGATAAAATTAATCTCTGCGCTACAGCGAAATACGCGTCAGCAAGAAGGAAATATAAATCCGAGTACCCTCGCGATAACGGATACCCCTACCAGATTAAACGAGCGAAATACGAAACCTCTGGTCAGCAAAATCTCCTTCCACCACTGGAAGATCAACATATCACATCGCAACACCGCTCCTCCGAAGCAGCAATCGCCTCAGAAGACCGTCAGTCCTTAGACACACACGAAACTGTAATCATGCAGCCGATCCAAGTTGCCATCTTACTCTCTATAGCCACGCGAGTGTACACCCTCATCGGATACGATTGTGGAGGATCTACACTGAACACGACAACGTTCTCCATCATCGATATTCCTGATTGCGAGCCTGAAGAAATCAAACCCACGGAGGACTCAGTAAAAATCCAATTGCTGCAACTAGCAGAATTTACTCAGACGAGAGTAATCCAGTGCCACATAGAAATCGACCGCACGATATTCTATTGTGGCATGCACTCACATGTTTCCATCGTCACGAACGGACGACAGGAATATTTACTGGCAACCACCAGTGAAACCTGTTCCGAGTTGCAGAAAACCGGAACAATCCTCATCACTCCGACCGCCCAGGTCACGGGAGTCCAGCCCAATTCTACTACATCCCGCAGCCTCACATTGGCGGGAGAACTTCAAAATAACGGGCAATGCGCAGGAACAACGTACAACGACCCATTCGGCACTTGGACCAGTGTCGTTGTACAGGCCATTGTTCGAATAACCCTGAGGGACTACACAGCAACAGTGAAACTCTCTACAGGTCAGATCCATCTACAGTCAGGACAAATATGCACCTTCACAAAAGGAAGCTGCCTTGATACGCAAGATGGACATACATTCTGGGACGTCGTTCCCAATGATTGCTGCAAGTTCAATAGCTACGACGTTCTCTACGAAGGACTAGCTACCAGAGTTTCTACAAAGACAAAGTTCTCACCTACATTATATATGGTGGAATCTGAAGACACCACATTCGCGTTGACAGAATCTGGTCGTACATCAATTTGCGGTTATATTATTATTCGCACGGAGCACCCCAAGCTCTTTATTCTGGATACAAGTCTGTCCGGTAAATTCAAGGAACGCACTCACACCATAGTAAGCAATCTGGACATATTCACCTACGTGAATAGTAAGTTCATCTACGTAGAAAAACATCTGAAAAGTCAACTTACCCAGTTGTACCAGGATGTCATCCGGCAAAAGTGCGAACTGGAGAAACAGGTCCTTCAAAACGCACTAACGATGTTACACTCATCACCTGAAGAAATAGCAGCTGCCATTATGCGAGAACCAGGATTCGTCGCAGTTCCAGCTGGAGAAGTGGTGCATATTATAAAGTGCATTCCAGTAACCGTACAAGTTCGGAAAACGGATAAGTGTTTCGATGAACTTCCGATCACTTACCAGAATTCTTCCAAGTTCTTAAAGCCAGGAGACCATATTATAGTTGCCACAGGTACAGAAAAGCCATGCAATGAACTCCTGCCGCCTCTCTACAAAATAAACGGAATTTGGTATCGTTTAACGCCGTCACTCACAGAGACCGTTGCCCCAGCAACATTACAACCGCTCATCAAACCCACATGGAAGTACGTGGATCCAACAAATATCGCAACAGGCGGAATCTATTCCCAAGAGGATCTCAACAAACTACAGGACCACATCATGTTTCCAGTGGAAAGAGTGGCCGTAATAAATTCTATCGCCCAAGGAGCATCCGGCAGAGATTACGCAACAGGGAACGTTAATATGTTCAACCTGCTTGACGAAAACTCCCTGCAACAAATAGCGGAATCAACAGCACAAAAACTGTGGTCAGGATTCACCACATTTGGTTCAATCAGTGCTGGAGTGCTAGGAATATATATAGCAATCCGAACAATAAAGACTATCATAAGTACCATAATCAATGGTATTGCATTGCACTCACTTTACGGATGGAGTTTGCATCTAGCAGTCGCCGTATGGAGCTCCCTCACAAGATTCTTCATCTTCCTGAAGCAAAAGGATAATACTTACACATATGCAGCAAGATACAGGAAAAGTGCAAGTGAAAGTGTTAGTGAACAAAGTGATTCCCCACCCACCCTAAACCCCGAGAAAAGACAGTCGAAAAATGAACATTGCGAATACGACTTGTCGGACATTACAAAACCAGCCCCAGCCCCACGTGCCGACACCGACAACATTTCAGTGCGACCAGTGTTTCGTACGAATATAGGAAATACTCGCCGAGAACTGTGCTCCCTGCGCGGAGTACCCCCGGACGATGCGTCGCATGAATGAGTGTGTGATCGAGTGTTGAGCGAGAAATTTCTTCCTTGTAAGAAATTTCTTTTCCGCGTTGGGAGGTGTTACGTCGTCCGATGTACGACGTTGGCCTTGTACATACATTATGTATTCAAGGTCTGATCTGCATAAGATCCATACACCGTCCCCTAGACATAAGAACATAATATTAAGATCTCATATATTCTATTGTTCTAATCCTTATCTCCGTCTCTACCCATCACCATAACTTCACCTTGATCAACACCTTACCTCAGTTTCAACCCATCACCACGACACATAATGCAATAAAGTATTGCATCACTCTGGAAGCATCTAGAAGCTTCTAGAAACGTCGAGAAGTCCAAAGACTGCTGCATCAGCAGTCCCACGCTCGTAGAGGGCAATAGGACAGCCACGAGACTGCAGCGTCAGCAGAAATGCACGTGCAGTCCCCGGGAGCAAAGACGCTGCTGCGTCAGCAGTTCTCCCACTCCGACGACTGAAGAACAAAGAGACTGCAGCGTCAGCCATCCCCACTCCGAACGAAGGAGGCAAGGCAGAGCAGGCGCTTGCATCAGTCCGCCTTCAGCCAGCGACTCGCACAGACGTGCCTACCTGGCCTCAGCCGCCAGTCCGGCTTCTTCCGACTTCAAGAGCAGACGTGTTCAGTCTAGCTCCGCGATAGTGAAGTGTGTCGATCCTTCACTCCTAATTCCAATTCCAATTCCAACTCTAACTCAACTCAACTCAAGTCCTAATTCTCATACATTATTCCTACAACATATTACAATATCCATTATTCATTAATCCAATTACTACTCCTATTATAATACTACTTACATATTGTATACCAGTGTACTTACCAGTTCTTATTTAATATATCGTTGTTATACCAGTGCTTCGATCTTGTTATTCTTGTGTTAGTTCAACACCATCTTCCAATTCAGTTCTTGCATCGAATATATTAAACTCGTGACATATCCGGACTTGGTCTAAAGTGCGCAGTGGAAACGCTGAGCCGCCAATAAGGAATTTGAAGCGAGTCATAGAGAAGTTCTCGTGCCACGTCTAGAATTGGTCTAAAGAGCGCAGTGGAAACGCTGAGCCGCCACTATAGACGTGAAGCGAGTTAACTACCTAAAAGGTTAATAACAAATGGAAGTTCATTTTCATTATATTATTAATATTCCATCATTACTATTCCTTACCCATGCGACGCCCACGTCGAGCGGGACGCAAGTATCAACTTGCTAAATTGAGACGCGCGTTGAGAAATAAAGCGGTGCTCGATCAAATCATTGCCACTACCGAGTGGACAGAACTTCTGGGAACCACCGAGCACATTCCGTGTGACGCGTCCGATTACGTTTCTGTATACGGTTGCCCTTGCAACCCTCCTAAAGAGGTCAACCACGCGGACCTCTCGCGAGCTCCGACGCCAGTTCTGCATCCGGTCGATCGTCCAGAGGTGATCGACATAGCCAACGACGACGACAGCCGAGACACGATCATCGTTCCCAAGGTCCGTTGCCGAATCATCAGTGACGTCCCTCTGCCAACTCATCAACGTGTCGTCTTGCGGCCAGCATCCAAGGCCACTAATGTCGTCCCGAACCGAGCAGCAGCAACTCTGCCAGATCTTCCCCACCTCGAGGACATCTGTATAGAAGACCCGATGTACGACACCTACTGCCAGTACCGCCAGTTCCTGCTGCAACACTATTATTAGGCGTTAATACAGCATTGCGGTGAGTCGTATAATGTCTTGTATAATTGCTGAATCCTGTAAACTCACCGTTCTCGTTGCATCCTCTCGCGTGCGATTCTTGTCGGGACACTTCTTGTAACCGCGTCGGACGTTCTCTTCTTGACTGCATCCATAGCAATATCGGTTGTCCTAGTGCATATGACAGCCCGCGGCTGTCTCGGCACGAAAGACCACTCCTCATTTTAATCTTCATATCTCAACCGTCCGTCTGTCACTGTTCTCTTTTCTCTCTCCTGGTACCTGTAACAAAAACACAGTGACGGACGTGACAAGGACATCTGTATAGAAGACCCGATGTACGACACCTACTGTCAGTACTGCCAGTTCCTGCTGCAACAATACTATTAGGCGTTAATACAGCATTGCGGTGAGTCGTATAATGTCTTGTATAATTGCCGAATCCTGTAAACTCACCGTTCACGTTGCATCATCGCGCGCGCGATTCTTGTCGGGTGTCACGTCCTGGCGGGGCTATAAGAGCAAGAGAAGAGAATACCGCGGCCCGGCTACTCTACTCTTCCACTGACTGACATTTAATAAAAGTGTTGGTCTTTTTATCAACAGACTAGGACCCGATGCCGACACCTGCATGCAGTCTTACACAGATGAATGATGCACGCGACCCTGAAACATACGCGGTAATATGTTCCACTTACTTTTACGCTTCGCTTGTTTGTCGATTGACACGAGACATGAATTCGCAACGGATGAACAGCTACGGTTGCGCTGATGGCCTTGAATACGGTCCGCTCTGCTTGACAGGCGTTGATCCAAATGGCTGGAAACGACCTTCAAGGATTGACGACTGCGCCAAACTCTGTCACGTCAATATTTGACAGGAACGACCTCCAATGATTGACAGCTGGCTGCTACGGTATTGTAGACGGATGCGCTCGTTGAGGAAACGGGCGTGGACGCTGTACGATACCGTGAATCTAACTCACGAATATCGTCCGCGTGATTGACGATATTTTAACTAGCGAAAACGGGCGTGGACGCTGTGCGATCCCGTGAATTTATCTCGCGAATATCGTCCGCGTGGTTGACGATATTTTGATTCGAGAAAACGGACGTGGATGCTGCGGAGCTTGCTATGCGAGCAAGTCTATCACTATCACGCACGTACGCGAACACGTAACAGGAAATTGAATAAGGAATACTATTCGCGAACTTTCCAGTGAGAACTCTATCTCTAACTAACAACGTGTCACTTCAAACTACGAAGTTAGGAGCAAGGAAATAATAATTGGGATTTAGATTGACTCTGGTAAAACAAAGTATATTAATAACGTAAAAGAATACAAAGGTAAAGATGCTTATTATTAACGATATCGAAATACGTACTAAGTACGAAATATGAAACGCAATAAAAATGTTTAATTGAATAAACGAAGTAATATTTGAATTAAACGAATAAGAATACGATATTACTGAATGGTATTAGGGACTGTGTCTAAACAGTATGGATTTGGGAAGATTGTGTCTAAACAATCTGGATTTGGAAAGACTATGTTTAAATAGTCTGGACTTGGAAGATTGACGAAAACTCGACTGACCCACTCGGGTCCCCGGAGAGGACTGAGGAGAATCGAACGTTCGTCGACGAACAACGTTCGTCCGAAAAATGCTGACTTCGCAAAAGGGGACCGTGTCCTCTTTGTGCCGGTCTTCGTCGTAAACAGCGCGATGGCCGCCGCACTAGAGTCAGCAGTTTTCGTTCCCAGTGGTGCAGGACTCGAAAATTAAGTGGTAACCATTGGCGTACCTATTTATTTATTTAAATAAATTGGGACTTAGAATATTTTCGAGCGCTTGCTCTTGCAAGGCGTTTCGATGTAAATTTATATGTCATATGATTAGTTGACATCATTTGTCGACCGATCATATGTTTGAAAATATTCTAAGTACTTTTGAAAATTACCAAAAATCGAAATTTTGGTAAAGTCTAAACAAACGCGAATTGAGAACATAACCTACAAATTTTTAGGTTAGTTTCATGATTTTCGCTCACGAGTCCAATGATATTTCAATCTTCGAGTTTGGGCCATTTTTGGCTATTTTAGGAATTTGACAGATTTTGGATTTTAGGTTATGTTGATGGATTTCAATCAGATGTACGTGGTGTTAAGGATTCATTGTTATGAAGGATTTTTAGGAGTTTTGGAATCTTTAAAGGGGAACGCTCGCTCTTATGTATCTAATTTTACATGTAGTCTTAAAGCTAACGTCGGAGGTGCGACCGACGTCACACCTCCCCCCTTAGAGAAGAGATTTCACGCAGTGGAATCTCTGCCTCAGGGTGGCGGTAGACAGGATGCACTGAAATGTCATCCCTGTCTCGCAACGCTGGGTCAAGGGAATCGCAAATTAACGTTCGTTTCGTCAAGGGAGGACGGGTTCGGAATTCTCCGACACTGGCACTATCACTATCTTTGTCCTCGATGGCCGCTGAAGTCTTGTTGTCCCTCTGCTTCATGAATATAAAGAACCGGGTCAGTGAACTCCAGATGGCGACGACGAGATGCAGGCTCCAGCCGTATAGTGAGTGTAATGCGATGCCGTTAACGATCGTACTGATGATTGTTTTGATCGTGCGGATCGCTACGTACACTCCGATTATTCCAGCACTTATTGATCCGAATGTAGTGAATCCGGACCATAATTTCTGTGCTGTAGACTCCGCTATCTGCTGTAGGGAGTTTTCATCGAGCAGGTTGAACATATTGATGTTTCCTGCTGCAAACTGTCTTCCCGTCGCACCCTGTGCGATTGAATTTATGACTGCTACCTTCTCTACAGGAAACATTATATGATCCTGTAGTTTGTCCAGGTCGTCTTGTGAATAAATGCCTCCCGTTGCCAAGTTCTTCGGATCTATGTATTTCCAGGTTGACTTGGCGAGGGGGTGAAGCTCCGAAGGAGTGATGGCCTCCATCAATGACGGTGTTAGGCGATACCATGTTCCGTGCAGTCTATAATATGGGGGAAGTAGCTCATTGCATGGCTTTTCTGTCCCCGTATTTGAAATGATGTGGTCCCTTGGCTTCAGGAATTTTGATGTGTTCCGATACGTGATGGGTAGCTCATCATAACATCGTTCGGTTTTCCTCACTTGGACCGTGACTGGTATGCACTTTATTATGTGCACTACCTCTCCTGCTGGAACTGCGATAAATCCGACATCCTTCATGATGGCAGTGGCAACTTCTTCGGGTGCTGAATGTAATAATGTGAGGGCGTTCTGGAGAATCTGACGCTCTAGCTCACACTTCTGACGGATTACATCTTTGTAGAGTTGAGAAAATTGTTTCCGGAGGTGCTTCTCCACGTAAACAAATTTGCTGTTGACGTACGTGAAGATGTCCAGATTGTTGACCAAGGTGTGTGTTTTCTCCTTGAATTTTCCTGAACTTCCAACTTCCAGAATGAACAGCTTGGGGTGTTCCGTTCGGATTATGACATATCCGCAAACTGACGATCTGCCTGTCTCCGTGAGTGCAAAAGTCGTGTCCTGCGATGCTACGGTATACAGGGTTGGAGAAGGATTCACCTTGGAGGATAGTTTAGTGGCTATCCCTTCGTACAAGACATCATAATTATTGAATTTGCACGAGTCCGTCGGCGTGGTTTCCCAGAACGTATGGCCATCTTGTGCGTCTAAGCAGCTTCCTTTTTGAAGGGGGCAGGTTTGCCCAGTTTGTAGATGAATCTGTCCGGTTGACAATCTGATTGGAGCGATGTAGTCGCGGATCGTGATTCGGACTAAAGCTTGTACCACGACATCGGTCCAGGTCCCAAACGGATCACTATACGTGGTTCCAGCGCAGCTACCATCGTTCTGAATAACTCCTGCTAACGTGAGGCCGTGAGAGGAGGTCGAGTTCGGCTGAATACCTGTGATCTGGGCGGCTGGGGTGATGAATATTGTCCCCGTCGTGTGTAGGCTCGAACAGGTTTCGCTGGAGATCGGTAATATATAGTCTTGTCGACCATTGGATACTACCGAATTATGTGAATGCATGCCACAATAGTATATGGTTCTGTCTATTCCGATATGGCATTGCAAGACACGAGTTTGCGAGAATTCAGCTAGCTGCAGGAGCTGAATTCTTTCTAAATTTTCAGCTGGTGCGATGTCTTCTGGCTCGCAGTTAAGAGTGTCAATAGTTGAATACGTGGTAATATTCAAGGTTGAACCTCCACAGTCATATCCAATGAGTGTTGAGGCTTGCGTGGCAATAGAGAGCAAGATAGCTGCTTGTATCGGCTGCATGGTTGCTGTTATAGCGTTGTCGAGAGACTGATGATCTTCAGGGGTGACGGTTTCTCCTTGAAGATCTCGTTGCGTCGCAGGGATATCGTCTTCCTGCTGTGGAGTGGGGTGATGCTGACCAGAGGTTTTAAATTTCGCTCTTGGGTCGCTGCGATAGTTTATCGTTGGCGTAACGATATTGGAGCCTCTGTTAACGCTAGGAAGATTGAATTCGTTTCGCAAGATACATAACGAAAGCTTATAATCAGACTTAGTTGTCTCGGGCGAGTATAATGTATCGGCTTTATTTCTTTTTCTTGCTGACGCGAATCTCGCGGAATTGTATTTGCCAGACGCATGGACTTTGATTTCGGTCGCACGGATACCTGATCGTTGAAGCTGCAAGAGGTGTTGTTCCGGCGAGGATTTGAAGATAGGAGTTTGCGGCAAAACATAAACTCCTTTTGATTTAACTTTAGGAATAGAAATGTTTTCTAAATTGTTCTCATATGAACATTCTAAAAGTTCATCTGAGGCGAAGGCGTTGATGTTTCTTTCCACACAGGACTTTGAATATAAATCGTCGGGATGGTTACCGGAATTCTTTAAAGTATCGGGATGGCTACCGGAATCGTCGGGATGGTTACCGGAATTATTTAAAGAATCGGGATGGCTACCGGAATCGTCGGGATGGTTACCGGAATTATTTAAAGAATCGGGATGGCTACCGGAATCGTCGGAATGGCTACCGGAATTAATAGAAGACGCGAGTTGATCGTTAACGATCGTCTCGTGCGCGCGGCACGCACGAGCATTGAATAAGTCCGAATTGACTTCGGCTTGAATATTCGAAAAGGGAACCTCGATCTCTTCCACCTCCAACGTAGGCAGGGAGAAGGACGCCACTTCGGACGATGCGTTAAAGCATCGCAGGTATGCCTTTCCGTTACGGTTGGTGACTAAACAATCACCTAAGAACACATCGGGTTTTACATCTACTTTTCGCACATACCCTTCGCTTGGGCCCTTTACGTTGACGGCTATGCAGGCGGCGGTACGGCTTTCGATGGAATATTCCCGAGGATTCGAAAAGGGAATACGTAGGTTTTTATACTCTACGCATTCCTTCGCAAATGATATCTCTGCTCCCTCTCTGAAGAAGGGGGAGCCTAAGATACCATCTATATTAATTGGAAAACTGTCAGGCAGAACGTGTAGCGTGACTTTAATGGAATTTGCTAGCTCCGCATTGATATAACCGAGGGTCGCAATTTCTCCTTCTGTCACGCCATGGACGTGTATGACGCTGTCAGTTTTTAGATGAACGTCAGATTTGATACCAGACGCTCGGATTAAGTTGACCTCGGACCCGGTGTCCAAGAGGAACTCACACTCTTTTGAGAAGAGTGACGATTTTGCTTTTATTCGAGGGATAGGGGAGTCCGGCGCGAGATTTATTGCCGAGACTAATTTCGCGGATGGTCGTTCATTCTGCTGACCGTCCGGGTTATCTCTCCTATCTACTCGAATTTCATCTACTGCTGGTCGTCGCTGATGACGGCCAGCTGTGTTGCCTTTTGGCGATTCTCTTGGGATGCCTCCCGTCCTTTGGTCGCGTTTGTCGGGAGGCTTGATTCGTTTCCCGACTCATTTTTATTGTAATATTCGCGGCGGCGACATTCGTGTATGTCATGTCCCGTGCGCTTACAATATTTACAATACTTTTGATTCTCCGTAGGAAAGCGATCGCGACCTGGGGACTGGGAAGCGCGATCTTCGCGTTTATACGTTTCGCGCTGATTTGATTGCGACGGTTCGTGACGTCGCGGAGGAGGAGAGCGATACGCGTCTCTGTTATCGGGTTTCCTGTCTCGCCAGGATTCACGAGGTGAAAAGGAAGGTCGTTGATCTTTCCTTTCCGAAGATCTGTTGCGCTGCTCAGGCGCATTCCTATCATAATAAGAGTTGCTTGATCGCTCTGGTGTGCGATTACGAGAGTCGGAGAATGCAACGCGGCGTCCGTCGTCGCGATAACGAACACGGTCAAGCTCGTACTGTTTGTACGCGGTTACTGCTTCATCGAATATTTTCTGTAATTCGAGTGACGCGCAGAGCCTGACCTCGGCTCGAAGCGCTGGGATAAGACCACGCATGAAACAATCAATTGTGAATTTATCAATCTCGTCTAGATTGGGGACCCCGCGGCCTGAATCTATGATCGCCGTTCTAAGGTCCTTTACTCGCGTAATATAATTCAACACGTGCTCGGACTGTCCCTGGTGTATCGAAGCTAATTCTCCGCGATACTGATCGATGAATTTATATGGGCCTAGTACATCTTTCAGGCGGTTGCACAATTCAGAGATTGTGTTAATATTTACGTCTTCAATCGCGGCGTATGCCTGTCCTCTAAGCTTATTGCATACTAATCTAGTGAGGGTACGCTCAGCTGTGGCTGGAACAGCTTCCAAGGCTCGCTTGCACGCGCGAACGAATTGTAGCACGGTTATGGAGGTGCCGTCAAAGGTAGGCACAAGTTCAACCGCTTGTTTAACGGTGAAATTCGAAGAATCGTGCATTATGGGTTCGCGGGGCGCAACGACTGGGCTAGCTGGAATTGATTGAGAATCTCTGGCCGATCGGATTTCTGCTATCTCGCGGCGTATATCCTCGTACGTTTCTCTCTGCTCACGCGTTTCTGTTTCGTATTGCAATTTGAGTTGAGTCAACGCGGCGGTTTGATTAATGAGAGCTGCTTCTCTACGAGCTAAATCTTTCTGGAATTCAAATAATTCCTCTTCCGTAGGAGGAACCTTCTTTCTAGCCTCGCTACGCGTTTCCATGATTGCGTCGCTTGAAAATTTCTAAGTATGAAATTCGCGAAAAATAATCCGACTATATAATGTGACGTCGGTCGCACCTCCGACGTTAGCTTTAAGACTACATGTAAAATTAGATACATAAGAGCGAGCGTTACCCTTTAAAGATTCCAAAACTCCTAAAAATCCTTCATAACAATGAATCCTTAACACCACGTACATCTGATTGAAATCCATCAACATAACCTAAAATCCAAAATCTGTCAAAATCCTAAAATAGCCAAAAATGGCCCAAACTCGAAGATTGAAATATCATTGGACTCGTGAGCGAAAATCATGAAACTAACCTAAAAATTTGTAGGTTATGTTCTCAATTCGCGTTTGTTTAGACTTTACCAAAATTTCGATTTTTGGTAATTTTCAAAAGTACTTAGAATATTTTCAAACATATGATCGGTCGACAAATGATGTCAACTAATCATATGACATATAAAATTTACATCGAAACACCTTGCAAGAGCAAGCGCTCGAAAATATTCTAAGTCCCAATTTATTTAAATAAATAAATAGGTACGCCAATGGTTACCACTTAATTTTCGAGTCCTGCACCACTGGGAACGAAAACTGCTGACTCTAGTGCGGCGGCCATCGCGCTGTTTACGACGAAGACCGGCACAAAGAGGACACGGTCCCCTTTTGCGAAGTCAGCATTTTTCGGACGAACGTTATTCGTCGACGAACGTTCGATTCTCCCCAGTCCTCTCCGGGGACCCGAGTGGGTCAGTCGAGTTTTCGTCAATCTTCCAAGTCCAGACTATTTAGACATAGTCTTTCCAAATCCAGATTGTTTAGACACAATCTTCCCAAATCCATACTGTTTAGACACAGTCCCTAATACCATTCAGTAATATCGTATTCTTATTCGTTTAATTCAAACATTACTTCGTTTATTCAATTAAACATTTTTATTGCGTTTCATATTTCGTACTTAGTACGTATTTCGATTTCGTTAATAATAAGCATCTTTACCTTTGTATTCTTTTACGTTTATAATATACTTTGTTTTACCAGAGTCAATCTAAATCCCAATTATTATTTCCTTGCTCCTAACTTCGTAGTTTGAAGTGACACGTTGTTAGTTAGAGATTGAGTTCTCACTGGAAAGTTCGCGAATAGTATTCCTTATTCAATTTCCTGTTACGTGTTCGCGTACGTGCGTGATAGTGATAGACTTGCTCGCATAGCAAGCTCCGCAGCATCCACGTCCGTTTTCTCGAATCAAAATATCGTCAACCACGCGGACGATATTCGCGAGATAAATTCACGGGATCGCACAGCGTCCACGCCCGTTTTCGCTAGTTAAAATATCGTCAATCACGCGGACGATATTCGTGAGTTAGATTCACGGTATCGTACAGCGTCCACGCCCGTTTCCTCAACGAGCGCATCCGTCTACAATACCGTAGCAGCCAGCTGTCAATCATTGGAGGTCGTTCCTGTCAAATATTGACGTGACAGAGTTTGGCGCAGTCGTCAATCCTTGAAGGTCGTTTCCAGCCATTTGGATCAACGCCTGTCAAGCAGAGCGGACCGTATTCAAGGCCATCAGCGCAACCGTAGCTGTTCATCCGTTGCGAATTCATGTCTCGTGTCAATCGACAAACAAGCGAAGCGTAAAAGTAAGTGGAACATATTACCGCTTATGTTTCAGGGTCGCGTGCACCATTCATCTGTGTAAGACTGCATGCAGGTGTCGGCATCGGGTCCTAGTCTGTTGATAAAAAGACCAACACTTTTATTAAATGTCAGTCAGTGGAAGAGTAGAGTAGCCGGGCCGCGGTATTCTCTTCTCTTGCTCTTATAGCCCCGCCAGGACGTGACAAATTTGGCGCAGTCGGTAGGACACTCGTTGGTCACCGATGTTAGAGACACCGTCAACACTTTTGTAGGATACGTCATGTGTCCTACCTCTGCCAAAATTTGTTGTGACAAATTTGGCGCAGTCGGTAGGACAGTCGTTGGTCACCGATGTTAGAAGCACGGCATCGAGGAATAAAAATAGAATCAGTGTTAGCACGCGAACCCCTGCGCGTTCCATCATTGTTTGACAATTTAACGCAGTAGACTTAGAGTCCGTGAAAGCATAGTGTCAGTTAAAAGTGCGACGGGCAGTGAAGGAAATGCCCTTTCGCCCACGTTACATACTCAAATTATTTTTCGCGATGTTCGTACTCAGTACAAATTCATCGAGAGTTTTAGTGAACGTTAAAGTGCGACGGGCGGTTTAGAAAACGCCCCTTCGCCCACGTTATATAGTCGGATTATTTTTCGCGAATTTCATACTTAGAAATTTTCAAGCGACGCAATCATGGAAACGCGTAGCGAGGCTAGAAAGAAGGTTCCTCCTACGGAAGAGGAATTAATTGAATTCCAGAAAGATTTAGCTCGTAGAGAAGCAGCTCTCATTAATCAAACCGCCGCGTTGACTCAACTCAAATTGCAATACGAAACAGAAACGCGTGAGCAAAGAGAAACGTACGAGGATATACGCCGCGAGATAGCAGAAATCCGATCGGCCAGAGATTCTCAATCAATTCCAGCTAGCCCAGTCGTTGCGCCCCGCGAACCCATAATGCACGATTCTTCGAATTTCACCGTTAAACAAGCGGTTGAACTTGTGCCTACCTTTGACGGCACCTCCATAACCGTGCTACAATTCGTTCGCGCGTGCAAGCGAGCCTTGGAAGCTGTTCCAGCCACAGCTGAGCGTACCCTCACTAGATTAGTATGCAATAAGCTTAGAGGACAGGCATACGCCGCGATTGAAGACGTAAATATTAACACAATCTCTGAATTGTGCAACCGCCTGAAAGATGTACTAGGCCCATATAAATTCATCGATCAGTATCGCGGAGAATTAGCTTCGATACACCAGGGACAGTCCGAGCACGTGTTGAATTATATTACGCGAGTAAAGGACCTTAGAACGGCGATCATAGATTCAGGCCGCGGGGTCCCCAATCTAGACGAGATTGATAAATTCACAATTGATTGTTTCATGCGTGGTCTTATCCCAGCGCTTCGAGCCGAGGTCAGGCTCTGCGCGTCACTCGAATTACAGAAAATATTCGATGAAGCAGTAACCGCGTACAAACAGTACGAGCTTGACCGTGTTCGTTATCGTGACGACGGACGCCGCGTTGCATTCTCCGACTCTCGTAATCGCACACCAGAGCGATCAAGCAACTCTTATTATGATAGGAATGCGCCTGAGCAGCGCAACAGATCTTCGGAAAGGAAAGATCAACGACCTTCCTTTTCACCTCGTGAATCCTGGCGAGACAGGAAACCCGATAACAGAGACGCGTATCGCTCTCCTCCTCCGCGACGTCACGAACCGTCGCAATCAAATCAGCGCGAAACGTATAAACGCGAAGATCGCGCTTCCCAGTCCCCAGGTCGCGATCGCTTTCCTACGGAGAATCAAAAGTATTGTAAATATTGTAAGCGCACGGGACATGACATACACGAATGTCGCCGCCGCGAATATTACAATAAAAATGAGTCGGGAAACGAATCAAGCCTCCCGACAAACGCGACCAAAGGACGGGAGGCATCCCAAGAGAATCGCCAAAAGGCAACACAGCTGGCCGTCATCAGCGACGACCAGCAGTAGATGAAATTCGAGTAGATAGGAGAGATAACCCGGACGGTCAGCAGAATGAACGACCATCCGCGAAATTAGTCTCGGCAATAAATCTCGCGCCGGACTCCCCTATCCCTCGAATAAAAGCAAAATCGTCACTCTTCTCAAAAGAGTGTGAGTTCCTCTTGGACACCGGGTCCGAGGTCAACTTAATCCGAGCGTCTGGTATCAAATCTGACGTTCATCTAAAAACTGACAGCGTCATACACGTCCATGGCGTGACAGAAGGAGAAATTGCGACCCTCGGTTATATCAATGCGGAGCTAGCAGATTCCATTAAAGTCACGCTACACGTTCTGCCTGACAGTTTCCCAATTAATATAGATGGTATCTTAGGCTCCCCCTTCTTCAGAGAGGGAGCAGAAATATCATTTGCGAAGGAATGCGTAGAGTATAAAAACCTACGTATTCCCTTTTCGAATCCTCGGGAATATTCCATCGAAAGCCGTACCGCCGCCTGCATAGCCGTCAACGTAAAGGGCCCAAGCGAAGGGTATGTGCGAAAAGTAGATGTAAAACCCGATGTGTTCTTAGGTGATTGTTTAGTCACCAACCGTAACGGAAAGGCATACCTGCGATGCTTTAACGCATCGTCCGAAGTGGCGTCCTTCTCCCTGCCTACGTTGGAGGTGGAAGAGATCGAGGTTCCCTTTTCGAATATTCAAGCCGAAGTCAATTCGGACTTATTCAATGCTCGTGCGTGCCGCGCGCACGAGACGATCGTTAACGATCAACTCGCGTCTTCTATTAATTCCGGTAACCATTCCGACGATTCCGGTAGCCATCCCGATTCTTTAAATAATTCCGGTAACCATCCCGACAATTCCGGTAGCCATCCCGATTCTTTAAATAATTCCGGTAACCATCCCGACGATTCCGGTAGCCATCCCGATTCTTTAAATAATTCCGGTAACCATCCCGACGATTCCGGTAGCCATCCCGATTCTTTAAATAATTCCGGTAACCATCCCGACGATTCCGGTAGCCATCCCGATACTTTAAAGAATTCCGGTAACCATCCCGACGATTTATATTCAAAGTCCTGTGTGGAAAGAAACATCAACGCCTTCGCCTCAGATGAACTTTTAGAATGTTCATATGAGAACAATTTAGAAAACATTTCTATTCCTAAAGTTAAATCAAAAGGAGTTTATGTTTTGCCACAAACTCCTATCTTCAAATCCTCGCCGGAACAAGACCTCTTGCAGCTTCAACGATCAGGTATCCGTGCGACCGAAATCAAAGTCCATGCGTCTGGCAAATACAATTCCGCGAGATTCGCGTCAGCAAGAAAAAGAAATAAAGCCGATACATTATACTCGCCCGAGACAACTAAGTCTGATTATAAGCTTTCGTTATGTATCTTGCGAAACGAATTCAATCTTCCTAGCGTTAACAGAGGCTCCAATATCGTTACGCCAACGATAAACTATCGCAGCGACCCAAGAGCGAAATTTAAAACCTCTGGTCAGCATCACCCCACTCCACAGCAGGAAGACGATATCCCTGCGACGCAACGAGATCTTCAAGGAGAAACCGTCACCCCTGAAGATCATCAGTCTCTCGACAACGCTATAACAGCAACCATGCAGCCGATACAAGCAGCTATCTTGCTCTCTATTGCCACGCAAGCCTCAACACTCATTGGATATGACTGTGGAGGTTCAACCTTGAATATTACCACGTATTCAACTATTGACACTCTTAACTGCGAGCCAGAAGACATCGCACCAGCTGAAAATTTAGAAAGAATTCAGCTCCTGCAGCTAGCTGAATTCTCGCAAGCTCGTGTCTTGCAATGCCATATCGGAATAGACAGAACCATATACTATTGTGGCATGCATTCACATAATTCGGTAGTATCCAATGGTCGACAAGACTATATATTACCGATCTCCAGCGAAACCTGTTCGAGCCTACACACGACGGGGACAATATTCATCACCCCAGCCGCCCAGATCACAGGTATTCAGCCGAACTCGACCTCCTCTCACGGCCTCACGTTAGCAGGAGTTATTCAGAACGATGGTAGCTGCGCTGGAACCACGTATAGTGATCCGTTTGGGACCTGGACCGATGTCGTGGTACAAGCTTTAGTCCGAATCACGATCCGCGACTACATCGCTCCAATCAGATTGTCAACCGGACAGATTCATCTACAAACTGGGCAAACCTGCCCCCTTCAAAAAGGAAGCTGCTTAGACGCACAAGATGGCCATACGTTCTGGGAAACCACGCCGACGGACTCGTGCAAATTCAATAATTATGATGTCTTGTACGAAGGGATAGCCACTAAACTATCCTCCAAGGTGAATCCTTCTCCAACCCTGTATACCGTAGCATCGCAGGACACGACTTTTGCACTCACGGAGACAGGCAGATCGTCAGTTTGCGGATATGTCATAATCCGAACGGAACACCCCAAGCTGTTCATTCTGGAAGTTGGAAGTTCAGGAAAATTCAAGGAGAAAACACACACCTTGGTCAACAATCTGGACATCTTCACGTATGTCAACAGCAAATTTGTTTACGTGGAGAAGCACCTCCGGAAACAATTTTCTCAACTCTACAAAGATGTAATCCGTCAGAAGTGTGAGCTAGAGCGTCAGATTCTCCAGAACGCCCTCACATTATTACATTCAGCACCCGAAGAAGTTGCCACTGCCATCATGAAGGATGTCGGATTTATCGCAGTTCCAGCAGGAGAGGTAGTGCACATAATAAAGTGCATACCAGTCACGGTCCAAGTGAGAAAAACCGAACGGTGTTATGATGAGCTACCCATCACGTATCGGAACACATCAAAATTCCTGAAGCCAAGGGACCACATCATTTCAAATACGGGGACAGAAAAGCCATGCAATGAGCTACTTCCCCCATATTATAGACTGCACGGAACATGGTATCGCCTAACACCATCATTGATGGAGGCCATCACTCCTTCGGAGCTTCACCCCCTCGCCAAGTCAACCTGGAAATACATAGATCCGAAGAACTTGGCAACGGGAGGCATTTATTCACAAGACGACCTGGACAAACTACAGGATCATATAATGTTTCCTGTAGAGAAGGTAGCAGTCATAAATTCAATCGCACAGGGTGCGACGGGAAGACAGTTTGCAGCAGGAAACATCAATATGTTCAACCTGCTCGATGAAAACTCCCTACAGCAGATAGCGGAGTCTACAGCACAGAAATTATGGTCCGGATTCACTACATTCGGATCAATAAGTGCTGAAATAATCGGAGTGTATGTAGCGATCCGCACGATCAAAACAATCATCAGTACGATCGTTAACGGCATCGCATTACACTCACTATACGGCTGGAGCCTGCATCTCGTTGTCGCCATCTGGAGTTCACTGACCCGGTTCTTTATATTCATGAAGCAGAGGGACAACAAGACTTCAGCGGCCATCGAGGACAAAGATAGTGATAGTGCCAGTGTCGGAGAATTCCGAACCCGTCCTCCCTTGACGAAACGAACGTTAATTTGCGATTCCCTTGACCCAGTGTTGCGAGACAGGGATGACATTTCAGTGCATCCTGTCTACCGCCACCCAGAGGCAGAGATTCCACTGCGTGAAATCTCTTCTCTAAGGGGGGAGGTGTGACGTCGGTCGCACCTCCGACGTTAGCTTTAAGACTACATGTAAAATTAGATACATAAGAGCGAGCGTTACCCTTTAAAGATTCCAAAACTCCTAAAAATCCTTCATAACAATGAATCCTTAACACCACGTACATCTGATTGAAATCCATCAACATAACCTAAAATCCAAAATCTGTCAAAATCCTAAAATAGCCAAAAATGGCCCAAACTCGAAGATTGAAATATCATTGGACTCGTGAGCGAAAATCATGAAACTAACCTAAAAATTTGTAGGTTATGTTCTCAATTCGCGTTTGTTTAGACTTTACCAAAATTTCGATTTTTGGTAATTTTCAAAAGTACTTAGAATATTTTCAAACATATGATCGGTCGACAAATGATGTCAACTAATCATATGACATATAAAATTTACATCGAAACACCTTGCAAGAGCAAGCGCTCGAAAATATTCTAAGTCCCAATTTATTTAAATAAATAAATAGGTACGCCAATGGTTACCACTTAATTTTCGAGTCCTGCACCACTGGGAACGAAAACTGCTGACTCTAGTGCGGCGGCCATCGCGCTGTTTACGACGAAGACCGGCACAAAGAGGACACGGTCCCCTTTTGCGAAGTCAGCATTTTTCGGACGAACGTTATTCGTCGACGAACGTTCGATTCTCCCCAGTCCTCTCCGGGGACCCGAGTGGGTCAGTCGAGTTTTCGTCAATCTTCCAAGTCCAGACTATTTAGACATAGTCTTTCCAAATCCAGATTGTTTAGACACAATCTTCCCAAATCCATACTGTTTAGACACAGTCCCTAATACCATTCAGTAATATCGTATTCTTATTCGTTTAATTCAAACATTACTTCGTTTATTCAATTAAACATTTTTATTGCGTTTCATATTTCGTACTTAGTACGTATTTCGATTTCGTTAATAATAAGCATCTTTACCTTTGTATTCTTTTACGTTTATAATATACTTTGTTTTACCAGAGTCAATCTAAATCCCAATTATTATTTCCTTGCTCCTAACTTCGTAGTTTGAAGTGACACGTTGTTAGTTAGAGATTGAGTTCTCACTGGAAAGTTCGCGAATAGTATTCCTTATTCAATTTCCTGTTACGTGTTCGCGTACGTGCGTGATAGTGATAGACTTGCTCGCATAGCAAGCTCCGCAGCATCCACGTCCGTTTTCTCGAATCAAAATATCGTCAACCACGCGGACGATATTCGCGAGATAAATTCACGGGATCGCACAGCGTCCACGCCCGTTTTCGCTAGTTAAAATATCGTCAATCACGCGGACGATATTCGTGAGTTAGATTCACGGTATCGTACAGCGTCCACGCCCGTTTCCTCAACGAGCGCATCCGTCTACAATACCGTAGCAGCCAGCTGTCAATCATTGGAGGTCGTTCCTGTCAAATATTGACGTGACAGAGTTTGGCGCAGTCGTCAATCCTTGAAGGTCGTTTCCAGCCATTTGGATCAACGCCTGTCAAGCAGAGCGGACCGTATTCAAGGCCATCAGCGCAACCGTAGCTGTTCATCCGTTGCGAATTCATGTCTCGTGTCAATCGACAAACAAGCGAAGCGTAAAAGTAAGTGGAACATATTACCGCTTATGTTTCAGGGTCGCGTGCACCATTCATCTGTGTAAGACTGCATGCAGGTGTCGGCATCGGGTCCTAGTCTGTTGATAAAAAGACCAACACTTTTATTAAATGTCAGTCAGTGGAAGAGTAGAGTAGCCGGGCCGCGGTATTCTCTTCTCTTGCTCTTATAGCCCCGCCAGGACGTGACAATAACGTGGGCGAAGGGGCGTTTTCTAAACCGCTCGTCGCACTTTAACGTTCACTAAAACTCTCGATGAATTTGTACTGAGTACGAACATCGCGAAAAATAATTTGAGTATGTAACGTGGGCGAAAGGGCATTTCCTTCACTGCCCGTCGCACTTTTAACTGACACTATGCTTTCACGGACTCTAAGTCTACTGCGTTAAATTGTCAAACAATGATGGAACGCGCAGGGGTTCGCGTGCTAACACTGATTCTATTTTTATTCCTCGATGCCGTGCTTCTAACATCGGTGACCAACGAGTGTCCTACCGACTGCGCCAAATTTGTCACAACAAATTTTGGCAGAGGTAGGACACATGACGTATCCTACAAAAGTGTTGACGGTGTCTCTAACATCGGTGACCAACGAGTGTCCTACCGACTGCGCCAAATTTGTCACGTCCTGGCGGGGCTATAAGAGCAAGAGAAGAGAATACCGCGGCCCGGCTACTCTACTCTTCCACTGACTGACATTTAATAAAAGTGTTGGTCTTTTTATCAACAGACTAGGACCCGATGCCGACACCTGCATGCAGTCTTACACAGATGAATGATGCACGCGACCCTGAAACATACGCGGTAATATGTTCCACTTACTTTTACGCTTCGCTTGTTTGTCGATTGACACGAGACATGAATTCGCAACGGATGAACAGCTACGGTTGCGCTGATGGCCTTGAATACGGTCCGCTCTGCTTGACAGGCGTTGATCCAAATGGCTGGAAACGACCTTCAAGGATTGACGACTGCGCCAAACTCTGTCACGTCAATATTTGACAGGAACGACCTCCAATGATTGACAGCTGGCTGCTACGGTATTGTAGACGGATGCGCTCGTTGAGGAAACGGGCGTGGACGCTGTACGATACCGTGAATCTAACTCACGAATATCGTCCGCGTGATTGACGATATTTTAACTAGCGAAAACGGGCGTGGACGCTGTGCGATCCCGTGAATTTATCTCGCGAATATCGTCCGCGTGGTTGACGATATTTTGATTCGAGAAAACGGACGTGGATGCTGCGGAGCTTGCTATGCGAGCAAGTCTATCACTATCACGCACGTACGCGAACACGTAACAGGAAATTGAATAAGGAATACTATTCGCGAACTTTCCAGTGAGAACTCTATCTCTAACTAACAACGTGTCACTTCAAACTACGAAGTTAGGAGCAAGGAAATAATAATTGGGATTTAGATTGACTCTGGTAAAACAAAGTATATTAATAACGTAAAAGAATACAAAGGTAAAGATGCTTATTATTAACGATATCGAAATACGTACTAAGTACGAAATATGAAACGCAATAAAAATGTTTAATTGAATAAACGAAGTAATATTTGAATTAAACGAATAAGAATACGATATTACTGAATGGTATTAGGGACTGTGTCTAAACAGTATGGATTTGGGAAGATTGTGTCTAAACAATCTGGATTTGGAAAGACTATGTTTAAATAGTCTGGACTTGGAAGATTGACGAAAACTCGACTGACCCACTCGGGTCCCCGGAGAGGACTGAGGAGAATCGAACGTTCGTCGACGAACAACGTTCGTCCGAAAAATGCTGACTTCGCAAAAGGGGACCGTGTCCTCTTTGTGCCGGTCTTCGTCGTAAACAGCGCGATGGCCGCCGCACTAGAGTCAGCAGTTTTCGTTCCCAGTGGTGCAGGACTCGAAAATTAAGTGGTAACCATTGGCGTACCTATTTATTTATTTAAATAAATTGGGACTTAGAATATTTTCGAGCGCTTGCTCTTGCAAGGCGTTTCGATGTAAATTTATATGTCATATGATTAGTTGACATCATTTGTCGACCGATCATATGTTTGAAAATATTCTAAGTACTTTTGAAAATTACCAAAAATCGAAATTTTGGTAAAGTCTAAACAAACGCGAATTGAGAACATAACCTACAAATTTTTAGGTTAGTTTCATGATTTTCGCTCACGAGTCCAATGATATTTCAATCTTCGAGTTTGGGCCATTTTTGGCTATTTTAGGAATTTGACAGATTTTGGATTTTAGGTTATGTTGATGGATTTCAATCAGATGTACGTGGTGTTAAGGATTCATTGTTATGAAGGATTTTTAGGAGTTTTGGAATCTTTAAAGGGGAACGCTCGCTCTTATGTATCTAATTTTACATGTAGTCTTAAAGCTAACGTCGGAGGTGCGACCGACGTCACACGGGACACTTCTTGTAACCGCGTCGGACGTTCTTTTCTTGACTGCATCCATAGCAATATCGGTTGTCCTAGTGCATATGACAGCCCGCGGCTGTCTCGGCACGAAAGACCACTCCTCATTTTAATCATAATATCTCAACCGTCCGTCTGTCACTGTTCTCTTTTCTCTCTCCTGGTACCTGTAACAAAAACACAGTGACGGACGTGACACTCCTACGGAAGAGGAATTAATTGAATTCCAGAAGGATTTAGCTCGTAGAGAAGCAGCTCTCATTAATCAAACCGCCGCGTTGACTCAACTCAAATTGCAATACGAAACAGAAACGCGTGAGCAAAGAGTAACGTACGAGGATATACGCCGCGAGATAGCAGAAATCCGATCGGCCAGAGATTCTCAATCAATCCCTGCTAGCCCAGTCGTTGCGCCCCGCGAACCCATAATGTGTCACGTCCGCTGACGTGTTGTGTGTCTTCCGACACGCGTTAGTCTTAAGGATTGTATTCTATTGCCCCTTATGTTATGCTACCCTCTATACTTCCACAGTTCCACACTTCCACAGTTCCACAGTTCCACACTTCCACAGTTCCATACTTACCTACAGTTTCCTACTTACAGTTTCCTACTTACCTTCAATACTCACCTTTAGATTCCCCTCTGATTCCTACACCATACTGTACTAAAATGTTCGAATAACCTCTGTACAAAATTTCATAACTGTAACTACAATATTTCGATTTTTAAAGAGTATTATAAAATTCTGTTCGAAACGCGACAGCGTGCGCGCGAGCGCCGAAGACGCTCGCCACTAGGCCGCCGCGTTACGCGCCTCCCCACTCTAGGCGCATCCCCACTCCGCCGAGGCACTCTGCCCGGAGAGCTCAGCGGAGCTACACAGTCAGATAGGATTCTACTCTCCAGCCGCCAAGCGCGGACGAGATCCTTCTCCTCCGACGAGAAGATCTCTTTTCCCGGCTCTTTATTAAATCAAGGGCTTCGCCCTTGATCCTTCCCGGCTCTTATTCGGCTTTCGATCCGGCTCTTTCATTTTATGCGTTTCTATTACGGATATCACTCGTACAACATTGTAACACATTCTACGAGGTTAAAATAAAACAAGTATATTTTAAACTAAACTCAGTGTTTCTCAAGTCATTTCGTTGTTCTTCAATATCGTCCTACATTCACTCGATCATTCAAATCGCGATCAACGATCCGAAGAACGAGCTCAGCATCCAGGCCCAGTCAGTCTACGAGGAGCATTTCTTCTCAAATCGATGGAGATCGATCCAACCAGCCTACCTGCGGACGAGCATCGAGAGTCCTCGCTGAGAGACGCCGTCAGTTCCTGCTCCTGCATCAAGGATCATTCGCGTAATTGTTAAGAGACATCTCGAGGTCGGTAATTTGTTATTATTGTATTGCGTGCTGTCGCCGCGTGAGACGATCATCGTGGTTCCCGGATTAGACGCGGACGTACCGTGCCGTGTGGATCCGAAAGCTTAAATTAATTTCAATTACGTTTTCTTCCGTGAATCCGCGAGTCGCGTAAAAATATATATTTTTATCGCGAAGACGTCACGGGACGTAACAAATTTGGTGGCAGCGGTGGGATCTTAAGCAAATCACGATGGCTAATAAAGGCGGTCCCGCGCATAGCACGCGTTCTCAAAAATTGTCCGAAGACGAATTACAATCATTAACGGAACAATTGAAGGTGAAGGAGACACGAATTCGCGATGAGAGTGCCGCGATCGAATCGGAACGCGTCGCAATCGAAAACGAACGCTTCCAATTAGACGAGCAGGTTATGAAGGCACAAGCCGCGATCGACGATCAGCGTCGAGAGTTAGAAGTGTCACGTCCTGGCGGGGCTATAAGAGCAAGAGAAGAGAATACCGCGGCCCGGCTACTCTACTCTTCCACTGACTGACATTTAATAAAAGTGTTGGTCTTTTTATCAACAGACTAGGACCCGATGCCGACACCTGCATGCAGTCTTACACAGATGAATGATGCACGCGACCCTGAAACATACGCGGTAATATGTTCCACTTACTTTTACGCTTCGCTTGCTTGTCGATTGACACGAGACATGAATTCGCAACGGATGAACAGCTACGGTTGCGCTGATGGCCTTGAATACGGTCCGCTCTGCTTGACAGGCGTTGATCCAAATGGCTGGAAACGACCTTCAAGGATTGACGACTGCGCCAAACTCTGTCACGTCAATATTTGACAGGAACGACCTCCAATGATTGACAGCTGGCTGCTACGGTATTGTAGACGGATGCGCTCGTTGAGGAAACGGGCGTGGACGCTGTACGATACCGTGAATCTAACTCACGAATATCGTCCGCGTGATTGACGATATTTTAACTAGCGAAAACGGGCGTGGACGCTGTGCGATCCCGCGAATTTATCTCGCGAATATCGTCCGCGTGGTTGACGATATTTTGATTCGAGAAAACGGACGTGGATGCTGCGGAGCTTGCTATGCGAGCAAGTCTATCACTATCACGCACGTACGCGAACACGTAACAGGAAATTGAATAAGGAATACTATTCGCGAACTTTCCAGTGAGAACTCTATCTCTAACTAACAACGTGTCACTTCAAACTACGAAGTTAGGAGCAAGGAAATAATAATTGGGATTTAGATTGACTCTGGTAAAACAAAGTATATTATAAACGTAAAAGAATACAACGGTAAAGATGCTTATTATTAACGAAATCGAAATACGTACTAAGTACGAAATATGAAACGCAATAAAAATGTTTAATTGAATAAACGAAGTAATATTTGAATTAAACGAATAAGAATACGATATTACTGAATGGTATTAGGGACTGTGTCTAAACAGTATGGATTTGGAAAGATTGTGTCTAAACAATCTGGATTTGGAAAGACTATGTCTAAATAGTCTGGACTTGGAAGATTGACGAAAACTCGACTGACCCACTCGGGTCCCCGGAGAGGACTGGGGAGAATCGAACGTTCGTCGACGAACAACGTTCGTCCGAAAAATGCTGACTTCGCAAAAGGGGACCGTGTCCTCTTTGTGCCGGTCTTCGTCGTAAACAGCGCGATGGCCGCCGCACTAGAGTCAGCAGTTTTCGTTCCCAGTGGTGCAGGACTCGAAAATTAAGTGGTAACCATTGGCGTACCTATTTATTTATTTAAATAAATTGGGACTTAGAATATTTTCGAACGCTTGCTCTTGCAAGGCGTTTCGATTTAAATTTTGTATGTCATATGATTAGTTGACATCATTTGTCGACCGATCATATGTTTGAAAATATTCTAAGTACTTTTGAAAATTACCAAAAATCGAAATTTTGGTAAAGTCTAAACAAACGCGAATTGAGAACATAACCTACAAATTTTTAGGTTAGTTTCATGATTTTCGCTCACGAGTCCAATGATATTTCAATCTTCGAGTTTGGGCCATTTTTGGCTATTTTAGGATTTTGACAGATTTTGGATTTTAGGTTATGTTGATGGATTTCGATCAGATGTACGTGGTGTTAAGGATTCATTGTTATGAAGGATTTTTAGGAGTTTTGGAATCTTTAAAGGGGAACGCTCGCTCTTATGTATCTAATTTTACATGTAGTCTTAAAGCTAACGTCGGAGGTGCGACCGACGTCACAGAAGCATTCAAGAAACAATTATTACGCGAACGCGAAGAGTTGACCGAACGTAAAACGGATTTCGACACGCGTCGCGATGACACGAAAATTTTACCCGACGCGCAACCGTTCACGAGCGATTTCAGCTTGCCTTCGGTCATCCCGACCGTTTCTTCTATGCAACCGACGCGTCGAGAACCGTCGATAATTCCATTGCCTCCGACGGCTTCACAATCATACGAGAACAATGTGAATCCGTCGCGGAGAAGCCACTCGCCCGAGCGAGAAGATTCGCGCTTGATCATGAAAGCCGCGATCGACTCGATCCCATCATTCGACGGAACGAATATTCCCGTCTTACAATTCACGCGAGCTTGCCAACGCGCGCGCGATCTCGTCCCGCGTCACGCCGAGCGGACGCTATCAAAATTGATAGTCAGTAAGCTCCGCGGACGCGCGTATACCGCGATTGAAGACGAAGTAATTGACCGAGTTTCGGACATTTCCAATCGGTTAAAAGATATATTCGGTCCTCATCACACGATCGATCATTATCGTGGCGAGATGGCTAATATATTCATGCACGCGTCCGAACATATCCTACAGTACATTAGCCGTACGAAGGATCTAAGAATGGCGATTGTCGATTGCCAACGAGGCGATCCAGACACGTCGGAGATAGACGTGCTCACGCGAAATAGTTTCATACGCGGTTTGATCCCGATTATAAGAGCGGAACTTCGCGTTTTCCGTCACAGATCATTGCACACCGTATTCGCTGAATCCATCATCGCGTACAAAGACCTCGAACTCGATCGAGAACGTTACGATACGAACGACCGACACGTCCATTTTTCCGAAGCAACGCGAAATTCAAACCGAGGTCGAAATAACCGTTCGCCTTCTCCTTATTTCCGGGAAAGCAATTTCGAGGGTAGATCACCATCCCCTTACAGACAGAATATTTACGAGAACCGACCGCGCGGTTCCCGTTATGAGGGATCACCCTCTCAACGACTTCCCGACTCTTTTACTACAGGGTCAAATTTCAACGGTCATCGAGACCGAAATAACTCAACGGTTTTTTCGAGAGAGTCATATCGCCGGAACGATTCTCCGTACAGATCGCACTCCGAGGTGTTTATAAACACAGAGATAGGCGACCGTGAGACCGACACAGCTGCACGCAATGACGTCAGGCGGCAATCGCACTCTCTTTCGCCGCGCCGTTACGAGGAACCGCGCCGCGCCGACAATAACACACGCGCGCCGCAACATTATAAAGAGCCGCAATACGCCGACAATAATACGCGCGTGCCGCGTAATTCCGAAGAATCGCGTCGTGCCGACAATAGGGCATACACGCCGCCACAGAAACGCGACGACAATACACGTGCGTCTTCTCGATTCTGCAATTATTGCCGCATCCCTGGGCATGATATTCATGAATGCCGTAAACGCGAGGCGAATAACCGTTCGGGAAACGGATCGTCCCTCCCGTCCGCCGCGAACTTCCGACGGGAGGTGAATCGAAATTAAGTAGTTCAAATCGTCAGGGAGAAACAGAATCCCTCGGACCCAGAAGCGTTTCCAAAATAACCTTAAGACCCGATACCGCTATCCCGCATATAGAAGTCGATCTGCCAGAATTAATAAACGTTAGAAAGTCATGATCGACACAGGCTCCGAGCCGAATATAATTAAAGCCTCGGTATTAAAGCCTAACGTCCGCATAAATCAAAAGGACCAAATTTTCGTATCAGGGATCACGGACGAAGTCGTAAGCACATTAGGATCCACATATCTAACGGTCTCCGATGTACCCGTGCAATTTCAAGTCGTGCCCGACTCATTCGGGATTCCGTCGGACGGAATCCTCGGTTCGGCCTTCTTCCTGAAAGGGGCCGAAATTTCATATAAGAAACGCATAGTCATGTGGCAAGGCCACAAATTTCCATTCGTCTCACGAGATAATTTCTACATGGAACCACGAATGTCCGCATGCGTTGCGATAGATGTATCCGGACCCGACGTAGGATATCTGCGTAGATGCGAAATTGCGCCAGGAGTACTTCTCCCCGATTGTATAGTGCGTAATATTAATGGTAAGGCGTATGTAAGATGCGTGAACATAACTGAATCGCCAGTGGATCTCCCGAGACCGCATATTGAACTCGAGGAGATGGACGAAATCGCGGATCTCACTAACGTCGAGTCAGAAAAGATTTTCTCATTTGCAAACTCTGATCTACGATCACATTCGTTCTCCTATAGACACGAGGAAATCATGAATATCATTAATACAAGTCATCTCGATAACGATGAAAAGAAACACGTCGGCGACTTGATACGCGAGCATCAGGATTTATTCCATCTCCCCGGCGACCGACTAGGGAAAACGGACAAGGTCCAACATAAAATAATTACTACTGACGAGATGCCTATACACGTAAAACAGTATCGATATCCGCCAATTCATCGCGAAGAAATAGACCGCCAGATGAAAGATTTGTTACAGCAGGATATTGTTACACCCTCCGCATCTCCTTTTAACAGTCCATTATGGATAGTACCGAAGAAAGCCGATGAACACGGCAATAAAAAGTGGCGAATGGTCATCGATTTTCGGGCATTAAACGAAAAGTCGATACCGGACGCGTACCCGCTCCCGAGCATTTTAGAAATTTTAGACCAGCTCGGCAGCGCGAAATATTTCAGCGTATTTGACCTTGCCAACGGTTTCCATCAGATAGGGATGGATCCGAAAGACGCCGCGAAAACAGCATTCTCCACACCGTACGGTCATTACGAGTTTAAAAGAATGCCTTTTGGTTTAAGGAACGCGCCTGCCACGTTCCAAAGACTAATGGACAATGTGTTAACCGGATTACAGGGCATCGAATTATTCGTTTATTTAGACGACATAGTCATTTACGCGAGAAGCCTCGCCGAACATTTATCGAAATTCAACAAATTGGCTCATCGGTTGAGGGGAGCCAATCTTAAACTCCAACCGTCGAAGTGTGGGTTTTTGCACAGGGAAGTAGCGTACCTGGGACACGTAATCGGGGAAGACGGCGTTAAACCCTGTCCCAAGAAGGTAGCCGCCGTCAGAAATTTCCCGCGACCGAAAAACGTCAAAGGAATCCGCGAATTCCTCGGTTTAGCCGGATATTACAGGCGCTTTATACCCAAGTTCTCACAAATTTCCAAGCCTTTAGCTAGCCTTCTTAAAAAGGACAACAAATTTATCTGGGAGGCTCAACATGAGGAAGCCTTCTGCACGCTACGCGAAATTTTATCTACGGAACCGCTGTTACAATATCCCAATTTCTCTAAAGAATTTAATATTACAACCGACGCATCCGGTTATGCGATAGGCGGGATACTCAGCCAGGATGAACCGGGAAAAGATCGCCCTATCGCCTACGCTTCACGATTATTACACGGGGCCGAACTAAATTATTCAACAATTGAGAAGGAATGTTTAGCGATAATATACTGTGTACAGTATTTCAGGCCATATGTGTACGGCCATAAATTCAACTTAATCACCGACCACCAGCCCTTGGTCTGGATGAATTCGGTCAAGGACCCGACTTCTCGACTATTACGATGGCGCCTGAAATTGGCAGAATTCGATTACAGAATTACATATAAAGCGGGAAAAACAAACGTGAACGCGGACGCGTTGTCGCGGAACCCCGTTCCCAACCTGCCAGTGGCCGCCATTTCAGATTCGGATTCGTCCGGCCTATTCGACGCCGTATCAAAGGGAGCGCGGCCATTGAGCTCGTCAGCTCCTCCTACTGTACCGATTCTCCCACCTATTCAAGAGCCAAGCTCCTCCTCTCCGGGACCATCTACGTCTCGCTCTCTCACGCCGCCATCATCGCCGTGCCGTGAGCTCCTCCCCGTCGACGATGGAGTCGAACAAGGCCTTCCCACAACGTCTGATTCGGAAGAACTATTCGAGTCCCATAACGAACAGGCGTCACAAAATCGACGCACAATGATTCATACCCGCGATCGACTTACCATGAGGAAAGATACCCTCGTTATATTCGCAACCATGGACGGTCAACCCCTCGACACCGGAGGAATAGATTTATATCGAATCAAACAAATTCCAACCTTCTCTCAATCCATACTATGTAGAGCAAAGGTATCAAATCTGTCGGACGATCGAAATCTAATAATACTACCGGTCAAAGAGACACCTTTTCACTCGGCGTCCTATGAAGATGTAATGAATAGCTTAAGATCTCTATTAGATGTAGTAACAGAGCTTCAACTTCAATCAATTAGCATTTCTCAGACTTGTATAGACGAGGCATCATGGCCCGATATACGAAAGATTCTGCTGAACCTTTTCGCCGACAGTCAAGTACAGATTTTTGCCTGTACCAATGAAATAATCATTCCTCCGCCGGAACAGAGAACAGATATATTAATCGAAAACCACTGTTCAGCCTTCGCCGGACATAAAGGCATTACTAAAACGTATAGACGTATAAGGGAAAAATACTTTTGGCCGACCCTCAGGAAAGACGTTCAGAATTACGTAAATTCATGCCGTTCGTGCGAACAAAAAAAATTGACCCGGGTCAAGACGCGCCAACCGATGGTCATCACGGACACTCCCGGTCGATCCTTCGATAAGGTCTCGATGGATATTGTGGGACCTTTGCCACAATCCCCCGGAGGATACAATTATATCCTTACCATACAAGACCTCCTTACCAAATACTCCCTAGCCCTTCCTTTGAAAACCGCGACCGCGATCGAAACTGCAGACGCGTTCACTCAACAGTTCATCTGTAGATTCGGAGCGCCTAAAGCCATTCTAACGGACCAAGGTGCTAACTTTCTTAGTTCATTGATGAAAAGCGTGGCAAAACGGTTTAAAATCACCCAATTCAAAACAACGGCATTCCGTCCGCAATCAAATGGGTCGATAGAGCGATCGCATCACGTACTGACGGAGTATCTAAAGCAATATATATCGCGCGGGAATTGGGACGAATGGCTTCCGCTAGCCATGTTTTCATATAACACTAGCGTGCACGAGGGTACCTTATTTACGCCCCACGAGTTGGTATTCGGGTCCCTGGCGCGCACTCCCTCCGCAAACGCTACGACGAGCGACATAACAAACGAATCATACAGCGCGTATCTTGAGGATTTACAGGAGAAAATCGAGGGAACGGTTGGCAAGGCCAAAGAGAATCTGGGTAATGCGAAAACCCGCTCAAAGAAATATTATGATAGGAAAATTAACGTTCAAAGTTTTTCTACTGGCGATGAAGTCTTCCTCTTAAAGGAACCCAGAAAAGGGAAGTTCGATAACGAATACACAGGTCCACATAAAGTGATCGAATGCCTGGATAATAATAATGTGCGTTTAGAGTTTAAGAAAGGAACCAGAGTGGTCCACACTAATAAACTAAAGCATGCTAAGAAATCTAATGTTTATATCACTAGAGTAATTGTAAACACTGCGATAACGCCCCAAACGAAAGATAAGCCGAAACGAGCACTCGTGAGAAAGTCTTCAGCGTGCGTTTCCCACTCCGTCCTTTCCCCCACCTACGCGAAGGAGAAGAAGAAGAAGGATGACTCCCGAATCGCCGCATTCAGTTCGAGCAGTCAGTCCACATCGGTTGCAACGAACCACAAGCCAGCTACCACCTGGAGAAGCCAACATGGAACGCAGAGTAACACTGGCCAACAAGAGAGCAGACTACCTCGAAGAGTTCGACAACCTCCGTTGCTTCCAAGGACTAATGTACTCGAACGACAGAGGACAAATATTCTGCCAACCCTGCAGCAAGTTGCAAGAAGACATGATGGTCGAAGACATCCATGTCATACTGCCAAGCATGGACAACACGTGCTGCATCTGCGAAGAGCAGATATGTGCAGTCCTACCAGTACTGGAGTGCATGGAGTGTGGCATGGATATAGCCACCATAAAAATACTCATATGGGAGGATGCACGACAGTGCCAACCGGCAGTCAGCGATCCCGAATCGGAAGACGAGGGAACGAGCAAACTCCCCCAAAGGATGGTAGAGGCCAACCAGAACGAAATCCTCTACAGGAAAATCTGGGATTACGTAACGAGCCTCGACGATTACTATTGCTTCCAGGGGAAGATCTTCGCGACCGACGATGGATCGGAGCTCTGCGAAGAGTGCAGCCAGGGATACAAGAACGTGGAAGTATTCCACATCCATACAATTCAAACGGGCATGAGGAACCAATGCAGCACGTGTGGAAGAGAGATCTGCGAGGTCAGACGACCACTAGCCTGCACAAAATGCGTGCGCAAGCTTTCAACCATGAGCTGCATAATTCAGGATGCGGTGAATCAACTGAAGCGAGAGGAGGATGGAAAGCGGCGAACCCCCGTGGCACCCCCACCTTCACCCATGTCCCGCACGAGTCTGGACACAAGAAGTGCCGAGAGTGCAAGTGTCAGTGCCGGTAAACAATTCGTGCGTTTCGAGAAACTCACGCTAGACAAATAGTGCGTGAGAAGTGTCATGCGAATGCAGGGTGCAATGTATAAACTAAGAAGTATGTTGTGCGTGCTGTATTGTCACGTCCGTCACTGTGTTTTTGTTACAGGTACCAGGAGAGAGAAAAGAGAACAGTGACAGACGGACGGTTGAGATATGAAGATTAAAATGAGGAGTGGTCTTTCGTGCCGAGACAGCCGCGGGCTGTCATATGCACTAGGACAACCGATATTGCTATGGATGCAGTCAAGAAGAGAACGTCCGACGCGGTTACAAGAAGTGTCCCGACAAGAATCACGCGCGAGATGATGCAACGAAAACGGTGAGTTTACAGGATTCAGCAATTATACAAGACATTATACGACTCACCGCAATGCTGTATTAACGCCTAATAATATTGTTGCAGCAGGAACTGGCGGAACTGGCAGTAGGTGTCGTACATCGGATCTTCTATACAGATGTCCTCGAGGTGGGGAAGATCTGGCGGAGTTGCTGCTGCTCGGTTCGGGACGACATTAGTGGCCTTGGATGCTGGCCGCAAGACGACACGTTGATGAGTTGGCAGAGGGACGTCACTGATGATTCGGCAACGGACCTTGGGAACGATGATCGTGTCTCGGCTGTCGTCGTCGTCGGCTATGTCGATCACCTCTGGACGATCGACCGGATGCAGAACTGGCGTCGGAGCTCGCGAGAGGTCCGCGTGGTTGACCTCTTTAGGAAGGCTGCAAGGGCAACCGTATACAGAAACGTAATCGGACGCGTCACACGGAATGTGCTCGGTGGTTCCCAGAAGTTCTGTCCACTCGGTAGTGGCAATGATTTGATCGAGCACCGCTTTATTTCTCAACGCGCGTCTCAATTTAGCAAGTTGATACTTGTGTCCCGCTCGACGTGGGCGTCGCATAGGTAAGGAATAGTAATGACGGAATATTAATAAGATAATGAAAATGAACTTCCATTTGTTGTTAACCTTTTAGGTAGTTAACTCGCTTCACGTCTATAGTGGCGGCTCAGCGTTTCCACTGCGCTCTTTAGACCAATTCTAGACGTGGCACGAGAACTTCTCTATGACTCGCTTCAAATTCCTTATTGGCGGCTCAGCGTTTCCACTGCGCTCTTTAGACCAAGTCCGGATATGTCACGAGTTTAATATATTCGATGCAAGAACTGAATTGGAAGATGGTGTTGAACTAACACAAGAATAACAAGATCGAAGCACTGGTATAACAACGATATATTAAATAAGAACTGGTAAGTACACTGGTATACAATATGTAAGTAGTATTATAATAGGAGTAGTAATTGGATTAATGAATAATGGATATAGTAATATGTTGTAGGAATAATGTATGAGAATTAGGAGTTGAGTTGAGTTGAGTTAGAGTTGGAATTGGAATTGGAATTAGGAGTGAAGGATCGACACACTTCACTTTCGCGGAGCTAGACTGAACACGTCTGCTCTTGAAGTCGGAAGAAGCCGGACTGGCACGTCCGTGCGAGTCGCTCGCTTGGAGCGAACCGTTCGAGTCGCTGGCTGAAGGCGGACTGATGCAAGCGCCTGCTCTGCCTTGCCTCCTTCGTTCGGAGTGGGGATGGCTGACGCTGCAGTCTCTTTGTTCTTCAGTCGTCGGAGTGGGAGAACCGCTGACGCAGCAGCGTCTTCGCTCCCGGGGACTGCACGTGCATTTCTGCTGACGCTGCAGTCTCGTGGCTGTCCTATTGCCCTCTACGAGCGTGGGACTGCTGATGCAGCAGTCTTTGGACTTCTCGACGTTTCTAGAAGCTTCTAGATGCTTCCAGAGTGATGCAATACTTATTGCATTATGTGTCGTGGTGATGGGTTGAAACTGAGGTAAGGTGTTGATCAAGGTGAAGTTATGGTGATGGGTAGAGACGGAGATAAGGATTAGAACAATAGAATAATGAGATCTTAATACTATGCTCTTATGTCTAGGGGACGGTGTGTGGATCTTATGCAGATCAGACCTTGTATACATAGTGTGTGTACAAGGCCAACGTCGTACATCGGACGACGTAACACCTCCCAACGCGGAAAAGAAATTTCTTACAAGGGAGAAATTTCTCGCTCAACACTCGCCCTCACACTCATTCATGCGACGCATCGTCCGGAGGTACTCCGCGCAGGGAGCACAGTTCTCGGCGAGTATTTCCTATATTTGTACGAAACACTGGTCGCACTGAAATGTTGTCGGTGTCGGCACGTGGGGCTGGGGCTGGTTTTGTAATGTCCGACAAGTCGTATTCGCAATGTTCATTTTTCGACTGTCTTTTCTCGGGGTTTAGGGTGGGTGGGGAATCACTTTGTTCACTAACACTTTCACTTGCACTTTTGTCTTTTCTTATCTGCGTCCAGATGAGTGTCACGTTTCGCTGACGCGGGGTTTGCGTTGGATTATTCGGCGCACGCTTGAGTTTGTTTGCGTGTACAATCTTAAAATGGTTCCCTACTTTAATTTTTACATTGTTTGAGTCTAGGATGTCGCAAATTTCGTGAGGACCCGTATATTGCGCATCGAATTTGCCCTTGCAGGGTTCTTTGAGTAGGAATACCTGTTCTATATCTTCCGGTGGTCGAAGGAGATTTTGCCGACGCTGGGCTTCGAATTTCGCTCGCTTATTCTCATAGGGGTATCCGTTATCGCGAGGGTACATGGATTTATATTTCATTCTTGCTGACTCGTATTTCGCCGTAGCGCAGAGATTAATTTTATCGTATTCGTTTCGCTTCGCATGGCAACGTGCAGATGGAAGTTGAAAGGAATCGAGTTTCTGTGGATCATCAAAGATATGATTTTGAAGTAAGTTAAGAAGTTCTTTTACTCTGGAGGCTTTGATATCCTTCTCTGGTTTAGAACTGTCGCTGGATTTATCGTGCAATATAGAACAGACCTGCTTACATATGGGTCTTGAAAATCTTTGATTGTCGTAGGAATGGAGTTGGTCTTGGAATTGATCGGGCTGGTTACCGGAGTTAGAATAAGAATCGGGCTGGTTACCGGAGTTAGTATAATGATCGGGCTGGTTACCGGAGTTAGAATAAGAATCGGGCTGGTTACCGGAGTTAGTATAATGATCGGGCTGGTTACCGGAGTTAGTATAAGAATCGGGCTGGTTACCGGAGTTAGTAAGGTCGGGATGGTTACCGAATACGTCGGGACGATACCCGGGATTAGAAAGGTCGGGATGGTTACCGAATACGTCGGGATGATACCCGGAATTAGTAAGGTCGGGATGGTTACCGAATACGTCGGGGTGATACCCGGAATTAGAAAGGTCGGAAGAGTACGACTCGATTTCTTCCATCTCCAATGGGGGCAATCGAAATGAAACTCTTTCCGACGAGGTGTTAAAACACCGGAGGCTCGCTTTGCCTTTACGATTGGTGACAACGCTGTGACGTCGGTCGCACCTCCGACGTTAGCTTTAAGACTACATGTAAAATTAGATACATAAGAGCGAGCGTTCCCCTTTAAAGATTCCAAAACTCCTAAAAATCCTTCATAACAATGAATCCTTAACACCACGTACATCTGATCGAAATCCATCAACATAACCTAAAATCCAAAATCTGTCAAATTCCTAAAATAGCCAAAAATGGCCCAAACTCGAAGATTGAAATATCATTGGACTCGTGAGCGAAAATCATGAAACTAACCTAAAAATTTGTAGGTTAGGTTCTCAATTCGCGTTTGTTTAGACTTTACCAAAATTTCGATTTTTGGTAATTTTCAAAAGTACTTAGAATATTTTCAAACATATGATCGGTCGACAAATGATGTCAACTAATCATATGACATATAAATTTACATCGAAACGCCTTGCAAGAGCAAGCGCTCGAAAATATTCTAAGTCCCAATTTATTTAAATAAATAAATAGGTACGCCAATGGTTACCACTTAATTTTCGAGTCCTGCACCACTGGGAACGAAAACTGCTGACTCTAGTGCGGCGGCCATCGCGCTGTTTACGACGAAGACCGGCACAAAGAGGACACGGTCCCCTTTTGCGAAGTCAGCATTTTTCGGACGAACGTTGTTCGTCGACGAACGTTCGATTCTCCACAGTCCTCTCCGGGGACCCGAGTGGGTCAGTCGAGTTTTCGTCAATCTTCCAAGTCCAGACTATTTAGACATAGTCTTTCCAAATCCAGATTGTTTAGACACAATCTTCCCAAATCCATACTGTTTAGACACAGTCCCTAATACCATTCAGTAATATCGTATTCTTATTCGTTTAATTCAAATATTACTTCGTTTATTCAATTAAACATTTTTATTGCGTTTCATATTTCGTACTTAGTACGTATTTCGATTTCGTTAATAATAAGCATCTTTACCTTTGTATTCTTTTACGTTTATAATATACTTTGTTTTACCAGAGTCAATCTAAATCCCAATTATTATTTCCTTGCTCCTAACTTCGTAGTTTGAAGTGACACGTTGTTAGTTAGAGATAGAGTTCTCACTGGAAAGTTCGCGAATAGTATTCCTTATTCAATTTCCTGTTACGTGTTCGCGTACGTGCGTGATAGTGATAGACTTGCTCGCATAGCAAGCTCCGCAGCATCCACGTCCGTTTTCTCGAATCAAAATATCGTCAACCACGCGGACGATATTCGCGAGATAAATTCGCGGGATCGCACAGCGTCCACGCCCGTTTTCGCTAGTTAAAATATCGTCAATCACGCGGACGATATTCGTGAGTTAGATTCACGGTATCGTACAGCGTCCACGCCCGTTTCCTCAACGAGCGCATCCGTCTACAATACCGTAGCAGCCAGCTGTCAATCATTGGAGGTCGTTCCTGTCAAATATTGACGTGACAGAGTTTGGCGCAGTCGTCAATCCTTGAAGGTCGTTTCCAGCCATTTGGATCAACGCCTGTCAAGCAGAGCGGACCGTATTCAAGGCCATCAGCGCAACCGTAGCTGTTCATCCGTTGCGAATTCATGTCTCGTGTCAATCGACAAGCAAGCGAAGCGTAAAAGTAAGTGGAACATATTACCGCGTATGTTTCAGGGTCGCGTGCATCATTCATCTGTGTAAGACTGCATGCAGGTGTCGGCATCGGGTCCTAGTCTGTTGATAAAAAGACCAACACTTTTATTAAATGTCAGTCAGTGGAAGAGTAGAGTAGCCGGGCCGCGGTATTCTCTTCTCTTGCTCTTATAGCCCCGCCAGGACGTGACAAATTTGGCGCAGTCGGTAGGACACTAGTTGGTCACCGATGTTAGAGACACCGTCAACACTTTTGTAGGATACGTCATGTGTCCTACCTCTGCCAAAATTTGTTGTGACAAATTTGGCGCAGTCGGTAGGACAGTCGTTGGTCACCGATGTTAGAAGCACGGCATCGAGGAATAAAAATAGAATCAGTGTTAGCACGCGAACCCCTGCGCGTTCCATCATTGTTTGACAATTTAACGCAGTAGACTTAGAGTCCGTGAAAGCATAGTGTCAGTTAAAAGTGCGACGGGCAGTGAAGGAAATGCCCTTTCGCCCACGTTACATACTCAAATTATTTTTCGCGATGTTCGTACTCAGTACAAATTCATCGAGAGTTTTAGTGAACGTTAAAGTGCGACGGGCGGTTTAGAAAACGCCCCTTCGCCCACGTTATATAGTCGGATTATTTTTCGCGAATTTCATACTTAGAAATTTTCAAGCGACGCAATCATGGAAACGCGTAGCGAGGCTAGAAAGAAGGTTCCTCCTACGGAAGAGGAATTAATTGAATTCCAGAAAGATTTAGCTCGTAGAGAAGCAGCTCTCATTAATCAAACCGCCGCGTTGACTCAACTCAAATTGCAATACGAAACAGAAACGCGTGAGCAGAGAGAAACGTACGAGGATATACGCCGCGAGATAGCAGAAATCCGATCGGCCAGAGATTCTCAATCAATTCCAGCTAGCCCAGTCGTTGCGCCCCGCGAACCCATAATGCACGATTCTTCGAATTTCACCGTTAAACAAGCGGTTGAACTTGTGCCTACCTTTGACGGCACCTCCATAACCGTGCTACAATTCGTTCGCGCGTGCAAGCGAGCCTTGGAGGCTGTTCCAGCCACAGCTGAGCGTACCCTCACTAGATTAGTATGCAATAAGCTTAGAGGACAGGCATACGCCGCGATTGAAGACGTAAATATTAACACAATCTCTGAATTGTGCAACCGCCTGAAAGATGTACTAGGCCCATATAAATTCATCGATCAGTATCGCGGAGAATTAGCTTCGATACACCAGGGACAGTCCGAGCACGTGTTGAATTATATTACGCGAGTAAAGGACCTTAGAACGGCGATCATAGATTCAGGCCGCGGGGTCCCCAATCTAGACGAGATTGACAAATTCACAATTGATTGTTTCATGCGTGGTCTTATCCCAGCGCTTCGAGCCGAGGTCAGGCTCTGCGCGTCACTCGAATTACAGAAAATATTCGATGAAGCAGTAACCGCGTACAAACAGTACGAGCTTGACCGTGTTCGTTATCGCGACGACGGACGCCGCGTTGCATTCTCCGACTCTCGTAATCGCACACCAGAGCGATCAAGCAACTCTCCTTATGATAGGAATGCGCCAGAGCAGCGCAACAGATCTTCGGAAAGGAAAGATCAACGACCTTCCTTTTCACCTCGTGAATCCTGGCGAGACAGGAAACCCGATAACAGAGACGCGTATCGCTCTCCTCCTCCGCGACGTCACGAACCGTCGCAATCAAATCAGCGCGAAACGTATAAACGCGAAGATCGCGCTTCCCAGTCCCCAGGTCGCGATCGCTTTCCTACGGAGAATCAAAAGTATTGTAAATATTGTAAGCGCACGGGACATGACATACACGAATGTCGCCGCCGCGAATATTACAGTAGAAATGAGTCGGGAAACGAATCAAGCCTCCCGACAAACGCGACCAAAGGACGGGAGGCATCCCAAGAGAATCGCCAAAAGGCAACACAGCTGGCCGTCATCAGCGACGACCAGCAGTAGATGAAATTCGAGTAGATAGGAGAGATAACCCGGACGGTCAGCAGAATGAACGACCATCCGCGAAATTAGTCTCGGCAATAAATCTCGCGCCGGACTCCCCTATCCCTCGAATAAAAGCAAAATCGTCACTCTTCTCAAAAGAGTGTGAGTTCCTCTTGGACACCGGGTCCGAGGTCAACTTAATCCGAGCGTCTGGTATCAAATCTGACGTTCATCTAAAAACTGACAGCGTCATACACGTCCATGGCGTGACAGAAGGAGAAATTGCGACCCTCGGTTATATCAATGCGGAGCTAGCAAATTCCATTAAAGTCACGCTACACGTTCTGCCTGACAGTTTTCCAATTAATATAGATGGTATCTTAGGCTCCCCCTTCTTCAGAGAGGGAGCAGAGATATCATTTGCGAAGGAATGCGTAGAGTATAAAAACCTACGTATTCCCTTTTCGAATCCTCGGGAATATTCCGTCGAAAGCCGTACCGCCGCCTGCATAGCCGTCAACGTAAAGGGCCCAAGCGAAGGGTATGTGCGAAAAGTAGATGTAAAACCCGATGTGTTCTTAGGTGATTGTTTAGTCACCAACCGTAACGGAAAGGCATACCTGCGATGCTTTAACGCATCGTCCGAAGTGGCGTCCTTCTCCCTGCCTACGTTGGAGGTGGAAGAGATCGAGGTTCCCTTTTCAAATATTCAAGCCGAAGTCAATTCGGACTCATTCAATGCTCGTGCGTGCCGCGCGCACGAGACGATCGTTAACGATCAACTCGCGTCTTCTATTAATTCCGGTAACCATCCCGACGATTCCGGTAGCCATCCCGATTCTTTAAATAATTCCGGTAACCATTCCGACGATTCCGGTAGCCATCCCGATTCTTTAAATAATTCCGGTAACCATCCCGACGATTCCGGTAGCCATCCCGATTCTTTAAATAATTCCGGTAACCATCCCGACGATTCCGGTAGCCATCCCGATTCTTTAAATAATTCCGGTAACCATCCCGACGATTCCGGTAGCCATCCCGATACTTTAAATAATTCCGGTAACCATCCCGACGATTCCGGTAGCCATCCCGATACTTTAAAGAATTCCGGTAACCATCCCGACGATTTATATTCAAAGTCCTGTGTGGAAAGAAACATCAGCGCCTTCGCCTCAGATGAACTTTTAGAATGTTCATATGAGAACAATTTAGAAAACATTTCTATTCCTAAAGTTAAATCAAAAGGAGTTTATGTTTTGCCACAAACTCCTATCTTCAAATCCTCGCCGGAACAAGACCTCTTGCAGCTTCAACGATCAGGTATCCGTGCGACCGAAAACAAAGTCCATGCGTCTGGCAAATACAATTCCGCGAGATTCGCGTCAGCAAGAAAAAGAAATAAAGCCGATACATTATACTCGCCCGAGACAACTAAGTCTGATTATAAGCTTTCGTTATGTATCTTGCGAAACGAATTCAATCTTCCTAGCGTTAACAGAGTCTCCAATATCGTTACGCCAACGATAAACTATCGCAGCGACCCAAGAGCGAAATTTAAAACCTCTGGTCAGCATCACCCCACTCCACAGCAGGAAGACGATATCCCTGCGACGCAACGAGATCTTCAAGGAGAAACCGTCACCCCTGAAGATCATCAGTCTCTCGACAACGCTATAACAGCAACCATGCAGCCGATACAAGCAGCTATCTTGCTCTCTATTGCCACGCAAGCCTCAACACTCATTGGATATGACTGTGGAGGTTCAACCTTGAATATTACCACGTATTCAACTATTGACACTCTTAACTGCGAGCCAGAAGACATCGCACCAGCTGAAAATTTAGAAAGAATTCAGCTCCTGCAGCTAGCTGAATTCTCGCAAGCTCGTGTTTTGCAATGCCATATCGGAATAGACAGAACCATATACTATTGTGGCATGCATTCACATAATTCGGTAGTATCCAATGGTCGACAAGACTATATATTACCGATCTCCAGCGAAACCTGTTCGAGCCTACACACGACGGGGACAATATTCATCACCCCAGCCGCCCAGATCACAGGTATTCAGCCGAACTCGACCTCCTCTCACGGCCTCACGTTAGCAGGAGTTATTCAGAACGATGGTAGCTGCGCTGGAACCACGTATAGTGATCCGTTTGGGACTTGGACCGATGTCGTGGTACAAGCTTTAGTCCGAATCACGATCCGCGACTACATCGCTCCAATCAGATTGTCAACCGGACAGATTCATCTACAAACTGGGCAAACCTGCCCCCTTCAAAAAGGAAGCTGCTTAGACGCACAAGATGGCCATACGTTCTGGGAAACCACGCCGACGGACTCGTGCAAATTCAATAATTATGATGTCTTGTACGAAGGGATAGCCACTAAACTATCCTCCAAGGTGAATCCTTCTCCAACCCTGTATACCGTAGCATCGCAGGATACGACTTTTGCACTCACGGAGACAGGCAGATCGTCAGTTTGCGGATATGTCATAATCCGTACGGAACACCCCAAGCTGTTCATTCTGGAAGTTGGAAGTTCAGGAAAATTCAAGGAGAAAACACACACCTTAGTCAACAATCTGGACATCTTCACGTATGTCAACAGCAAATTTGTTTACGTGGAGAAGCACCTCCGGAAACAATTTTCTCAACTCTACAAAGATGTAATCCGTCAGAAGTGTGAGCTAGAGCGTCAGATTCTCCAGAACGCCCTCACATTATTACATTCAGCACCCGAAGAAGTTGCCACTGCCATCATGAAGGATGTCGGATTTATCGCAGTTCCAGCAGGAGAGGTAGTGCACATAATAAAGTGCATACCAGTCACGGTCCAAGTGAGGAAAACCGAACGGTGTTATGATGAGCTACCCATCACGTATCGGAACACATCAAAATTCCTGAAGCCAAGGGACCACATCATTTCAAACACGGGGACAGAAAAGCCATGCAATGAGCTACTTCCCCCATATTATAGACTGCACGGAACATGGTATCGCCTAACACCGTCATTGATGGAGGCCATCACTCCTTCGGAGCTTCACCCCCTCGCCAAGTCAACCTGGAAATACATAGATCCGAAGAACTTGGCAACGGGAGGCATTTATTCACAAGACGACCTGGACAAACTACAGGATCATATAATGTTTCCTGTAGAGAAGGTAGCAGTCATAAATTCAATCGCACAGGGTGCGACGGGAAGACAGTTTGCAGCAGGAAACATTAATATGTTCAATCTGCTCGATGAAAACTCCCTACAGCAGATAGCGGAGTCTACAGCACAGAAATTATGGTCCGGATTCACTACATTCGGATCAATAAGTGCTGGAATAATCGGAGTGTACGTAGCGATTCGAACGATCAAAACAATCATCAGTACGATCGTTAACGGCATCGCATTACACTCACTATACGGCTGGAGCCTGCATCTCGTCGTCGCCATCTGGAGTTCACTGACCCGGTTCTTTATATTCATGAAGCAGAGGGACAACAAGACTTCAGCGGCCATCGAGGACAAAGATAGTGATAGTGCCAGTGTCGGAGAATTCCGAACCCGTCCTCCCTTGACGAAACGAACGTTAATTTGCGATTCCCTTGACCCAGCGTTGCGAGACAGGGATGACATTTCAGTGCATCCTGTCTACCGCCACCCAGAGGCAGAGATTCCACTGCGTGAAATCTCTTCTCTAAGGGGGGAGGTGTGACGTCGGTCGCACCTCCGACGTTAGCTTTAAGACTACATGTAAAATTAGATACATAAGAGCGAGCGTTCCCCTTTAAAGATTCCAAAACTCCTAAAAATCCTTCATAACAATGAATCCTTAACACCACGTACATCTGATCGAAATCCATCAACATAACCTAAAATCCAAAATCTGTCAAATTCCTAAAATAGCCAAAAATGGCCCAAACTCGAAGATTGAAATATCATTGGACTCGTGAGCGAAAATCATGAAACTAACCTAAAAATTTGTAGGTTAGGTTCTCAATTCGCGTTTGTTTAGACTTTACCAAAATTTCGATTTTTGGTAATTTTCAAAAGTACTTAGAATATTTTCAAACATATGATCGGTCGACAAATGATGTCAACTAATCATATGACATATAAATTTACATCGAAACGCCTTGCAAGAGCAAGCGCTCGAAAATATTCTAAGTCCCAATTTATTTAAATAAATAAATAGGTACGCCAATGGTTACCACTTAATTTTCGAGTCCTGCACCACTGGGAACGAAAACTGCTGACTCTAGTGCGGCGGCCATCGCGCTGTTTACGACGAAGACCGGCACAAAGAGGACACGGTCCCCTTTTGCGAAGTCAGCATTTTTCGGACGAACGTTGTTCGTCGACGAACGTTCGATTCTCCACAGTCCTCTCCGGGGACCCGAGTGGGTCAGTCGAGTTTTCGTCAATCTTCCAAGTCCAGACTATTTAGACATAGTCTTTCCAAATCCAGATTGTTTAGACACAATCTTCCCAAATCCATACTGTTTAGACACAGTCCCTAATACCATTCAGTAATATCGTATTCTTATTCGTTTAATTCAAATATTACTTCGTTTATTCAATTAAACATTTTTATTGCGTTTCATATTTCGTACTTAGTACGTATTTCGATTTCGTTAATAATAAGCATCTTTACCTTTGTATTCTTTTACGTTTATAATATACTTTGTTTTACCAGAGTCAATCTAAATCCCAATTATTATTTCCTTGCTCCTAACTTCGTAGTTTGAAGTGACACGTTGTTAGTTAGAGATAGAGTTCTCACTGGAAAGTTCGCGAATAGTATTCCTTATTCAATTTCCTGTTACGTGTTCGCGTACGTGCGTGATAGTGATAGACTTGCTCGCATAGCAAGCTCCGCAGCATCCACGTCCGTTTTCTCGAATCAAAATATCGTCAACCACGCGGACGATATTCGCGAGATAAATTCGCGGGATCGCACAGCGTCCACGCCCGTTTTCGCTAGTTAAAATATCGTCAATCACGCGGACGATATTCGTGAGTTAGATTCACGGTATCGTACAGCGTCCACGCCCGTTTCCTCAACGAGCGCATCCGTCTACAATACCGTAGCAGCCAGCTGTCAATCATTGGAGGTCGTTCCTGTCAAATATTGACGTGACAGAGTTTGGCGCAGTCGTCAATCCTTGAAGGTCGTTTCCAGCCATTTGGATCAACGCCTGTCAAGCAGAGCGGACCGTATTCAAGGCCATCAGCGCAACCGTAGCTGTTCATCCGTTGCGAATTCATGTCTCGTGTCAATCGACAAGCAAGCGAAGCGTAAAAGTAAGTGGAACATATTACCGCGTATGTTTCAGGGTCGCGTGCATCATTCATCTGTGTAAGACTGCATGCAGGTGTCGGCATCGGGTCCTAGTCTGTTGATAAAAAGACCAACACTTTTATTAAATGTCAGTCAGTGGAAGAGTAGAGTAGCCGGGCCGCGGTATTCTCTTCTCTTGCTCTTATAGCCCCGCCAGGACGTGACAACGCAGTCACCCAGGAATACATCCGGCGCTACATTAACACGGCGGATATATCCCTGTTTAGGTCCTTCGACGTCGACCGCTATGCACGCAACGGTACGAGGTTCGAGGACGACTTCTTCGGATTTCGGAGGAGTCTTTGTTCGGACTCGATCCTCACGCTCCACGATCCGACTTCTCGCAGTGTACTCCGATATCTCTCGAGTCTCCTTCGATTCCGGCCGGCTTTTCACGGCGTTTTTCTCTAGGGAGTACTCGATCGAATCCCGAGGAGGCATTGAAATAACCTCCGTCACCGGGGCTCTGCAAGGTCTGACCGCGGGTGCACGAGGATTTGAGGAAGACACTCGAACGTTCCTTGCCGAATGTTCCTCACGCTTGGCGGCTGGAGTTTTAACGAGATCGTTGGTCATAGACGAAGGCATTGAAATAACCTCTGCTGCCAATTTATCGCGAGGCTCAGCCGTGGGCGCGCAAGGGTTCGAGAAGGGAACCCGAATGTTTCCTATCATAATGTATTCATTCGCAAAGGAGATCTCGGCTCCTGTTCTGAAGAAGGGAGAACCGAGGATTCCGTCGATGTTAATTGGGAAGCTTTCTCCCAAGACATGAAATTCGACAGGGTCTTGACCCTGTAAGTGTATTTTAATTTGACCGAGAGTTGGAATGGATCCCTCGGTTATTCCTTGGACTTCTATAGTGTTCGTATGATCTATAGGTAGATTTGGTTCTAGACTTGACGCACGAATTAAATTGATCTCCGAACCCGTGTCTAGCAAAAATTCACACTTCTTTTGTAATTGAGGGGCGGAGATTTTTACGCGCGGAATTGGTGAGTCTGCAGCAAGATTTACTGCTGAGACGAATCGTCGGACTGGTCGTTCGTCCGGATAGCTGTTTGGGTGCGGCTGTAGTTTGAGTTGAAGATGCGGCCTCCCGCCTTGGGTTGGCTTCGGTCGGGAGGCCGGACTCGTTTCCCGACCTCCTATTATTATTAAAAGCGCGCTTACGGCACTCGTGAATATCGTGCCCGGGGACTTTGCAATAGTTGCAAAATTTGTTAGGGCTTGAGGGGCGATCTGTGCGACCATCGCGGTACGTGTTTTGGTCGCGAGGATTATTTTCCCATCGCCGTTGCGGCGTCGGGGAGCGATAAGAGTCCCGGTTTAAGTTTCTCGAGGACTGCTGAGACGAGTCCGGTCTGTTATCGCGGCGTTCTTGAGTTCGCTCTGGAATGTCACGAGGGGACTCGTACGTGGAACGCGGGCGATACGGCCGGTTATCAGAGAAGCTGACTCGTTTTTCTTCGCGGATCAGTTCTCGTCGACGAGTCTGGTCTGACTCATACTGCCTGTAAGCAGAGATGGCTGCTTCGAAAACAGTGGCAGGATTTCGCGAAGGGCAATGAAGCACTTCGGCACGCAGCTGGGGAAGGAGACCTCGTAGAAAACAATCTACTACGAAGCGATCTAGTTCTTCGTAATCAAGGCCAATATCTGTGGCATCTTGAATCGCGGTTCGAAGGTCTTTAACGCGATTGATGAAGTCTAAGATGTGCTCGTTTGGAGCTTGGAGTACACTCGCGAGATCGCCACGGTACTGGTCCACGAATTTGTATGGGCCCAGTACTGTACGTAACTTTTCGCATAGTGCAGAAATTGTGAATATGTGCTGGCCTTCTATAGCGGCATAAGCACGATCGTGGAGTTTATTGCAGAGCAATTTCGTGAGGGCACGCTCTGCAGTGGCCGGTACGGTGTCACGCGCGCGTTTGCATGTACGTATGAATTGTAGGACGGAAGACGAAGTTCCGTCGAATCTAGGGACAAGCTCGGCGGCTTGTTTTAGAGCGAAATTGCCAGTAGGTTCATACTGTGGGATTTCGCGTGGCTCTGGCGGTGAAGGTTCCCGCATATTAGAGACGTTACTAGGGCCTGGTGTAGGCGATTGTTGACGTAGGGTTTGACTCGTGATTTGGATGTTATGAAGCTCTTTTCGTATTTCGTCGAGCATATTCTTTTGGTTTTGTGCGTCTTCTTCATATTTGAGACGCAATTTGGCAATAAAATCAGTTTCTTCTTTGAGATATTGCTCTCTACGGGCGAGGTCTTGCGCATAAAGGAGTAACTCTTCCTCGGTCATTGGAGGAAGGTCTGCGTTAGGATTTGCTCGGAGATCCTTTTGAGATCGCGTGATTGGGCGAGACATTTTGAAAGATATAAATGGGATTTAAGAAATGTGAACTTCGCACTGACACGCGTCGGGGCTTGTTAATGCAAATATCGGCGACCACTTCGATGTCCTACCGACTGCGCCAAATTTGTCACGTCCGTCACTGTGTTTTTGTTACAGGTACCAGGAGAGAGAAAAGAGAACAGTGACAGACGGACGGTTGAGATATGAAGATTAAAATGAGGAGTGGTCTTTCGTGCCGAGACAGCCGCGGGCTGTCATATGCACTAGGACAACCGATATTGCTATGGATGCAGTCAAGAAGAGAACGTCCGACGCGGTTACAAGAACTGTCCCGACAAGAATCACGCGCGAGATGATGCAACGAAAACGGTGAGTTTACAGGATTCAGCAATTATACAAGACATTATACGACTCACCGCAATGCTGTATTAACGCCTAATAATATTGTTGCAGCAGGAACTGGCGGAACTGGCAGTAGGTGTCGTACATCGGATCTTCTATACAGATGTCCTCGAGGTGGGGAAGATCTGGCAGAGTTGCTGCTGCTCGGTTCGGGACGACATTAGTGGCCTTGGATGCTGGCCGCAAGACGACACGTTGATGAGTTGGCAGAGGGACGTCACTGATGATTCGGCAACGGACCTTGGGAACGATGATCGTGTCTCGGCTGTCGTCGTCGTCGGCTATGTCGATCACCTCTGGACAATCGACCGGATGTAGAACGGGCGTCGGAGCTCGCGAGAGGTCCGCGTGGTTGACCTCTTTAGGAGGGTTGCAAGGGCAACCGTATACAGAAACGTAATCGGACGCGTCACACGGAATGTGCTCGGTAGTTCCCAGAAGTTCTGTCCACTCGGTAGTGTCAATGATTTGATCGAGCACCGCTTTATTTCTCAACGCGCGTCTCAATTTAGCAAGTTGATACTTGCGTCCCGCTCGACGTGGGCGTCGCATAGGTAAGGAATAGTAATGACGGAATATTAATAAGATAATGAAAATGAACTTCCATTTGTTGTTAACCTTTTAGGTAGTTAACTCGCTTCACGTCTATAGTGGCGGCTCAGCGTTTCCACTGCGCTCTTTAGACCAATTCTAGACGTGGCACGAGAACTTCTCTATGACTCGCTTCAAATTCCTTATTGGCGGCTCAGCGTTTCCACTGCGCTCTTTAGACCAAGTCCGGATATGTCACGAGTTTAATATATTCGATGCAAGAACTGAATTGGAAGATGGTGTTGAACTAACACAAGAATAACAAGATCGAAGCACTGGTATAACAACGATATATTAAATAAGAACTGGTAAGTACACTGGTATACAATATGTAAGTAGTATTATAATAGGAGTAGTAATTGGATTAATGAATAATGGATATAGTAATATGTTGTAGGAATAATGTATGAGAATTAGGAGTTGAGTTGAGTTGAGTTAGAGTTGGAATTGGAATTGGAATTAGGAGTGAAGGATCGACACACTTCACTTTCGCGGAGCTAGACTGAACACGTCTGCTCTTGAAGTCGGAAGAAGCCGGACTGGCACGTCCGTGCGAGTCGCTCGCTTGGAGCGAACCGTTCGAGTCGCTGGCTGAAGGCGGACTGATGCAAGCGCCTGCTCTGCCTTGCCTCCTTCGTTCGGAGTGGGGATGGCTGACGCTGCAGTCTCTTTGTTCTTCAGTCGTCGGAGTGGGAGAACCGCTGACGCAGCAGCGTCTTCGCTCCCGGGGACTGCACGTGCATTTCTGCTGACGCTGCAGTCTCGTGGCTGTCCTATTGCCCTCTACGAGCGTGGGACTGCTGATGCAGCAGTCTTTGGACTTCTCGACGTTTCTAGAAGCTTCTAGATGCTTCCAGAGTGATGCAATACTTATTGCATTATGTGTCGTGGTGATGGGTTGAAACTGAGGTAAGGTGTTGATCAAGGTGAAGTTATGGTGATGGGTAGAGACGGAGATAAGGATTAGAACAATAGAATAATGAGATCTTAATACTATGCTCTTATGTCTAGGGGACGGTGTGTGGATCTTATGCAGATCAGACCTTGTATACATAGTGTGTGTACAAGGCCAACGTCGTACATCGGACGACGTAACAGTATGTTGTGTGACGGATGTTGAGAAAAATAATTTTCCTTGTGGAAAAATTATTTTTCTCCCCGGGAAGGGACATGTCACGTCCGCTGACGTGTTGTGTGTCTTCCGACACGCGTTAGTCTTAAGGATTGTATTCTATTGCCCCTTATGTTATGCTACCCTCTTGTCACGTCCTGGCGGGGCTATAAGAGCAAGAGAAGAGAATACCGCGGCCCGGCTACTCTACTCTTCCACTGACTGACATTTAATAAAAGTGTTGGTCTTTTTATCAACAGACTAGGACCCGATGCCGACACCTGCATGCAGTCTTACACAGATGAATGATGCACGCGACCCTGAAACATACGCGGTAATATGTTCCACTTACTTTTACGCTTCGCTTGTTTGTCGATTGACACGAGAAATGAATTCGCAACGGATGAACAGCTACGGTTGCGCTGATGGCCTTGAATACGGTCCGCTCTGCTTGACAGGCGTTGATCCAAATGGCTGGAAACGACCTTCAAGGATTGACGACTGCGCCAAACTCTGTCACGTCAATATTTGACAGGAACGACCTCCAATGATTGACAGCTGGCTGCTACGGTATTGTAGACGGATGCGCTCGTTGAGGAAACGGGCGTGGACGCTGTACGATACCGTGAATCTAACTCACGAATATCGTCCGCGTGATTGACGATATTTTAACTAGCGAAAACGGGCGTGGATGCTGCGGAGCTTGCTATGCGAGCAAGTCTATCACTATCACGCACGTACGCGAACACGTAACAGGAAATTGAATAAGGAATACTATTCGCGAACTTTCCAGTGAGAACTCTATCTCTAACTAACAACGTGTCACTTCAAACTACGAAGTTAGGAGCAAGGAAATAATAATTGGGATTTAGATTGACTCTGGTAAAACAAAGTATATTATAAACGTAAAAGAATACAAAGGTAAAGATGCTTATTATTAACGAAATCGAAATACGTACTAAGTACGAAATATGAAACGCAATAAAAATGTTTAATTGAATAAACGAAGTAATATTTGAATTAAACGAATAAGAATACGATATTACTGAATGGTATTAGGGACTGTGTCTAAACAGTATGGATTTGGAAAGATTGTGTCTAAACAATCTGGATTTGGAAAGACTATGTCTAAATAGTCTGGACTTGGAAGATTGACGAAAACTCGACTGACCCACTCGGGTCCCCGGAGAGGACTGAGGAGAATCGAACGTTCGTCGACGAACAACGTTCGTCCGAAAAATGCTGACTTCGCAAAAGGGGACCGTGTCCTCTTTGTGCCGGTCTTCGTCGTAAACAGCGCGATGGCCGCCGCACTAGAGTCAGCAGTTTTCGTTCCCAGTGGTGCAGGACTCGAAAATTAAGTGGTAACCATTGGCGTACCTATTTATTTATTTAAACAAATTGGGACTTAGAATATTTTCGAGCGCTTGCTCTTGCAAGGCGTTTCGATGTAAATTTATATGTCATATGATTAGTTGACATCATTTGTCGACCGATCATATGTTTGAAAATATTCTAAGTACTTTTGAAAATTACCAAAAATCGAAATTTTGGTAAAGTCTAAACAAACGCGAATTGAGAACATAACCTACAAATTTTTAGGTTAGTTTCATGATTTTCGCTCACGAGTCCAATGATATTTCAATCTTCGAGTTTGGGCCATTTTTGGCTATTTTAGGAATTTGACAGATTTTGGATTTTAGGTTATGTTGATGGATTTCAATCAGATGTACGTGGTGTTAAGGATTCATTGTTATGAAGGATTTTTAGGAGTTTTGGAATCTTTAAAGGGGAACGCTCGCTCTTATGTATCTAATTTTACATGTAGTCTTAAAGCTAACGTCGGAGGTGCGACCGACGTCACACCTCCCCCCTTAGAGAAGAGATTTCACGCAGTGGAATCTCTGCCTCTGGGTGGCGGTAGACAGGATGCACTGAAATGTCATCCCTGTCTCGCAACGCTGGGTCAAGGGAATCGCAAATTAACGTTCGTTTCGTCAAGGGAGGACGGGTTCGGAATTCTCCGACACTGGCACTATCACTGGCTTCCGCTTAAATGTCACCATCGTCTGAATCGGTGTCATCACTGGAACTATCGGATATCCAGTCAGGGTCGTCCCGTTGTGCGATCCATCTTGCCGATAGAATCTGTCCGCAAGGGATGCACTCCAATACTGGCGTTTCGGTGCATAGCCTTATTCCGCAATACTCGCATCTATTTGGGATGTTATACATCCGCTGATGCTCCCATCGTTCCACTCTAACAATTCGGGTGTATTGGCTGCAGTTGCGGCACAGCAACTTGCCGTTGCAAGCCACTCGAACTATCCCATTGTAACAGATAGTGTTGTTGTATCGTCTCATGTATCGGTGAGCTTTCAGCACGGTCGGCCGTCTTCCTCCCATCGGTCCGCACATCTTTCTGTCGTGGATAGCTATGGGATCAGCAATGTGACTCGGAGCTTGATCGGATGAGGAGTGAAGAGTCTCGTAAACTGACTCCTCTGGTTGGACCCTTGGCTCGCTATCGTCTTTCTTAGAAGGATCAGAGATTAAGTTTGCAGTTACAATATTTCGCTGACGCGTGTCCTGTCTCGGGCTACCTGGAAGACGTCTAATCTTATTTGCATGGACAATTTTGAAATGGTTTCCTATTCGTAATTTGACATTGTTCGTATCAAGCATTTCTATTATCTCATGCGGTCCAGTATATTGCGCGTCGAATTTTCCTTTACGAGGTTCTTTTAACAAGTATACCTGTTCGCCTACCGTGAACTGCACGGGGTTAATCTTCCTATCATAATAAGTCTTTGATTTCTGCTTTGCCGCTACTAAATTATCGCGCGCGCGGGATTGTGTCTCGCTTATCTTTCTTTGTAGGTCAAAGAGGTAACCTGCGTAGGACTCGTTCTCTACTGCGTAGAGATGGGAATCAGAGGAAGGAACACGGGCCAGGGAACCGAATACCAACTCGTGTGGGGTGAAGTCTGTTCCCTCGTGTACGCTGGTATTGTAGCTAAACATTGCCAAGTTTATCCATTTATCCCAGTTATTTTTGTTGACGTACTGCTTCAAATATTCCGTCAGTACATGATGCGATCTCTCAATGGATCCGTTGCTTTGTGGGTGGAAAGCAGTGGTTTGGAGGCGTGTAATCCTGAATCTTTTTGCGATAGCCTTCATAAGGGAGCTTGTGAAGTTAGTCCCTTGATCCGTTAATATTGCCTTAGGCGTTCCAAAGCGACATATCAGGTGGTCGATGAAGGCGTTTGCTGTACTGACGGAGTCGGTAGATTTGAGCGGCACTGCGACGGAGTACTTTGTAAGAAGGTCTTGCATCGTCATTACATACGTGTTGCCATCTTCGGTAGTGGGTAATGGTCCCACGATGTCTAGCGAGACCTTATCAAACGCCCTGCCGGGCGTATCCGTTAACTTCATTGGTAGGCGAGTTTTTACTCTTGTTAACTTGTTACGCTGGCAACTCAGGCAATTGTTAACGTAGTTGGTTACGTCCTTTTTGAGGCTGTTCCACCAGTATTTTTCTCTTATCCTTTTGTATGTCTTGGTTATGCCTTTATGGCCGGCATACGCTGATACATGGTTCTCCGTGATGATCTCCATCCTTCTATCCTCAGCGGGGATTTGGACCTCGTTCGAACAGAGAAATATTTGGACTGGTGTGTCCTCGAATGTTTCTGTGAGTAGATTGATCACGTATTCTCTTGACAAATGGTCGAGGAATGTTTTAGAGATTGAAAAGGATTCCAACGCGAGCTCGTTGACAACGTCGATCAACGTTCTAAGACATTCTTTGAGGTCGTCTGCAGATACCTCATGAAGCGGCGATTGTTTAATCGGTATCTGGATTAACTTGTATTTACCGTGATCTGTTACCCTAGCTCTATGTAGGAGTAAGTCTTGGGATTTGGCCAGTTTGCCTTGTCTATAGAGATCTACGGCCCCGAGATCGATGGGCCGTCCGTCCATCGTTATGAAGCAAACTAAGTTGTCCTTTCTCATTATTAATCGGTCTCTTGTATGAATTATTCTTCTTCTACGTGGTGTAGGATTGCTTTCTTCTTCTTCTTCTTCTTCTTCTTCTGAGGGAATACTCTCTTCTCGCTCATCGAAGACATCTGGTCCGGTCAAGGAAGGCGGAAATATAGGAGAAAAGGAAAGAGTTTCTTCGACTCCCAGATCCCGTAGTAATCCTTGATCGGCGATTGAAATAAGAGGCGGGGATGCTGCGCGGGGGTCATCAGAATGCAATGGCGTACCCATCGATGGTCCCGGTGACGAGGCTGCCGATGATCTTCTCCTTTTTGGGGGCATTGACTTCGGTGGGGGCATGAGAATTGAATCGTCTCTATCTTTCTTCCTGCGGCGTGCGTCGAAAAGAGGAGTCCCCGGGCTTGACAATGGCGTCCTAGGCGGAGTCGTTTCCTCTGAATCGGTCCATGAGATGGGCAATGCCACCGGATTCCGGGATAGGGCATCCGCATTAGAGTTGGCTCTGCCAGGTTTGTAGATAACCTGGTATTCGAACTCTGCCAATTTTAATCTCCACCGGAGGAGCCGGGATGTGGGATCCTTTACGGATGTCATCCACACCAGCGGTCTGTGATCGGTGATGAGTAAGAATTTCCTGCCGTAAATGTACGGGCGGAAATATTGGACGGCGAATATTATGGCTAAACACTCCTTTTCTATTGTGGAGTAGTTTAGTTCAGCGCCGTGAAGGATACGTGACGCGTACGCGATAGGGCGATCCTTTCCCACGTCGCCTTGGCTTAGGACAGCGCCGATCGCGTACCCTGAGGCGTCGCACGTTACGTTGAATGGTTTCCCAAAATCTGGGTACTGGAGGACAGGCTCCGTACACAATGCCTGTCGTAAAGTCTCGAAGGCTTCCTCCTGCTTTGACCCCCACACGAATTTCGTATCCTTGGTAAGGAGTTGGGTGAGGGGTTTGGAAATATGAGCGAATCTATCTATGAATCTGCGGTAATAGCCCGCTAGACCTAAAAATTCGCGGACGTTCTTTGCGTTTTTCGGTCGAGGATAATTTTGGACCGCGTTAATTTTTTTAGGGCATGGCCGTACGCCATCCTCGCTAATCTGGTGTCCTAGGTAAGCTACCTCTCTGTGCAAAAACCCGCATTTAGACGGTTGTAATTTCAAATTGGCGGCTCTCAATCGGCGAGCCAATTTATCAAATTTCGCTTTGTGTTCTTCTAGGGAACGCGCGTATATGACTATATCGTCAAGATAAACGAAGAGTTCGTTACCCTGGAGACCGGTTAGGATCGTATCCATTAGTCGCTGGAACGTAGCCGGCGCATTACGCAATCCGAACGGCATTCTATTATACTGGTAGTGTCCGAACGGAGTTGAGAAGGCGGTTTTTGCGGCGTCCTCCTTTTCCATGCCTATTTGGTGAAACCCGCTTGCCAGATCAAATACGCTAAAATATTTGGCACTACCCAGCTGATCTAAGATCTCGTTTATGCTGGGCAGTGGATAAGCGTCTGCTATTGACTTCTCGTTTAAAGCGCGATAGTCAATTACCATTCTCCATTTCTTATTTCCTTCGGCATCCGCTTTCTTCGGTACGATCCACAAAGGGGAGTTATACGGTGAACTAGAGGGTGCGACTATATCATTTTGTAAGAGTTCACACATTTGTTTGTCGATCTCCTCTTTGTGAATCGGCGGATACCGGTATTGCTTGGTATGTACGGGGATGTCGTCCGTCGTGGGGATTTTATGTGTTACAGCGTTAGTTTTCCCCAGACGATCCCCTTGAAGGTGGAAGAGATCATTATTCTCCTCCAATAAAGATTTGACATGGTCTATCTCGTCGTGATCGAGGTGATCCATGGGAATAGTTTCCATAAGCTCATTAACGCGAGCATTACGGGACTTGGTAATGGAATGGACCCTTTTGGGTATGAATTCGAAGCCTTTCATAAGGGGTTTCGAGTATGAGTGATCGGGATGGTTACCGGAATTGCTTAGGAAATCGGGATGGCTACCGGAATCGTCGGGATGGTTACCGGAATTATTTAAAGAATCGGGATGGCTACCGGAATCGTCGGGATGGTTACCGGAATTATTTAAAGAATCGGGATGGCTACCGGAATCGTCGGGATGGTTACCGGAATTATTTAAAGAATCGGGATGGCTACCGGAATCGTCGGAATGGTTACCGGAATTAATAGAAGACGCGAGTTGATCGTTAACGATCGTCTCGTGCGCGCGGCACGCACGAGCATTGAATAAGTCCGAATTGACTTCGGCTTGAATATTTGAAAAGGGAACCTCGATCTCTTCCACCTCCAACGTAGGCAGGGAGAAGGACGCCACTTCGGACGATGCGTTAAAGCATCGCAGGTATGCCTTTCCGTTACGGTTGGTGACTAAACAATCACCTAAGAACACATCGGGTTTTACATCTACTTTTCGCACATACCCTTCGCTTGGGCCCTTTACGTTGACGGCTATGCAGGCGGCGGTACGGCTTTCGATGGAATATTCCCGAGGATTCGAAAAGGGAATACGTAGGTTTTTATACTCTACGCATTCCTTCGCAAATGATATCTCTGCTCCCTCTCTGAAGAAGGGGGAGCCTAAGATACCATCTATATTAATTGGAAAACTGTCAGGCAGAACGTGTAGCGTGACTTTAATGGAATCTGCTAGCTCCGCATTGATATAACCGAGGGTCGCAATTTCTCCTTCTGTCACGCCATGGACGTGTATGACGCTGTCAGTTTTTAGATGAACGTCAGATTTGATACCAGACGCTCGGATTAAGTTGACCTCGGACCCGGTGTCCAAGAGGAACTCACACTCTTTTGAGAAGAGTGACGATTTTGCTTTTATTCGAGGGATAGGGGAGTCCGGCGCGAGATTTATTGCCGAGACTAATTTCGCGGATGGTCGTTCATTCTGCTGACCGTCCGGGTTATCTCTCCTATCTACTCGAATTTCATCTACTGCTGGTCGTCGCTGATGACGGCCAGCTGTGTTGCCTTTTGGCGATTCTCTTGGGATGCCTCCCGTCCTTTGGTCGCGTTTGTCGGGAGGCTTGATTCGTTTCCCGACTCATTTCTACTGTAATATTCGCGGCGGCGACATTCGTGTATGTCATGTCCCGTGCGCTTACAATATTTACAATACTTCTGATTCTCCGTAGGAAAGCGATCGCGACCTGGGGACTGGGAAGCGCGATCTTCGCGTTTATACGTTTCGCGCTGATTTGATTGCGACGGTTCGTGACGTCGCGGAGGAGGAGAGCGATACGCGTCTCTGTTATCGGATTTCCTGTCTCGCCAGGATTCACGAGGTGAAAAGGAAGGTCGTTGATCTTTCCTTTCCGAAGATCTGTTGCGCTGCTCAGGCGCATTCCTATCATAATAAGAGTTGCTTGATCGCTCTGGTGTGCGATTACGAGAGTCGGAGAATGCAACGCGGCGTCCGTTGTCGCGATAACGAACACGGTCAAGCTCGTACTGTTTGTACGCGGTTACTGCTTCATCGAATATTTTCTGTAATTCGAGTGACGCACAGAGCCTGACCTCGGCTCGAAGCGCTGGGATAAGACCACGCATGAAACAATCAATTGTGAATTTGTCAATCTCGTCTAGATTGGGGACCCCGCGGCCTGAATCTATGATCGCCGTTCTAAGGTCCTTTACTCGCGTAATATAATTCAACACGTGCTCGGACTGTCCCTGGTGTATCGAAGCTAATTCTCCGCGATACTGATCGATGAATTTATATGGGCCTAGTACATCTTTCAGGCGGTTGCACAATTCAGAGATTGTGTTAATATTTACGTCTTCAATCGCGGCGTATGCCTGTCCTCTAAGCTTATTGCATACTAATCTAGTGAGGGTACGCTCAGCTGTGGCTGGAACAGCTTCCAAGGCTCGCTTGCACGCGCGAACGAATTGTAGCACGGTTATGGAGGTGCCGTCAAAGGTAGGCACAAGTTCAACCGCTTGTTTAACGGTGAAATTCGAAGAATCGTGCATTATGGGTTCGCGGGGCGCAACGACTGGGCTAGCTGGAATTGATTGAGAATCTCTGGCCGATCGGATTTCTGCTATCTCGCGGCGTATATCCTCGTACGTTTCTCTCTGCTCACGCGTTTCTGTTTCGTATTGCAATTTGAGTTGAGTCAACGCGGCGGTTTGATTAATGAGAGCTGCTTCTCTACGAGCTAAATCTTTCTGGAATTCAAATAATTCCTCTTCCGTAGGAGGAACCTTCTTTCTAGCCTCGCTACGCGTTTCCATGATTGCGTCGCTTGAAAATTTCTAAGTATGAAATTCGCGAAAAATAATCCGACTATATAACGTGGGCGAAGGGGCGTTTTCTAAACCGCTCGTCGCACTTTAACGTTCACTAAAACTCTCGATGAATTTGTACTGAGTACGAACATCGCGAAAAATAATTTGAGTATGTAACGTGGGCGAAAGGGCATTTCCTTCACTGCCCGTCGCACTTTTAACTGACACTATGCTTTCACGGACTCTAAGTCTACTGCGTTAAATTGTCAAACAATGATGGAACGCGCAGGGGTTCGCGTGCTAACACTGATTCTATTTTTATTCCTCGATGCCGTGCTTCTAACATCGGTGACCAACGAGTGTCCTACCGACTGCGCCAAATTTGTCACAACAAATTTTGGCAGAGGTAGGACACATGACGTATCCTACAAAAGTGTTGACGGTGTCTCTAACATCGGTGACCAACGAGTGTCCTACCGACTGCGCCAAATTTGTCACGTCCTGGCGGGGCTATAAGAGCAAGAGAAGAGAATACCGCGGCCCGGCTACTCTACTCTTCCACTGACTGACATTTAATAAAAGTGTTGGTCTTTTTATCAACAGACTAGGACCCGATGCCGACACCTGCATGCAGTCTTACACAGATGAATGATGCACGCGACCCTGAAACATACGCGGTAATATGTTCCACTTACTTTTACGCTTCGCTTGTTTGTCGATTGACACGAGAAATGAATTCGCAACGGATGAACAGCTACGGTTGCGCTGATGGCCTTGAATACGGTCCGCTCTGCTTGACAGGCGTTGATCCAAATGGCTGGAAACGACCTTCAAGGATTGACGACTGCGCCAAACTCTGTCACGTCAATATTTGACAGGAACGACCTCCAATGATTGACAGCTGGCTGCTACGGTATTGTAGACGGATGCGCTCGTTGAGGAAACGGGCGTGGACGCTGTACGATACCGTGAATCTAACTCACGAATATCGTCCGCGTGATTGACGATATTTTAACTAGCGAAAACGGGCGTGGATGCTGCGGAGCTTGCTATGCGAGCAAGTCTATCACTATCACGCACGTACGCGAACACGTAACAGGAAATTGAATAAGGAATACTATTCGCGAACTTTCCAGTGAGAACTCTATCTCTAACTAACAACGTGTCACTTCAAACTACGAAGTTAGGAGCAAGGAAATAATAATTGGGATTTAGATTGACTCTGGTAAAACAAAGTATATTATAAACGTAAAAGAATACAAAGGTAAAGATGCTTATTATTAACGAAATCGAAATACGTACTAAGTACGAAATATGAAACGCAATAAAAATGTTTAATTGAATAAACGAAGTAATATTTGAATTAAACGAATAAGAATACGATATTACTGAATGGTATTAGGGACTGTGTCTAAACAGTATGGATTTGGAAAGATTGTGTCTAAACAATCTGGATTTGGAAAGACTATGTCTAAATAGTCTGGACTTGGAAGATTGACGAAAACTCGACTGACCCACTCGGGTCCCCGGAGAGGACTGAGGAGAATCGAACGTTCGTCGACGAACAACGTTCGTCCGAAAAATGCTGACTTCGCAAAAGGGGACCGTGTCCTCTTTGTGCCGGTCTTCGTCGTAAACAGCGCGATGGCCGCCGCACTAGAGTCAGCAGTTTTCGTTCCCAGTGGTGCAGGACTCGAAAATTAAGTGGTAACCATTGGCGTACCTATTTATTTATTTAAACAAATTGGGACTTAGAATATTTTCGAGCGCTTGCTCTTGCAAGGCGTTTCGATGTAAATTTATATGTCATATGATTAGTTGACATCATTTGTCGACCGATCATATGTTTGAAAATATTCTAAGTACTTTTGAAAATTACCAAAAATCGAAATTTTGGTAAAGTCTAAACAAACGCGAATTGAGAACATAACCTACAAATTTTTAGGTTAGTTTCATGATTTTCGCTCACGAGTCCAATGATATTTCAATCTTCGAGTTTGGGCCATTTTTGGCTATTTTAGGAATTTGACAGATTTTGGATTTTAGGTTATGTTGATGGATTTCAATCAGATGTACGTGGTGTTAAGGATTCATTGTTATGAAGGATTTTTAGGAGTTTTGGAATCTTTAAAGGGGAACGCTCGCTCTTATGTATCTAATTTTACATGTAGTCTTAAAGCTAACGTCGGAGGTGCGACCGACGTCACACTCTATACTTCCACAGTTCCACACTTCCACAGTTCCACACTTCCACACTTCCACAGTTCCACAGTTCCACACTTCCACAGTTCCATACTTACCTACAGTTTCCTACTTACAGTTTCCTACTTACCTTCAATACTCACCTTTAGATTCCCCTCTGATTCCTACACCATACTGTACTAAAATGTTCGAATAACCTCTGTACAAAATTTCATAACTGTAACTACAATATTTCGATTTTTAAAGAGTATTATAAAATTCTGTTCGAAACGCGACAGCGTGCGCGCGAGCGCCGAAGACGCTCGCCACTAGGCCGCCGCGTTACGCGCCTCCCCACTCTAGGCGCATCCCCACTCCGCCGAGGCACTCTGCCCGGAGAGCTCAGCGGAGCTACACAGTCAGATAGGATTCTACTCTCCAGCCGCCAAGCGCGGACGAGATCCTTCTCCTCCGACGAGAAGATCTCTTTTCCCGGCTCTTTATTAAATCAAGGGCTTCGCCCTTGATCCTTCCCGGCTCTTATTCGGCTTTCGATCCGGCTCTTTCATTTTATGCGTTTCTATTACGGATATCACTCGTACAACATTGTAACACATTCTACGAGGTTATAATAAAACAAGTATATTTTAAACTAAACTCAGTGTTTCTCAAGTCATTTCGTTGTTCTTCAATATCGTCCTACATTCACTCGATCATTCAAATCGCGATCAACGATCCGAAGAACGAGCTCAGCATCCAGGCCCAGTCAGTCTACGAGGAGCATTTCTTCTCAAATCGATGGAGATCGATCCAACCAGCCTACCTGCGGACGAGCATCGAGAGTCCTCGCTGAGAGACGCCGTCAGTTCCTGCTCCTGCATCAAGGATCATTCGCGTAATTGTTAAGAGACATCTCGAGGTCGGTAATTTGTTATTATTGTATTGCGTGCTGTCGCCGCGTGAGACGATCATCGTGGTTCCCGGATTAGACGCGGACGTACCGTGCCGTGTGGATCCGAAAGCTTAAATTAATTTCAATTACGTTTTCTTCCGTGAATCCGCGAGTCGCGTAAAAATATATATTTTTATCGCGAAGACGTCACGGGACGTAACAAATGCACGATTCTTCGAATTTCACCGTTAAACAAGCGGTTGAACTTGTGCCTACCTTTGACGGCACCTCCATAACCGTGCTACAATTCGTTCGCGCGTGCAAGCGAGCCTTGGAAGCTGTTCCAGCCACAGCTGAGCGTACCCTCACTAGATTAGTATGCAATAAGCTTAGAGGACAGGCATACGCCGCGATTGAAGACGTAAATATTAACACAATCTCTGAATTGTGCAACCGCCTGAAAGATGTACTAGGCCCATATAAATTCATCGATCAGTATCGCGGAGAATTAGCTTCGATACACCAGGGACAGTCCGAGCACGTGTTGAATTATATTACGCGAGTAAAGGACCTTAGAACGGCAATCATAGATTCAGGCCGCGGGGTCCCCAATCTAGACGAGATTGATAAATTCACAATTGATTGTTTCATGCGTGGTCTTATCCCAGCGCTTCGAGCCGAGGTCAGGCTCTGCGCGTCACTCGAATTACAGAAAATATTCGACGAAGCAGTAACCGCGTACAAACAGTACGAGCTTGACCGTGTTCGTTATCGCGACGACGGACGCCGCGTTGCATTCTCCGACTCTCGTAATCGCACACCAGAGCGATCAAGCAACTCTCCTTATGATAGGAATGCGCCAGAGCAGCGCAACAGATCTTTGGAAAGGAAAGATCAACGACCTTCCTTTTCACCTCGTGAATCCTGGCGAGACAGGAAACCCGATAACAGAGACGCGTATCGCTCTCCTCCTCCGCGACGTCACGAACCGTCGCAATCAAATCAGCGCGAAACGTATAAACGCGAAGATCGCGCTTCCCAGTCCCCAGGTCGCGATCGCTTTCCTACGGAGAATCAAAAGTATTGTAAATATTGTGAGCGCACGGGACATGACATACACGAATGTCGCCGCCGCGAATATTACAGTAGAAATGAGTCGGGAAACGAATCAAGCCTCCCGACAAACGCGACCAAAGGACGGGAGGCATCCCAAGAGAATCGCCAAAAGGCAACACAGCTGGCCGTCATCAGCGACGACCAGCAGTAGATGAAATTCGAGTAGATAGGAGAGATAACCCGGACGGTCAGCAGAATGAACGACCATCCGCGAAATTAGTCTCGGCAATAAATCTCGCGCCGGACTCCCCTATCCCTCGAATAAAAGCAAGATCGTCACTCTTCTCAAAAGAGTGTGAGTTCCTCTTGGACACCGGGTCCGAGGTCAACTTAATCCGAGCGTCTGGTATCAAATCTGACGTTCATCTAAAAACTGACAGCGTCATACACGTCCATGGCGTGACAGAAGGAGAAATTGCGACCCTCGGTTATATCAATGCGGAGCTAGCAGATTCCATTAAAGTCACGCTACACGTTTTGCCTGACAGTTTTCCAATTAATATAGATGGTATCTTAGGCTCCCCCTTCTTCAGAGAGGGAGCAGAGATATCATTTGCGAAGGAATGCGTAGAGTATAAAAACCTACGTATTCCCTTTTCGAATCCTCGGGAATATTCCGTCGAAAGCCGTACCGCCGCCTGCATAGCCGTCAACGTAAAGGGCCCAAGCGAAGGGTATGTGCGAAAAGTAGATGTAAAACCCGATGTGTTCTTAGGTGATTGTTTAGTCACCAACCGTAACGGAAAGGCATACCTGCGATGCTTTAACGCATCGTCCGAAGTGGCGTCCTTCTCCCTGCCTACGTTGGAGGTGGAAGAGATCGAGGTTCCCTTTTCGAATATTCAAGCCGAAGTCAATTCGGACTTATTCAATGCTCGTGCGTGCCGCGCGCACGAGACGATCGTTAACGATCAACTCGCGTCTTCTATTAATTCCGGTAACCATTCCGACGATTCCGGTAGCCATCCCGATTCTTTAAATAATTCCGGTAACCATCCCGACGATTCCGGTAGCCATCCCGATTCTTTAAATAATTCCGGTAACCATCCCGACGATTCCGGTAGCCATCCCGATTCTTTAAATAATTCCGGTAACCATTCCGACGATTCCGGTAGCCATCCCGATTCTTTAAATAATTCCGGTAACCATCCCGACGATTCCGGTAGCCATCCCGATACTTTAAAGAATTCCGGTAACCATCCCGACGATTTATATTCAAAGTCCTGTGTGGAAAGAAACATCAACGCCTTCGCCTCAGATGAACTTTTAGAATGTTCATATGAGAACAATTTAGAAAACATTTCTATTCCTAAAGTTAAATCAAAAGGAGTTTATGTTTTGCCACAAACTCCTATCTTCAAATCCTCGCCGGAACAAGACCTCTTGCAGCTTCAACGATCAAGTATCCGTGCGACCGAAAACAAAGTCCATGCGTCTGGCAAATACAATTCCGCGAGATTCGCGTCAGCAAGAAAAAGAAATAAAGCCGATACATTATACTCGCCCGAGACAACTAAGTCTGATTATAAGCTTTCGTTATGTATCTTGCGAAACGAATTCAATCTTCCTAGCGTTAACAGAGGCTCCAATATCGTTACGCCAACGATAAACTATCGCAGCGACCCAAGAGCGAAATTTAAAACCTCTGGTCAGCATCACCCCACTCCACAGCAGGAAGACGATATCCCTGCGACGCAACGAGATCTTCAAGGAGAAACCGTCACCCCTGAAGATCATCAGTCTCTCGACAACGCTATAACAGCAACCATGCAGCCGATACAAGCAGCTATCTTGCTCTCTATTGCCACGCAAGCCTCAACACTCATTGGATATGACTGTGGAGGTTCAACCTTGAATATTACCACGTATTCAACTATTGACACTCTTAACTGCGAGCCAGAAGACATCGCACCAGCTGAAAATTTAGAAAGAATTCAGCTCCTGCAGCTAGCTGAATTCTCGCAAGCTCGTGTCTTGCAATGCCATATCGGAATAGACAGAACCATATACTATTGTGGCATGCACTCACATAATTCGGTAGTATCCAATGGTCGACAAGACTATATATTACCGATCTCCAGCGAAACCTGTTCGAGCCTACACACGACGGGGACAATATTCATCACCCCAGCCGCCCAGATCACAGGTATTCAGCCGAACTCAACCTCCTCTCACGGCCTCACGTTAGCAGGAGTTATTCAGAACGATGGTAGCTGCGCTGGAACCACGTATAGTGATCCGTTTGGGACTTGGACCGATGTCGTGGTACAAGCTTTAGTCCGAATCACGATCCGCGACTACATCGCTCCAATCAGATTGTCAACCGGACAGATTCATCTACAAACTGGGCAAACCTGCCCCCTTCAAAAAGGAAGCTGCTTAGACGCACAAGATGGCCATACGTTCTGGGAAACCACGCCGACGGATTCGTGCAAATTCAATAATTATGATGTCTTGTACGAAGGGATAGCCACTAAACTATCCTCCAAGGTGAATCCTTCTCCAACCCTGTATACCGTAGCATCGCAGGACACGACTTTTGCACTCACGGAGACAGGCAGTTCGTCAGTTTGCGGATATGTCATAATCCGAACGGAACACCCCAAGCTGTTCATTCTGGAAGTTGGAAGTTCAGGAAAATTCAAGGAGAAAACACACACCTTGGTCAACAATCTGGACATCTTCACGTATGTCAACAGCAAATTTGTTTACGTGGAGAAGCACCTCCGGAAACAATTTTCTCAACTCTACAAAGATGTAATCCGTCAGAAGTGTGAGCTAGAGCGTCAGATTCTCCAGAACGCCCTCACATTATTACATTCAGCACCCGAAGAAGTTGCCACTGCCATCATGAAGGATGTCGGATTTATCGCAGTTCCAGCAGGAGAGGTAGTGCACATAATAAAGTGCATACCAGTCACGGTCCAAGTGAGGAAAACCGAACGGTGTTATGATGAGCTACCCATCACGTATCGGAACACATCAAAATTCCTGAAGCCAAGGGACCACATCATTTCAAATACGGGGACAGAAAAGCCATGCAATGAGCTACTTCCCCCATATTATAGACTGCACGGAACATGGTATCGCCTAACACCGTCATTGATGGAGGCCATCACTCCTTCGGAGCTTCACCCCCTCGCCAAGTCAACCTGGAAATACATAGATCCGAAGAACTTGGCAACGGGAGGCATTTATTCACAAGACGACCTGGACAAACTACAGGATCATATAATGTTTCCTGTAGAGAAGGTAGCAGTCATAAATTCAATCGCACAGGGTGCGACGGGAAGACAGTTTGCAGCAGGAAACATCAATATGTTCAATCTGCTCGATGAAAACTCCCTACAACAGATAGCGGAGTCTACAGCACAGAAATTATGGTCCGGATTCACTACATTCGGATCAATAAGTGCTGGAATAATCGGAGTGTACGTAGCGATCCGCACGATCAAAACAATCATCAGTACGATCGTTAACGGCATCGCATTACACTCACTATACGGCTGGAGCCTGCATCTCGTTGTCGCCATCTGGAGTTCACTGACCCGGTTCTTTATATTCATGAAGCAGAGGGACAACAAGACTTCAGCGGCCATCGAGGACAAAGATAGTGATAGTGCCAGTGTCGGAGAATTCCGAACCCGTCCTCCCTTGACGAAACGAACGTTAATTTGCGATTCCCTTGACCCAGCGTTGCGAGACAGGGATGACAATTCAGTGCATCCTGTCTACCGCCACCCAGAGGCAGAGATTCCACTGCGTGAAATCTCTTCTCTAAGGGGGGAGGTGTGACGTCGGTCGCACCTCCGACGTTAGCTTTAAGACTACATGTAAAATTAGATACATAAGAGCGAGCGTTCCCCTTTAAAGATTCCAAAACTCCTAAAAATCCTTCATAACAATGAATCCTTAACACCACGTACATTTGATTGAAATCCATCAACATAACCTAAAATCCAAAATCTGTCAAAATCCTAAAATAGCCAAAAATGGCCCAAACTCGAAGATTGAAATATCATTGGACTCGTGAGCGAAAATCATGAAACTAACCTAAAAATTTGTAGGTTAGGTTCTCAATTCGCGTTTGTTTAGACTTTACCAAAATTTCGATTTTTGGTAATTTTCAAAAGTACTTAGAATATTTTCAAACATATGATCGGTCGACAAATGATGTCAACTAATCATATGACATATAAAATTTACATCGAAACGCCTTGCAAGAGCAAGCGCTCGAAAATATTCTAAGTCCCAATTTATTTAAATAAATAAATAGGTACGCCAATGATTACCACTTAATTTTCGAGTCCTGCACCACTGGGAACGAAAACTGCTGACTCTAGTGCGGCGGCCATCGCGCTGTTTACGACGAAGACCGGCACAAAGAGGACACGGTCCCCTTTTGCGAAGTCAGCATTTTTCGGACGAACGTTATTCGTCGACGAACGTTCGATTTTCCACAGTCCTCTCCGGGGACCCGAGTGGGTCAGTCGAGTTTTCGTCAATCTTCCAAGTCCAGACTATTTAGACATAGTCTTTCCAAATCTAGATTGTTTAGACACAATCTTCCCAAATCCATACTGTTTAGACACAGTCCCTAATACCATTCAGTAATATCGTATTCTTATTCGTTTAATTCAAATATTACTTCGTTTATTCGATTAAACATTTTTATTGCGTTTCATATTTCGTACTTAGTACGTATTTCGATTTCGTTAATAATAAGCATCTTTACCTTTGTATTCTTTTACGTTTTTAATATACTTTGTTTTACCAGAGTTAATCTAAATCCCAATTATTATTTCCTTGCTCCTAACTTCGTAGTTTGAAGTGACACGTTGTTAGTTAGAGATAGAGTTCTCACTGGAAAGTTCGCGAATAGTATTCCTTATTCAATTTCCTGTTTCAACGTGTTCGCGTACGTGCGTGATAGTGATAGACTTGCTCGCATAGCAAGCTCCGCAGCGTCCACGCCCGTTTTCGCTAATTAAAATATCGTCAATCACGCGGACGATATTCGTGAGTTAGATTCACGGTATCGTACAGCGTCCACGCCCGTTTCCTCAACGAGCGCATCCGTCTACAATACCGTAGCAGCCAGCTGTCAATCATTGGAGGTCGTTCCTGTCAAATATTGACGTGACAGAGTTTGGCGCAGTCGTCAATCCTTGAAGGTCGTTTCCAGCCATTTGGATCAACGCCTGTCAAGCAGAGCGGACCGTATTCAAGGCCATCAGCGCAACCGTAGCTGTTCATCCGTTGCGAATTCATGTCTCGTGTCAATCGACAAACAAGCGAAGCGTAAAAGTAAGTGGAACATATTATCGCGTATGTTTCAGGGTCGCGTGCATCATTCATCTGTGTAAGACTGCATGCAGGTGTCGGCATCGGGTCCTAGTCTGTTGATAAAAAGACCAACACTTTTATTAAATGTCAGTCAGTGGAAGAGTAGAGTAGCCGGGCCGCGGTATTCTCTTCTCTTGCTCTTATAGCCCCGCCAGGACGTGACAGATTAGTTGACTTCATTTGTCGACCGATCATATGTTTGAAAATATTCTAAGTACTTTTGAAAATTACCAAAAATCGAAATTTTGGTAAAGTCTAAACAAACGCGAATTGAGAACATAACCTACAAATTTTTAGGTTAGTTTCATGATTTTCGCTCACGAGTCCAATGATATTTCAATCTTCGAGTTTGGGCCATTTTTGGCTATTTTAGAATTTTGACAGATTTTGGATTTTAGGTTATGTTGATGGATTTCAATCAAATGTACGTGGTGTTAAGGATTCATTGTTATGAAGGATTTTTAGGAGGTTTGGAATCTTTAAAGGGGAACGCTCGCTCTTATGTATCTAATTTTACATGTAGTCTTAAAGCTAACGTCGGAGGTGCGACCGACGTCACACTGACATTTAATAAAAGTGTTGGTCTTTTTATCAACAGACTAGGACCCGATGCCGACACCTACATGCAGTCTTACACAGATGAATGATGCACGCGACCCTGAAACATACGCGATAATATGTTCCACTTACTTTTACGCTTCGCTTGTTTGTCGATTGACACGAGAAATGAGTTCGCAACGGATGAACGGCTACGGTTGCGCTGATGGCCTTGAATTCGGTCCGCTCTGCTTGACAGGCGTTGATCCAAATAGCTGGAAACAACCTTCAAGGATTGACGACTGCGCCAAATTCTGTCACGTCAATATTTGACAGGAACGATCTCCAATGGTTGACAGCTGGCGGCTACGGTATTGTAGACGGATGCGCTCGTTGAGGAAACGGGCGTGGACGCTGTACGATACCGTGAATCTAACTCACGAATATCGTCCGCGTGATTGACGATATTTTAACTAGCGAAAACGGGCGTGGACGCTGTGCGATCCCGTGAATTTATCTCGCGAATATCGTCCGCGTGGTTGACGATATTTTGATTCGAGAAAACGGACGTGGATGCTGCGGAGCTTGCTATGCGAGCAAGTCTATCACTATCACGCACGTACGCGAACACGTAACAGGAAATTGAATAAGGAATACTATTCGCGAACTTTCCAGTGAGAACTCTATCTCTAACTAACAACGTGTCACTTCAAACTACGAAGTTAGGAGCAAGGAAATAATAATTGGGATTTAGATTGACTCTGGTAAAACAAAGTATATTATAAACGTAAAAGAATACAAAGGTAAAGATGCTTATTATTAACGAAATCGAAATACGTACTAAGTACGAAATATGAAACGCAATAAAAATGTTTAATTGAATAAACGAAGTAATGTTTGAATTAAACGAATAAGAATACGATATTACTGAATGGTATTAGGGACTGTGTCTAAACAGTATGGATTTGGAAAGATTGTGTCTAAACAATCTGGATTTGGAAGATTGACGAAAACTCGACTGACCCACTCGGGTCCCCGGAGAGGACTGGGGAGAATCGAACGTTCGTCGACGAACAACGTTCGTTCGAAAAATGCTGACTTCGCAAAAGGGGACCGTGTCCTCTTTGTGCCGGTCTTCGTCGTAAACAACGCGATGGCCGCCGCACTAGAGTCAGCAGTTTTCGTTCCCAGTGGTGCAGGACTCGAAAATTAAGTGGTAACCATTGGCGTACCTATTTATTTATTTAAATAAATTGGGACTTAGAATATTTTCGAGCGCTTGCTCTTGCAAGGCGTTTCGATGTAAATTTTATATGTCATATGATTAGTTGACATCATTTGTCGACCGATCATATGTTTGAAAATATTCTAAGTACTTTTGAAAATTACCAAAAATCGAAATTTTGGTAAAGTCTAAACAAACGCGAATTGAGAACATAACCTACAAATTTTTAGGTTAGTTTCATGATTTTCGCTCACGAGTCCAATGATATTTCAATCTTCGAGTTTGGGCCATTTTTGGCTATTTTAGAATTTTGACAGATTTTGGATTTTAGGTTATGTTGATGGATGTCAATCAGATGTACGTGGTGTTAAGGATTCATTGTTATGAAGGATTTTTAGGAGTTTTGGAATCTTTAAAGGGGAACGCTCGCTCTTATGTATCTAATTTTACATGTAGTCTTAAAGCTAACGTCGGAGGTGCGACCGACGTCACACATCGCATCGGCGGCGAGTGCCGCCACAGTCGCCGCGTTTACTCTCCCTTGATAGTTGAGCGAATGGACTTGTAACTTCGAGGTTACAAATCCGACTCTACGTTTAGGTTTACATTTTCCATTAATTTTAAAGGGTGAGGGGGGGTTGGGGGGAGGATGGCGATGACAGACCAATTGCGCACCTCCCCGCCACCATCGTCGCTACCGACGACCTCGACCTCGAGCCGAGCGGGGCCGAAGGCCCGACGGGCTCCCGGAAATTTCGGAAAGGCGATATACCTTTAATTCCCAGTTGGCCGTAACTTTCTCGATGACGTCAAATTAGTGAAAAATCAAAGTTTCTTTGTCGCCGTATAGCTCGAGAACGGGTCGACGGGTGCGGGCGAGAGTAGGCTCGTCGGACGGAGGACGCGGAGACGAAGGCTTACCGCGCGAAAAATTCGCGAAAATTCGCGGAAAATTTTTTACGTGTGCATCGGTAACGCGCGTCGACCTCGGCGGAGGATAACTTACCGACCACCACCGGCAGTGGTCGGTAACGGCTCGGGGGGTATAAGCTGCCGCGTTAAAAATGAAACCCGAATTTCGGCGCTTCCACGGTTCAGGGCTGAAAAGGGCCCGAAAGAAAATAACTGATCCAAACGTTCGAATTTAACGCCAACTTCGCGAACGCTGACATCGCATCGGCGGCGAGTGCCGCCACAGTCACCGCGTTTACTCTCCCTTGATAGTTGAGCGAATGGACTTGTAACTTCGAGGTTACAAATCCGACTCTACGTTTAGGTTTACATTTTCCATTAATTTTAAAGGGTCGAGGGGGGGTTGGGGGGAGGATGGCGATGACAGACCAATTGCGCACCTCACCGCCACCATCGTCGCTACCGACGACCTCGACCTCGAGCCGAGCGGGGCCGAAGGCCCGACGGGCTCCCGGAAATTTCGGAAAGGCGATATACCTTTAATTCCCAGTTGGCCGTAACTTTCTCGATGACGTCAAATTAGTGAAAAATCAAAGTTTCTTTGTCGCCGTATAGCTCGAGAACGGGTCGACGGGTGCGGGCGAGAGTAGGCTCGTCGGACGGAGGACGCGGAGACGAAGGCTTACCGCGCGAAAAATTCGCGAAAATTCGCGGAAAATTTTTTACGTGTGCATCGGTAACGCGCGTCGACCTCGGCGGAGGATAACTTACCGACCACCACCGGCAGTGGTCGGTAACGGCTCGGGGGGTATAAGCTGCCGCGTTAAAAATGAAACCCGAGTTTCGGCGCTTCCACGGTTCAGGGCTGAAAAGGGCCCGAAAGAAAATAACTGATCCAAACGTTCGAATTTAACGCCAACTTCGCGACGCTGACATCGCATCGGCGGCGAGTGCCGCCACAGTCACCGCGTTTACTCTCCCTTGATAGTTGAGCGAATGGACTTGTAACTTCGAGGTTACAAATCCGACTCTACGTTTAGGTTTACATTTTCCATTAATTTTAAAGGGTCGAGGGGGGGTTGGGGGGAGGATGGCGATGACAGACCAATTGCGCACCTCACCGCCACCATCGTCGCTACCGACGACCTCGACCTCGAGCCGAGCGGGGCCGAAGGCCCGACGGGCTCCCGGAAATTTCGGAAAGGCGATATACCTTTAATTCCCAGTTGGCCGTAACTTTCTCGATGACGTCAAATTAGTGAAAAATCAAAGTTTCTTTGTCGCCGTATAGCTCGAGAACGGGTCGACGGGTGCGGGCGAGAGTAGGCTCGTCGGACGGAGGACGCGGAGACGAAGGCTTACCGCGCGAAAAATTCGCGAAAATTCGCGGAAAATTTTTTACGTGTGCATCGGTAACGCGCGTCGACCTCGGCGGAGGATAACTTACCGACCACCACCGGCAGTGGTCGGTAACGGCTCGGGGGGTATAAGCTGCCGCGTTAAAAATGAAACCCGAATTTCGGCGCTTCCACGGTTCAGGGCTGAAAAGGGCCCGAAAGAAAATAACTGATCCAAACGTTCGAATTTAACGCCAACTTCGCGACGCTGACATCGCATCGGCGGCGAGTGCCGCCACAGTCACCGCGTTTACTCTCCCTTGATAGTTGAGCGAATGGACTTGTAACTTCGAGGTTACAAATCCGACTCTACGTTTAGGTTTACATTTTCCATTAATTTTAAAGGGTCGAGGGGGGGTTGGGGGGAGGATGGCGATGACAGACCAATTGCGCACCTCACCGCCACCATCGTCGCTACCGACGACCTCGACCTCGAGCCGAGCGGGGCCGAAGGCCCGACGGGCTCCCGGAAATTTCGGAAAGGCGATATACCTTTAATTCCCAGTTGGCCGTAACTTTCTCGATGACGTCAAATTAGTGAAAAATCAAAGTTTCTTTGTCGCCGTATAGCTCGAGAACGGGTCGACGGGTGCGGGCGAGAGTAGGCTCGTCGGACGGAGGACGCGGAGACGAAGGCTTACCGCGCGAAAAATTCGCGAAAATTCGCGGAAAATTTTTTACGTGTGCATCGGTAACGCGCGTCGACCTCGGCGGAGGATAACTTACCGACCACCACCGGCAGTGGTCGGTAACGGCTCGGGGGGTATAAGCTGCCGCGTTAAAAATGAAACCCGAATTTCGGCGCTTCCACGGTTCAGGGCTGAAAAGGGCCCGAAAGAAAATAACTGATCCAAACGTTCGAATTTAACGCCAACTTCGCGACGCTGACATCGCATCGGCGGCGAGTGCCGCCACAGTCACCGCGTTTACTCTCCCTTGATAGTTGAGCGAATGGACTTGTAACTTCGAGGTTACAAATCCGACTCTACGTTTAGGTTTACATTTTCCATTAATTTTAAAGGGTCGAGGGGGGGTTGGGGGGAGGATGGCGATGACAGACCAATTGCGCACCTCACCGCCACCATCGTCGCTACCGACGACCTCGACCTCGAGCCGAGCGGGGCCGAAGGCCCGACGGGCTCCCGGAAATTTCGGAAAGGCGATATACCTTTAATTCCCAGTTGGCCGTAACTTTCTCGATGACGTCAAATTAGTGAAAAATCAAAGTTTCTTTGTCGCCGTATAGCTCGAGAACGGGTCGACGGGTGCGGGCGAGAGTAGGCTCGTCGGACGGAGGACGCGGAGACGAAGGCTTACCGCGCGAAAAATTCGCGAAAATTCGCGGAAAATTTTTTACGTGTGCATCGGTAACGCGCGTCGACCTCGGCGGAGGATAACTTACCGACCACCACCGGCAGTGGTCGGTAACGGCTCGGGGGGTATAAGCTGCCGCGTTAAAAATGAAACCCGAATTTCGGCGCTTCCACGGTTCAGGGCTGAAAAGGGCCCGAAAGAAAATAACTGATCCAAACGTTCGAATTTAACGCCAACTTCGCGACGCTGACATCGCATCGGCGGCGAGTGCCGCCACAGTCACCGCGTTTACTCTCCCTTGATAGTTGAGCGAATGGACTTGTAACTTCGAGGTTACAAATCCGACTCTACGTTTAGGTTTACATTTTCCACTAATTTTAGAGGGTGAGGGGGGGTTGGGTGGAGGATGGCGATGACAGACCAATTGCGCACCTCCCCGCCACCATCGTCGCTACCGACGACCTCGACCTCGAGCCGAGCGGGGCCGAAGGCCCGACGGGCTCCCGGAAATTTCGGAAAGGCGATATACCTTTAATTCCCAGTTGGCCGTAACTTTCTCGATGACGTCAAATTAGTGAAAAATCAAAGTTTCTTTGTCGCCGTATAGCTCGAGAACGGGTCGACGGGTGCGGGCGAGAGTAGGCTCGTCGGACGGAGGACGCGGAGACGAAGGCTTACCGCGCGAAAAATTCGCGAAAATTCGCGGAAAATTTTTTACGTGTGCATCGGTAACGCCCGTCGACCTTGGCGGAGGATAACTTACCGACCACCACCGGCAGTGGTCGGTAACGGCTCGGGGGGTATAAGCTGCCGCGTTAAAAATGAAACCCGAATTTCGGCGCTTCCACGGTTCAGGGCTGAAAAGGGTCCCGAAAGAAAATAACTGATCCAAACGTTCGAATTTAACGCCAACTTCGCGACGCTGACATCGCATCGGCGGCGAGTGCCGCCACAGTCACCGCGTTTACTCTCCCTTGATAGTTGAGCGAATGGACTTGTAACTTCGAGGTTACAAATCCGACTCTACGTTTAGGTTTACATTTTCCATTAATTTTAAAGGGTCGAGGGGGGGTTGGTGGGAGGATGGCGATGACAGACCAATTGCGCACCTCACCGCCACCATCGTCGCTACCGACGACCTCGACCTCGAGCCGAGCGGGGCCGAAGGCCCGACGGGCTCCCGGAAATTTCGGAAAGGCGATATACCTTTAATTCCCAGTTGGCCGTAACTTTCTCGATGACGTCAAATTAGTGAAAAATCAAAGTTTCTTTGTCGCCGTATAGCTCGAGAACGGGTCGACGGGTGCGGGCGAGAGTAGGCTCGTCGGACGGAGGACGCGGAGACGAAGGCTTACCGCGCGAAAAATTCGCGAAAATTCGCGGAAAATTTTTTACGTGTGCATCGGTAACGCGCGTCGACCTCGGCGGAGGATAACTTACCGACCACCACCGGCAGTGGTCGGTAACGGCTCGGGGGGTATAAGCTGCCGCGTTAAAAATGAAACCCGAATTTCGGCGCTTCCACGGTTCAGGGCTGAAAAGGGCCCGAAAGAAAATAACTGATCCAAACGTTCGAATTTAACGCCAACTTCGCGACGCTGACATCGCATCGGCGGCGAGTGCCGCCACAGTCACCGCGTTTACTCTCCCTTGATAGTTGAGCGAATGGACTTGTAACTTCGAGGTTACAAATCCGACTCTACGTTTAGGTTTACATTTTCCATTAATTTTAAAGGGTCGAGGGGGGGTTGGGGGGAGGATGGCGATGACAGACCAATTGCGCACCTCCCCGCCACCATCGTCGCTACCGACGACCTCGACCTCGAGCCGAGCGGGGCCGAAGGCCCGACGGGCTCCCGGAAATTTCGGAAAGGCGATATACCTTTAATTCCCAGTTGGCCGTAACTTTCTCGATGACGTCAAATTAGTGAAAAATCAAAGTTTCTTTGTCGCCGTATAGCTCGAGAACGGGTCGACGGGTGCGGGCGAGAGTAGGCTCGTCGGACGGAGGACGCGGAGACGAAGGCTTACCGCGCGAAAAATTCGCGAAAATTCGCGGAAAATTTTTTACGTGTGCATCGGAAACGCGCGTCGACCTCGGCGGAGGATAACTTACCGACCACCACCGGCAGTGGTCGGTAACGGCTCGGGGGGTATAAGCTGCCGCGTTAAAAATGAAACCCTAATTTCGGCGCTTCCACGGTTCAGGGCTGAAAAGGGCCCGACAGAAAATAACTGATCCAAACGTTCGAATTTAACGCCAACTTCGCGACGCTGACATTGCATCGGCGGCGAGTGATGCCACAGTCGCCGCGTTTACTCTCCCTTGATAGTTGAGCGAATGGACTTGTAACTTCGAGGTTACAAATCCGACTCTACGTTTAGGTTTACATTTTCCACTAATTTTAGAGGGTGAGGGGGGGTTGGGGGGAGGATGGCGATGACAGACCAATTGCGCACCTCCCCGCCACCATCGTCGCTACCGACGGCCTCGACCTCGAGCCGAGCGGGGCCGAAGGCCCGACGGGCTCCCGGAAATTTCGGAAAGGCGATATACCTTTAATTCCTAGTTGGCCGTAACTTTCTCGATGACGTAAAATTAGTGAGAAATCAAAGTTTCTTTGTCGCCGTATAGCTCGAGAACGGGTCGACGGGTCCGGGCGAGAGTAGGCTCGTCGGACGGAGGACGCGGAGACGAAGGCTAACCGCACGAAAAATTCGCGAAAATTCGCGGAAAATTTTTTACGTGTGCATCGGTAACGAGCGTCGACCTCGGCGGAGGATAACTTACCGACCACCACCGGCAGTGGTCGGTAACGCTCGGGGGGTATAAGCTGCCGCGTTAAAAATGAAACCCGAATTTCGGTGCTTCCACGGTTCAGGGCTTAAAAGGGCCCGAAAGAAAATAACTGATTCAAACGTTCGAATTTAACGCCAACTTCGCGACGCTGACATCGCAACGGCGGCGAGTGCCGCCACAGTCGCCGCGTTTACTCTCCCTTGATAGTTGAGCGAATGGACTTGTAACTTCGAGGTTACAAATCCGACTCTACGTTTAGGTTTACATTTTCCACTAATTTTAGAGGGTGAGGGGGGGTTGGGGGGAGGATGGCGATGACAGACCAATTGCGCACCTCCCCGCCACCATCGTCGCTACCGACGGCCTCGACCTCGAGCCGAGCGGGGCCGAAGGCCCGACGGGCTCCCGGAAGTTTCGGAAAGGCGATATACCTTTAATTCCTAGTTGGCCGTAACTTTCTCGATGACGTAAAATTAGTGAGAAATCAAAGTTTCTTTGTCGCCGTATAGCTCGAGAACGGGTCGACGGGTCCGGGCGAGAGTAGGCTCGTCGGACGGAGGACGCGGAGACGAAGGCTAACCGCACGAAAAATTCGCGAAAATTCGCGGAAAATTTTTTACGTGTGCATCGGTAACGAGCGTCGACCTCGGCGGAGGATAACTTACCGACCACCACCGGCAGTGGTCGGTAACGCTCGGGGGGTAAAAGCTGCCGCGTTAAAAATGAAACCCGAATTTCGGCGCTTCCACGATTCAGGGCTGAAAAGGGCCCGAAAGAAAATAACTGATTCAAACGTTCGAATTTAACGCCAACTTCGCGACGCTGACATTGCATCGGCGGCGAGTGATGCCACAGTCGCCGCGTTTACTCTCCCTTGATAGTTGAGCGAATGGACTTCTAACTTCGAGGTTACAAATCCGACTCTACGTTTAGGTTTACATTTTCCACTAATTTTAGAGGGTGAGGGGGGGTTGGGGGGAGGATGGCGATGACAGACCAATTGCGCACCTCCCCGCCACCATCGTCGCTACCGACGGCCTCGACCTCGAGCCGAGCGGGGCCGAAGGCCCGACGGGCTCCCGGAAATTTCGGAAAGGCGATATACCTTTAATTCCCAGTTGGCCGTAACTTTCTCGATGACGTCAAATTAGTGAAAAATCAAAGTTTCTTTGTCGCCGTATAGCTCGGGGACGGGTCGACGGGTGCGGGCGAGAGTAGGCTCGTCGGACGGAGGACGCGGAGACGAAGGCTAACCGCACGAAAAATTCGCGAAAATTCGCGGAAAATTTTTTACGTGTGCATCGGTAACGAGCGTCGACCTCGGCGGAGGATAACTTACCGACCACCACCGGCAGTGGTCGGTAACGCTCGGGGGGTATAAGCTGCCGCGTTAAAAATGAAACCCGAATTTCGGCGCTTCCACGATTCAGGGCTGAAAAGGGCCCGAAAGAAAATAACTGATTCAAACGTTCGAATTTAACGCCAACTTCGCGACGCTGACATTGCATCGGCGGCGAGTGATGCCACAGTCGCCGCGTTTACTCTCCCTTGATAGTTGAGCGAATGGACTTGTAACTTCGAGGTTACAAATCCGACTCTACGTTTAGGTTTACATTTTCCACCAATTTTAGAGGGTGAGGGGGGGTTGGGGGGAGGATGGCGATGACAGACCAAATTCCGCACCTCCCCGCCACCATCGTCGCTACCGACGACCACGACCTCGAGCCGAGCGGGGCCGAAGGCCCGACGGGCTCCCGGAAATTTCGGAAAGGCGATATACCTTTAATTCCCAGTTGGCCGTAACTTTCTCGATGACGTAAAATTAGTGAGAAATCAAAGTTTTTTTGTCGCCGTATAGCTCGAGAACGGGTCGACGGGTGCGGGCGAGAGTAGGCTCGTCGGACGGAGGACGCGGAGACGAAGGCTTACCGCGCGAAAAATTCGCGGAAATTCGCGGAAAATTTTTTACGTGTGCATCGGTAATGCGCGTCGACCTCGGCGAAGGATAACTTACCGACCACCACCGGCAGTGGTCGGTAACGCTCGGGGGGTATAAGCTGCCGCGTTAAAAATGAAACCTGAATTTCGGCGCTTCCACGGTTCAGGGCTGAAAAGGGCCCGAAAGAAAATAACTGATCCAAACGTTCGAATTTAACGCCAATTTCGCGACGCTGACTTCGCATCGATGGCGAGTGCCGCCACAGTCGCCGCGTTTACTCTCCCTTGATAGTTGAGCGAATGGACTTGTAACTTCGAGGTTACGAATCCGACTCTACGTTTAGGTTTACATTTTCCATTAATTTTAAAGGGTGAGGAAGGGTTGGGGGGGGGATGGCGATGACAGACCAATTGCGCACCTCCCGGCCACCATCGTCGCTACCGACGACCTCGACCTCGAGCCGAGCGGGGCCGACGGCCCGACGGGCTCCCGGAAATTTCGGAAAGGCGATATACCTTTAATTCCCAGTTGGCCGTAACTTTCTCGATGACGTCAAATTAGTGAAAAATCAAAGTTTCTTTGTCGCCGTATAGCTCGAGAACGGGTCGACGGGTGCGGGCGAGAGTAGACTCGTCGGACGGAGGACGCGGAGACGAAGGCTTACCGCGCGAAAAATTCGCGAAAATTCGCGGAAAATTTTTTACGTGTGCATCGGTAACGCGCGTCGACCTCGGCGGAGGATAACTTACCGACCACCACCGGCAGTGGTCGGTAACGGCTCGGGGGGTATAAGCTGCCGCGTTAAAAATGAAACCCGAATTTCGGCGCTTCCACGGTTCAGGGCTGAAAAGGGCCCGAAAGAAAATAACTGATCCAAACGTTCGAATTTAACGCCAACTTCGCGACGCTGACATCGCATCGGCGGCGAGTGCCGCCACAGTCACCGCGTTTACTCTCCCTTGATAGTTGAGCGAATGGACTTGTAACTTCGAGGTTACAAATCCGACTCTACGTTTAGGTTTACATTTTCCATTAATTTTAAAGGGTCGAGGGGGGGTTGGGGGGAGGATGGCGATGACAGACCAATTGCGCACCTCCCCGCCACCATCGTCGCTACCGACGACCTCGACCTCGAGCCGAGCGGGGCCGAAGGCCCGACGGGCTCCCGGAAATTTCGGAAAGGCGATATACCTTTAATTCCCAGTTGGCCGTAACTTTCTCGATGACGTCAAATTAGTGAAAAATCAAAGTTTCTTTGTCGCCGTATAGCTCGAGAACGGGTCGACGGGTGCGGGCGAGAGTAGGCTCGTCGGACGGAGGACGCGGAGACGAAGGCTTACCGCGCGAAAAATTCGCGAAAATTCGCGGAAAATTTTTTACGTGTGCATCGGAAACGCGCGTCGACCTCGGCGGAGGATAACTTACCGACCACCACCGGCAGTGGTCGGTAACGGCTCGGGGGGTATAAGCTGCCGCGTTAAAAATGAAACCCTAATTTCGGCGCTTCCACGGTTCAGGGCTGAAAAGGGCCCGACAGAAAATAACTGATCCAAACGTTCGAATTTAACGCCAACTTCGCGACGCTGACATTGCATCGGCGGCGAGTGATGCCACAGTCGCCGCGTTTACTCTCCCTTGATAGTTGAGCGAATGGACTTGTAACTTCGAGGTTACAAATCCGACTCTACGTTTAGGTTTACATTTTCCACTAATTTTAGAGGGTGAGGGGGGGTTGGGGGGAGGATGGCGATGACAGACCAATTGCGCACCTCCCCGCCACCATCGTCGCTACCGACGGCCTCGACCTCGAGCCGAGCGGGGCCGAAGGCCCGACGGGCTCCCGGAAATTTCGGAAAGGCGATATACCTTTAATTCCTAGTTGGCCGTAACTTTCTCGATGACGTAAAATTAGTGAGAAATCAAAGTTTCTTTGTCGCCGTATAGCTCGAGAACGGGTCGACGGGTCCGGGCGAGAGTAGGCTCGTCGGACGGAGGACGCGGAGACGAAGGCTAACCGCACGAAAAATTCGCGAAAATTCGCGGAAAATTTTTTACGTGTGCATCGGTAACGAGCGTCGACCTCGGCGGAGGATAACTTACCGACCACCACCGGCAGTGGTCGGTAACGCTCGGGGGGTATAAGCTGCCGCGTTAAAAATGAAACCCGAATTTCGGTGCTTCCACGGTTCAGGGCTTAAAAGGGCCCGAAAGAAAATAACTGATTCAAACGTTCGAATTTAACGCCAACTTCGCGACGCTGACATCGCATCGGCGGCGAGTGCCGCCACAGTCGCCGCGTTTACTCTCCCTTGATAGTTGAGCGAATGGACTTGTAACTTCGAGGTTACAAATCCGACTCTACGTTTAGGTTTACATTTTCCACTAATTTTAGAGGGTGAGGGGGGGTTGGGGGGAGGATGGCGATGACAGACCAATTGCGCACCTCCCCGCCACCATCGTCGCTACCGACGGCCTCGACCTCGAGCCGAGCGGGGCCGAAGGCCCGACGGGCTCCCGGAAATTTCGGAAAGGCGATATACCTTTAATTCCTAGTTGGCCGTAACTTTCTCGATGACGTAAAATTAGTGAGAAATCAAAGTTTCTTTGTCGCCGTATAGCTCGAGAACGGGTCGACGGGTCCGGGCGAGAGTAGGCTCGTCGGACGGAGGACGCGGAGACGAAGGCTAACCGCACGAAAAATTCGCGAAAATTCGCGGAAAATTTTTTACGTGTGCATCGGTAACGAGCGTCGACCTCGGCGGAGGATAACTTACCGACCACCACCGGCAGTGGTCGGTAACGCTCGGGGGGTAAAAGCTGCCGCGTTAAAAATGAAACCCGAATTTCGGCGCTTCCACGATTCAGGGCTGAAAAGGGCCCGAAAGAAAATAACTGATTCAAACGTTCGAATTTAACGCCAACTTCGCGACGCTGACATTGCATCGGCGGCGAGTGATGCCACAGTCGCCGCGTTTACTCTCCCTTGATAGTTGAGCGAATGGACTTCTAACTTCGAGGTTACAAATCCGACTCTACGTTTAGGTTTACATTTTCCACTAATTTTAGAGGGTGAGGGGGGGTTGGGGGGAGGATGGCGATGACAGACCAATTGCGCACCTCCCCGCCACCATCGTCGCTACCGACGGCCTCGACCTCGAGCCGAGCGGGGCCGAAGGCCCGACGGGCTCCCGGAAATTTCGGAAAGGCGATATACCTTTAATTCCCAGTTGGCCGTAACTTTCTCGATGACGTCAAATTAGTGAAAAATCAAAGTTTCTTTGTCGCCGTATAGCTCGGGGACGGGTCGACGGGTGCGGGCGAGAGTAGGCTCGTCGGACGGAGGACGCGGAGACGAAGGCTAACCGCACGAAAAATTCGCGAAAATTCGCGGAAAATTTTTTACGTGTGCATCGGTAACGAGCGTCGACCTCGGCGGAGGATAACTTACCGACCACCACCGGCAGTGGTCGGTAACGCTCGGGGGGTATAAGCTGCCGCGTTAAAAATGAAACCCGAATTTCGGCGCTTCCACGATTCAGGGCTGAAAAGGGCCCGAAAGAAAATAACTGATTCAAACGTTCGAATTTAACGCCAACTTCGCGACGCTGACATTGCATCGGCGGCGAGTGATGCCACAGTCGCCGCGTTTACTCTCCCTTGATAGTTGAGCGAATGGACTTGTAACTTCGAGGTTACAAATCCGACTCTACGTTTAGGTTTACATTTTCCACCAATTTTAGAGGGTGAGGGGGGGTTGGGGGGAGGATGGCGATGACAGACCAAATTCCGCACCTCCCCGCCACCATCGTCGCTACCGACGACCACGACCTCGAGCCGAGCGGGGCCGAAGGCCCGACGGGCTCCCGGAAATTTCGGAAAGGCGATATACCTTTAATTCCCAGTTGGCCGTAACTTTCTCGATGACGTAAAATTAGTGAGAAATCAAAGTTTTTTTGTCGCCGTATAGCTCGAGAACGGGTCGACGGGTGCGGGCGAGAGTAGGCTCGTCGGACGGAGGACGCGGAGACGAAGGCTTACCGCGCGAAAAATTCGCGGAAATTCGCGGAAAATTTTTTACGTGTGCATCGGTAATGCGCGTCGACCTCGGCGATGGATAACTTACCGACCACCACCGGCAGTGGTCGGTAACGCTCGGGGGGTATAAGCTGCCGCGTTAAAAATGAAACCTGAATTTCGGCGCTTCCACGGTTCAGGGCTGAAAAGGGCCCGAAAGAAAATAACTGATCCAAACGTTCGAATTTAACGCCAATTTCGCGACGCTGACTTCGCATCGATGGCGAGTGCCGCCACAGTCGCCGCGTTTACTCTCCCTTGATAGTTGAGCGAATGGACTTGTAACTTCGAGGTTACGAATCCGACTCTACGTTTAGGTTTACATTTTCCATTAATTTTAAAGGGTGAGGAAGGGTTGGGGGGGGGATGGCGATGACAGACCAATTGCGCACCTCCCGGCCACCATCGTCGCTACCGACGACCTCGACCTCGAGCCGAGCGGGGCCGACGGCCCGACGGGCTCCCGGAAATTTCGGAAAGGCGATATACCTTTAATTCCCAGTTGGCCGTAACTTTCTCGATGACGTCAAATTAGTGAAAAATCAAAGTTTCTTTGTCGCCGTATAGCTCGAGAACGGGTCGACGGGTGCGGGCGAGAGTAGACTCGTCGGACGGAGGACGCGGAGACGAAGGCTTACCGCGCGAAAAATTCGCGAAAATTCGCGGAAAATTATTTACGTGTGCATCGGAAACGCGCGTCGACCTCGGCGGAGGATAACTTACCGACCACCACCGGCAGTGGTCGGTAACGGCTCGGGGGGTATAAGCTGCCGCGTTAAAAATGAAACCCTAATTTCGGCGCTTCCACGGTTCAGGGCTGAAAAGGGCCCGACAGAAAATAACTGACTCAAACGTTCGAATTTAACGCCAACTTCGCGACGCTGACATCGCATCGGCGGCGAGTGCCGCCACAGTCGCCGCGTTTACTCTCCCTTGATAGTTGAGCGAATGGACTTGTAACTTCGAGGTTACAAATCCGACTCTACGTTTAGGTTTACATTTTCCACTAATTTTAGAGGGTGAGGGGGGGTTGGGTGGAGGATGGCGATGACAGACCAATTGCGCACCTCCCCGCCACCATCGTCGCTACCGACGACCTCGACCTCGAGCCGAGCGGGGCCGAAGGCCCGACGGGCTCCCGGAAATTTCGGAAAGGCGATATACCTTTAATTCCCAGTTGGCCGTAACTTTCTCGATGACGTCAAATTAGTGAAAAATCAAAGTTTCTTTGTCGCCGTATAGCTCGAGAACGGGTCGACGGGTGCGGGCGAGAGTAGGCTCGTCGGACGGAGGACGCGGAGACGAAGGCTTACCGCGCGAAAAATTCGCGAAAATTCGCGGAAAATTTTTTACGTGTGCATCGGTAACGCCCGTCGACCTTGGCGGAGGATAACTTACCGACCACCACCGGCAGTGGTCGGTAACGGCTCGGGGGGTATAAGCTGCCGCGTTAAAAATGAAACCCGAATTTCGGCGCTTCCACGGTTCAGGGCTGAAAAGGGTCCCGAAAGAAAATAACTGATCCAAACGTTCGAATTTAACGCCAACTTCGCGACGCTGACATCGCATCGGCGGCGAGTGCCGCCACAGTCACCGCGTTTACTCTCCCTTGATAGTTGAGCGAATGGACTTGTAACTTCGAGGTTACAAATCCGACTCTACGTTTAGGTTTACATTTTCCATTAATTTTAAAGGGTCGAGGGGGGGTTGGTGGGAGGATGGCGATGACAGACCAATTGCGCACCTCACCGCCACCATCGTCGCTACCGACGACCTCGACCTCGAGCCGAGCGGGGCCGAAGGCCCGACGGGCTCCCGGAAATTTCGGAAAGGCGATATACCTTTAATTCCCAGTTGGCCGTAGCTTTCTCGATGACGTCAAATTAGTGAAAAATCAAAGTTTCTTTGTCGCCGTATAGCTCGAGAACGGGTCGACGGGTGCGGGCGAGAGTAGGCTCGTCGGACGGAGGACGCGGAGACGAAGGCTTACCGCGCGAAAAATTCGCGAAAATTCGCGGAAAATTTTTTACGTGTGCATCGGTAACGCGCGTCGACCTCGGCGGAGGATAACTTACCGACCACCACCGGCAGTGGTCGGTAACGGCTCGGGGGGTATAAGCTGCCGCGTTAAAAATGAAACCCGAATTTCGGCGCTTCCACGGTTCAGGGCTGAAAAGGGCCCGAAAGAAAATAACTGATCCAAACGTTCGAATTTAACGCCAACTTCGCGACGCTGACATCGCATCGGCGGCGAGTGCCGCCACAGTCACCGCGTTTACTCTCCCTTGATAGTTGAGCGAATGGACTTGTAACTTCGAGGTTACAAATCCGACTCTACGTTTAGGTTTACATTTTCCATTAATTTTAAAGGGTCGAGGGGGGGTTGGGGGGAGGATGGCGATGACAGACCAATTGCGCACCTCCCCGCCACCATCGTCGCTACCGACGACCTCGACCTCGAGCCGAGCGGGGCCGAAGGCCCGACGGGCTCCCGGAAATTTCGGAAAGGCGATATACCTTTAATTCCCAGTTGGCCGTAACTTTCTCGATGACGTCAAATTAGTGAAAAATCAAAGTTTCTTTGTCGCCGTATAGCTCGAGAACGGGTCGACGGGTGCGGGCGAGAGTAGGCTCGTCGGACGGAGGACGCGGAGACGAAGGCTTACCGCGCGAAAAATTCGCGAAAATTCGCGGAAAATTTTTTACGTGTGCATCGGAAACGCGCGTCGACCTCGGCGGAGGATAACTTACCGACCACCACCGGCAGTGGTCGGTAACGGCTCGGGGGGTATAAGCTGCCGCGTTAAAAATGAAACCCTAATTTCGGCGCTTCCACGGTTCAGGGCTGAAAAGGGCCCGACAGAAAATAACTGATCCAAACGTTCGAATTTAACGCCAACTTCGCGACGCTGACATTGCATCGGCGGCGAGTGATGCCACAGTCGCCGCGTTTACTCTCCCTTGATAGTTGAGCGAATGGACTTGTAACTTCGAGGTTACAAATCCGACTCTACGTTTAGGTTTACATTTTCCACTAATTTTAGAGGGTGAGGGGGGGTTGGGGGGAGGATGGCGATGACAGACCAATTGCGCACCTCCCCGCCACCATCGTCGCTACCGACGGCCTCGACCTCGAGCCGAGCGGGGCCGAAGGCCCGACGGGCTCCCGGAAATTTCGGAAAGGCGATATACCTTTAATTCCTAGTTGGCCGTAACTTTCTCGATGACGTAAAATTAGTGAGAAATCAAAGTTTCTTTGTCGCCGTATAGCTCGAGAACGGGTCGACGGGTCCGGGCGAGAGTAGGCTCGTCGGACGGAGGACGCGGAGACGAAGGCTAACCGCACGAAAAATTCGCGAAAATTCGCGGAAAATTTTTTACGTGTGCATCGGTAACGAGCGTCGACCTCGGCGGAGGATAACTTACCGACCACCACCGGCAGTGGTCGGTAACGCTCGGGGGGTATAAGCTGCCGCGTTAAAAATGAAACCCGAATTTCGGTGCTTCCACGGTTCAGGGCTTAAAAGGGCCCGAAAGAAAATAACTGATTCAAACGTTCGAATTTAACGCCAACTTCGCGACGCTGACATCGCATCGGCGGCGAGTGCCGCCACAGTCGCCGCGTTTACTCTCCCTTGATAGTTGAGCGAATGGACTTGTAACTTCGAGGTTACAAATCCGACTCTACGTTTAGGTTTACATTTTCCACTAATTTTAGAGGGTGAGGGGGGGTTGGGGGGAGGATGGCGATGACAGACCAATTGCGCACCTCCCCGCCACCATCGTCGCTACCGACGGCCTCGACCTCGAGCCGAGCGGGGCCGAAGGCCCGACGGGCTCCCGGAAATTTCGGAAAGGCGATATACCTTTAATTCCTAGTTGGCCGTAACTTTCTCGATGACGTAAAATTAGTGAGAAATCAAAGTTTCTTTGTCGCCGTATAGCTCGAGAACGGGTCGACGGGTCCGGGCGAGAGTAGGCTCGTCGGACGGAGGACGCGGAGACGAAGGCTAACCGCACGAAAAATTCGCGAAAATTCGCGGAAAATTTTTTACGTGTGCATCGGTAACGAGCGTCGACCTCGGCGGAGGATAACTTACCGACCACCACCGGCAGTGGTCGGTAACGCTCGGGGGGTAAAAGCTGCCGCGTTAAAAATGAAACCCGAATTTCGGCGCTTCCACGATTCAGGGCTGAAAAGGGCCCGAAAGAAAATAACTGATTCAAACGTTCGAATTTAACGCCAACTTCGCGACGCTGACATTGCATCGGCGGCGAGTGATGCCACAGTCGCCGCGTTTACTCTCCCTTGATAGTTGAGCGAATGGACTTCTAACTTCGAGGTTACAAATCCGACTCTACGTTTAGGTTTACATTTTCCACTAATTTTAGAGGGTGAGGGGGGGTTGGGGGGAGGATGGCGATGACAGACCAATTGCGCACCTCCCCGCCACCATCGTCGCTACCGACGGCCTCGACCTCGAGCCGAGCGGGGCCGAAGGCCCGACGGGCTCCCGGAAATTTCGGAAAGGCGATATACCTTTAATTCCCAGTTGGCCGTAACTTTCTCGATGACGTCAAATTAGTGAAAAATCAAAGTTTCTTTGTCGCCGTATAGCTCGGGGACGGGTCGACGGGTGCGGGCGAGAGTAGGCTCGTCGGACGGAGGACGCGGAGACGAAGGCTAACCGCACGAAAAATTCGCGAAAATTCGCGGAAAATTTTTTACGTGTGCATCGGTAACGAGCGTCGACCTCGGCGGAGGATAACTTACCGACCACCACCGGCAGTGGTCGGTAACGCTCGGGGGGTATAAGCTGCCGCGTTAAAAATGAAACCCGAATTTCGGCGCTTCCACGATTCAGGGCTGAAAAGGGCCCGAAAGAAAATAACTGATTCAAACGTTCGAATTTAACGCCAACTTCGCGACGCTGACATTGCATCGGCGGCGAGTGATGCCACAGTCGCCGCGTTTACTCTCCCTTGATAGTTGAGCGAATGGACTTGTAACTTCGAGGTTACAAATCCGACTCTACGTTTAGGTTTACATTTTCCACCAATTTTAGAGGGTGAGGGGGGGTTGGGGGGAGGATGGCGATGACAGACCAAATTCCGCACCTCCCCGCCACCATCGTCGCTACCGACGACCACGACCTCGAGCCGAGCGGGGCCGAAGGCCCGACGGGCTCCCGGAAATTTCGGAAAGGCGATATACCTTTAATTCCCAGTTGGCCGTAACTTTCTCGATGACGTAAAATTAGTGAGAAATCAAAGTTTTTTTGTCGCCGTATAGCTCGAGAACGGGTCGACGGGTGCGGGCGAGAGTAGGCTCGTCGGACGGAGGACGCGGAGACGAAGGCTTACCGCGCGAAAAATTCGCGGAAATTCGCGGAAAATTTTTTACGTGTGCATCGGTAATGCGCGTCGACCTCGGCGAAGGATAACTTACCGACCACCACCGGCAGTGGTCGGTAACGCTCGGGGGGTATAAGCTGCCGCGTTAAAAATGAAACCTGAATTTCGGCGCTTCCACGGTTCAGGGCTGAAAAGGGCCCGAAAGAAAATAACTGATCCAAACGTTCGAATTTAACGCCAATTTCGCGACGCTGACTTCGCATCGATGGCGAGTGCCGCCACAGTCGCCGCGTTTACTCTCCCTTGATAGTTGAGCGAATGGACTTGTAACTTCGAGGTTACGAATCCGACTCTACGTTTAGGTTTACATTTTCCATTAATTTTAAAGGGTGAGGAAGGGTTGGGGGGGGATGGCGATGACAGACCAATTGCGCACCTCCCGGCCACCATCGTCGCTACCGACGACCTCGACCTCGAGCCGAGCGGGGCCGACGGCCCGACGGGCTCCCGGAAATTTCGGAAAGGTGATATACCTTTAATTCCTTGTTGGCCGTAACTTTCTCGATGACGTCAAATTAGTGAAAAATCAAAGTTTCTTTGTCGCCGTATAGCTCGAGAACGGGTCGACGGGTGCGGGCGAGAGTAGGCTCGTCGGACGGAGGACGCGGAGACGAAGGCTAACCGCACGAAAAATTCGCGAAAATTCGCGGAAAATTTTTTACGTGTGCATCGGAAACGCGCGTCGACCTCGGCGGAGGATAACTTACCGACCACCACCGGCAGTGGTCGGTAACGGCTCGGGGGGTATAAGCTGCCGCGTTAAAAATGAAACCCTAATTTCGGCGCTTCCACGGTTCAGGGCTGAAAAGGGCCCGACAGAAAATAACTGATTCAAACGTTCGAATTTAACGCCAACTTCGCGACGCTGACATCGCATCGGCGGCGAGTGCCGCCACAGTCGCCGCGTTTACTCTCCCTTGATAGTTGAGCGAATGGACTTGTAACTTCGAGGTTACAAATCCGACTCTACGTTTAGGTTTACATTTTCCACTAATTTTAGAGGGTGAGGGGGGGTTGGGGGGAGGATGGCGATGACAGACCAATTGCGCACCTCCCCGCCACCATCGTCGCTACCGACGGCCTCGACCTCGAGCCGAGCGGGGCCGAAGGCCCGACGGGCTCCCGGAAATTTCGGAAAGGCGATATACCTTTAATTCCTAGTTGGCCGTAACTTTCTCGATGACGTAAAATTAGTGAGAAATCAAAGTTTCTTTGTCGCCGTATAGCTCGAGAACGGGTCGACGGGTCCGGGCGAGAGTAGGCTCGTCGGACGGAGGACGCGGAGACGAAGGCTAACCGCACGAAAAATTCGCGAAAATTCGCGGAAAATTTTTTACGTGTGCATCGGTAACGAGCGTCGACCTCGGCGGAGGATAACTTACCGACCACCACCGGCAGTGGTCGGTAACGCTCGGGGGGTAAAAGCTGCCGCGTTAAAAATGAAACCCGAATTTCGGCGCTTCCACGATTCAGGGCTGAAAAGGGCCCGAAAGAAAATAACTGATTCAAACGTTCGAATTTAACGCCAACTTCGCGACGCTGACATTGCATCGGCGGCGAGTGATGCCACAGTCGCCGCGTTTACTCTCCCTTGATAGTTGAGCGAATGGACTTCTAACTTCGAGGTTACAAATCCGACTCTACGTTTAGGTTTACATTTTCCACTAATTTTAGAGGGTGAGGGGGGGTTGGGGGGAGGATGGCGATGACAGACCAATTGCGCACCTCCCCGCCACCATCGTCGCTACCGACGGCCTCGACCTCGAGCCGAGCGGGGCCGAAGGCCCGACGGGCTCCCGGAAATTTCGGAAAGGCGATATACCTTTAATTCCCAGTTGGCCGTAACTTTCTCGATGACGTCAAATTAGTGAAAAATCAAAGTTTCTTTGTCGCCGTATAGCTCGGGGACGGGTCGACGGGTGCGGGCGAGAGTAGGCTCGTCGGACGGAGGACGCGGAGACGAAGGCTTACCGCGCGAAAAATTCGCGGAAATTCGCGGAAAATTTTTTACGTGTGCATCGGTAACGCGCGTCGACCTCGGCGAAGGATAACTTACCGACCACCACCGGCAGTGGTCGGTAACGCTCGGGGGGTATAAGCTGCCGCGTTAAAAATGAAACCTGAATTTCGGCGCTTCCACGGTTCAGGGCTGAAAAGGGCCCGAAAGAAAATAACTGATCCAAACGTTCGAATTTAACGCCAATTTCGCGACGCTGACTTCGCATCGATGGCGAGTGCCGCCACAGTCGCCGCGTTTACTCTCCCTTGATAGTTGAGCGAATGGACTTGTAACTTCGAGGTTACGAATCCGACTCTACGTTTAGGTTTACATTTTCCATTAATTTTAAAGGGTGAGGAAGGGTTGGGGGGGGGGATGGCGATGACAGACCAATTGCGCACCTCCCGGCCACCATCGTCGCTACCGACGACCTCGACCTCGAGCCGAGCGGGGCCGACGGCCCGACGGGCTCCCGGAAATTTCGGAAAGGTGATATACCTTTAATTCCTAGTTGGCCGTAACTTTCTCGATGACGTCAAATTAGTGAAAAATCAAAGTTTCTTTGTCGCCGTATAGCTCGAGAACGGGTCGACGGGTGCGGGCGAGAGTAGGCTCGTCGGACGGAGGACGCGGAGACGAAGGCTAACCGCACGAAAAATTCGCGAAAATACGCGGAAAATTTTTTACGTGTGCATCGGTAACGCGCGTCGACCTCGGCGGAGGATAACTTACCGACCACCACCGGCAGTGGTCGGTAACGCTCGGGGGGTATAAGCTGCCGCGTTAAAAATGAAACCCGAATTTCGGCGCTTCCACGATTCAGGGCTGAAAAGGGCCCGAAAGAAAATAACTGATTCAAACGTTCGAATTTAACGCCAACTTCGCGACGCTGACATTGCATCGGCGGCGAGTGATGCCACAGTCGCCGCGTTTACTCTCCCTTGATAGTTGAGCGAATGGACTTGTAACTTCGAGGTTACAAATCCGACTCTACGTTTAGGTTTACATTTTCCATTAATTTTAAAGGGTGAGGGGGGGTTGGGGGGGAGGATGGCGATGATAGACCAATTGCGCACCTCCCCGCCACCATCGTCGCTACCGACGACCTCGACCTCGAGCCGAGCGGGGCCGAAGGCCCGACGGGCTCGCGGAAATTTCGGAAAGGCGATATACCTTTAATTCCCAGTTGGCCGTAACTTTCTCGATGACGTAAAATTAGTGAGAAATCAAAGTTTCTTTGTCGCCGTATAGCTCGAGAACGGGTCGACGGGTGCGGGCGAGAGTAGGCTCGTCGGACGGAGGACGCGGAGACGAAGGCTTACCGCGCGAAAAATTCGCGGAAATTCGCGGAAAATTTTTTACGTGTGCATCGGTAACGCGCGTCGACCTCGGCGGAGGATAACTTACCGACCAACACCGGCAGTGGTCGGTAACGGCTCGGGGGGTATAAGCTGCCGCGTTAAAAATGAAACCCGAATTTCGGTGCTTCCACGGTTCAGGGCTGAAAAGGGCCCGAAAGAAAATAACTGATTCAAACGTTCGAATTTAACGCCAACTTCGCGACGCTGACATCGCATCGGCGGCGAGTGCCGCCACAGTCGCCGCGTTTACTCTCCCTTGATAGTTGAGCGAATGGACTTGTAACTTCGAGGTTACAAATCCGACTCTACGTTTAGGTTTACATTTTCCACCAATTTTAGAGGGTGAGGGGGGGTTGGGGGGAGGATGGGGGGAGGATGGCGATGACAGACCAATTGCGCACCTCCCCGCCACCATCGTCGCTACCGACGACCACGACCTCGAGCCGAGCGGGGCCGAAGGCCCGACGGGCTCCCGGAAATTTCGGAAAGGCGATATACCTTTAATTCCCAGTTGGCCGTAACTTTCTCGATGACGTAAAATTAGTGAGAAATCAAAGTTTCTTTGTCGCCGTATAGCTCGAGAACGGGTCGACGGGTGCGGGCGAGAGTAGGCTCGTCGGACGGAGGACGCGGAGACGAAGGCTTACCGCGCGAAAAATTCGCGGAAATTCGCGGAAAATTTTTTACGTGTGCATCGGTAACGCGCGTCGACCTCGGCGAAGGATAACTTACCGACCACCACCGGCAGTGGTCGGTAACGCTCGGGGGGTATAAGCTGCCGCGTTAAAAATGAAACCTGAATTTCGGCGCTTCCACGGTTCAGGGCTGAAAAGGGCCCGAAAGAAAATAACTGATCCAAACGTTCGAATTTAACGCCAATTTCGCGACGCTGACTTCGCATCGATGGCGAGTGCCGCCACAGTCGCCGCGTTTACTCTCCCTTGATAGTTGAGCGAATGGACTTGTAACTTCGAGGTTACGAATCCGACTCTACGTTTAGGTTTACATTTTCCATTAATTTTAAAGGGTGAGGAAGGGTTGGGGGGGGGGATGGCGATGACAGACCAATTGCGCACCTCCCGGCCACCATCGTCGCTACCGACGACCTCGACCTCGAGCCGAGCGGGGCCGACGGCCCGACGGGCTCCCGGAAATTTCGGAAAGGTGATATACCTTTAATTCCTAGTTGGCCGTAACTTTCTCGATGACGTCAAATTAGTGAAAAATCCAAGTTTCTTTGTCGCCGTATAGCTCGAGAACGGGTCGACGGGTGCGGGCGAGAGTAGGCTCGTCGGACGGAGGACGCGGAGACGAAGGCTAACCGCACGAAAAATTCGCGAAAATACGCGGAAAATTTTTTACGTGTGCATCGGTAACGCGCGTCGACCTCGGCGGAGGATAACTTACCGACCACCACCGGCAGTGGTCGGTAACGCTCGGGGGGTATAAGCTGCCGCGTTAAAAATGAAACCCGAATTTCGGCGCTTCCACGGTTCAGGGCTGAAAAGGGCCCGAAAGAAAATAACTGATCCAAACGTTCGAATTTAACGCCAACTTCGCGACGCTGACTTCGCATCGATAGCGAGTGCCGCCACAGTCGCCGCGTTTACTCTCCCTTGATAGTTGAGCGAATGGATTTGTAACTTCGAGGTTACGAATCCGACTCTACGTTTAGGTTTACATTTTCCATTAATTTTAAAGGGTGAGGGGGGGTTGGGGGGGAGGATGGCGATGACAGACCAATTGCGCACCTCCCCGCCACCATCGTCGCTACCGACGACCTCGACCTCGAGCCGAGCGGGGCCGAAGGCCCGACGGGCTCCCGGAAATTTCGGAAAGGCGATATACCTTTAATTCCCAGTTGGCCGTAACTTTCTCGATGACGTCAAATTAGTGAAAAATCAAAGTTTCTTTGTCGCCGTATAGCTCGAGGACGGGTCGACGGGTGCGGGCGAGAGTAGGCTCGTCGGACGGAGGACGCGGAGACGAAGGCTTACCGCGCGAAAAATTCGCGAAAATTCGCGGAAAATTTTTTACGTGTGCATCGGTAACGCGCGTCGACCTCGGCGGAAGATAACTTACCGTCCACCACCGGCAGTGGTCGGTAACGCTCGGGGGGTATAAGCTGCCGCGTTAAAAATGAAACCCGAATTTCGGCGCTTCCACGATTCAGGGCTGAAAAGGGCCCGAAAGAAAATAACTGATTCAAACGTTCGAATTTAACGCCAACTTCGCGACGCTGACATTGCATCGGCGGCGAGTGATGCCACAGTCGCCGCGTTTACTCTCCCTTGATAGTTGAGCGAATGGACTTGTAACTTCGAGGTTACAAATCCGACTCTACGTTTAGGTTTACATTTTCCATTAATTTTAAAGGGTGAGGGGGGGTTGCGGGGGAGGATGGCGATGACAGACCAATTGCGCACCTCCCCGCCACCATCGTCGCTACCGACGACCTCGACCTCGAGCCGAGCGGGGCCGAAGGCCCGACGGGCTCCCGGAAATTTCGGAAAGGCGATATACCTTTAATTCCCAGTTGGCCGTAACTTTCTCGATGACGTCAAATTAGTGAAAAATCAAAGTTTCTTTGTCGCCGTATAGCTCGAGAACGGGTCGACGGGTGCGGGCGAGAGTAGGCTCGTCGGACGGAGGACGCGGAGACGAAGGCTTACCGCGCGAAAAATTCGCGAAAATTCGCGGAAAATTTTTTACGTGTGCATCGGTAACGCGCGTCGACCTCGGCGGAGGATAACTTACCGACCACCACCGGCAGTGGTCGGTAACGGCTCGGGGGGTATAAGCTGCCGCGTTAAAAATGAAACCCGAATTTCGGCGCTTCCACGATTCAGGGCTGAAAAGGGCCCGAAAGAAAATAACTGATCCAAACGTTCGAATTTAACGCCAATTTCGCGACGCTGACTTCGCATCGATGGCGAGTGCCGCCACAGTCGCCGCGTTTACTCTCCCTTGATAGTTGAGCGAATGGACTTGTAACTTCGAGGTTACAAATCCGACTCTACGTTTAGGTTTACATTTTCCACTAATTTTAGAGGGTGAGGGGGGGTTGGGGGGGAGGATGGCGATGACAGACCAATTGCGCACCTCCCCGCCACCATCGTCGCTACCGACGACCTCGACCTCGAGCCGAGCGGGTCCGAAGGCCCGACGGGCTCCCGGAAATTTCGGAAAGGCGATATACCTTTAATTCCCAGTTGGCCGTAACTTTCTCGATGACTTCAAATTAAAGAAAAATCAAAGTTTCTTTGTCGCCGTATAGCTCGAGAACGGGTCGACGGATGCGGGCGAGAGTAGGCTCGTCGGACGGAAGACGCGGAGACGAAGGCTTACCGCACTAAAAATTCGCGAAAATTCGCGGAAAATTTTTTACGTGTGCATCGGTAACGCGCGTCGACCTCGGCGGAGGATAACTTACCGACCACCACCGGCAGTGGTCGGTAACGCTCGGGGGGTATAAGCTGCCGCGTTAAAAATGAAACCCGAATTTCGGCGCTTCCACGATTCAGGGCTGAAAAGGGCCCGAAAGAAAATAACTGATTCAAACGTTCGAATTTAACGCCAACTTCGCGACGCTGACATTGCATCGGCGGCGAGTGATGCCACAGTCGCCGCGTTTACTCTCCCTTGATAGTTGAGCGAATGGACTTGTAACTTCGAGGTTACAAATCCGACTCTACGTTTAGGTTTACATTTTCCATTAATTTTAAAGGGTGAGGGGGGGTTGGGGGGGAGGATGGCGATGATAGACCAATTGCGCACCTCCCCGCCACCATCGTCGCTACCGACGACCTCGACCTCGAGCCGAGCGGGGCCGAAGGCCCGACGGGCTCGCGGAAATTTCGGAAAGGCGATATACCTTTAATTCCCAGTTGGCCGTAACTTTCTCGATGACGTCAAATTAGTGAAAAATCAAAGTTTCTTTGTCGCCGTATAGCTCGAGAACGGGTCGACGGGTGCGGGCGAGAGTAGGCTCGTCGGACGGAGGACGCGGAGACGAAGGCTTACCGCGCGAAAAATTCGCGAAAATTCGCGGAAAATTTTTTACGTGTGCATCGGTAACGCGCGTCGACCTCGGCGGAGGATAACTTACCGACCACCACCGGCAGTGGTCGGTAACGGCTCGGGGGGTATAAGCTGCCGCGTTAAAAATGAAACCCGAATTTCGGTGCTTCCACGGTTCAGGGCTGAAAAGGGCCCGAAAGAAAATAACTGATTCAAACGTTCGAATTTAACGCCAACTTCGCGACGCTGACATCGCATCGGCGGCGAGTGCCGCCACAGTCGCCGCGTTTACTTTCCCTTGATAGTTGAGCGAATGGACTTGTAACTTCGAGGTTACAAATCCGACTCTACGTTTAGGTTTACATTTTCCATTAATTTTAAAGGGTGAGGGGGGGTTGGGGGGGAGGATGGCGATGACAGACCAATTGCGCACCTCCCCGCCACCATCGTCGCTACCGACGACCTCGACCTCGAGCCGAGCGGGGCCGAAGGCCCGACGGGCTCCCGGAAATTTCGGAAAGGCGATATACCTTTAATTCCCAGTTGGCCGTAACTTTCTCGATGACGTCAAATTAGTGAAAAATCAAAGTTTCTTTGTCGCCGTATAGCTCGAGAACGGGTCGACGGGTGCGGGCGAGAGTAGGCTCGTCGGACGGAGGACGCGGAGACGAAGGCTTACCGCGCGAAAAATTCGCGGAAATTCGCGGAAAATTTTTTACGTGTGCATCGGTAACGCGCGTCGACCTCGGCGGAGGATAACTTACCGTCCACCACCGGCAGTGGTCGGTAACGCTCGGGGGGTATAAGCTGCCGCGTTAAAAATGAAACCCGAATTTCGGCGCTTCCACGATTCAGGGCTGAAAAGGGCCCGAAAGAAAATAACTGATTCAAACGTTCGAATTTAACGCCAACTTCGCGACGCTGACATTGCATCGGCGGCGAGTGATGCCACAGTCGCCGCGTTTACTCTCCCTTGATAGTTGAGCGAATGGACTTGTAACTTCGAGGTTACAAATCCGACTCTACGTTTAGGTTTACATTTTCCATTAATTTTAAAGGGCGAGGGGGGGTTGGGGGGGAGGATGGCGTTGATAGACCAATTGCGCACCTCCCCGCCACCATCGTCGCTACCGACGACCTCGACCTCGAGCCGAGCGGGGCCGAAGGCCCGACGGGCTCCCGGAAATTTCGGAAAGGCGATATACCTTTAATTCCCAGTTGGCCGTAACTTTCTCGATGACGTAAAATTAGTGAGAAATCAAAGTTTCTTTGTCGCCGTATAGCTCGAGAACGGGTCGACGGGTGCGGGCGAGAGTAGGCTCGTCGGACGGAGGACGCGGAGACGAAGGCTTACCGCGCGAAAAATTCGCGGAAATTCGCGGAAAATTTTTTACGTGTGCATCGGTAACGCGCGTCGACCTCGGCGGAGGATAACTTACCGACCACCACCGGCAGTGGTCGGTAACGCTCGGGGGGTATAAGCTGCCGCGTTAAAAATGAAACCTGAATTTCGGCGCTTCCACGGTTCAGGGCTGAAAAGGGCCCGAAAGAAAATAACTGATCCAAACGTTCGAATTTAACGCCAATTTCGCGACGCTGACTTCGCATCGATGGCGAGTGCCGCCACAGTCGCCGCGTTTACTCTCCCTTGATAGTTGAGCGAATGGACTTGTAACTTCGAGGTTACGAATCCGACTCTACGTTTAGGTTTACATTTTCCATTAATTTTAAAGGGTGAGGAAGGGTTGGGGGGGGGGGATGGCGATGACAGACCAATTGCGCACCTCCCGGCCACCATCGTCGCTACCGACGACCTCGACCTCGAGCCGAGCGGGGCCGAAGGCCCGACGGGCTCCCGGAAATTTCGGAAAGGCGATATACCTTTAATTCCTAGTTGGCCGTAACTTTCTCGATGACGTCAAATTAGTGAAAAATCAAAGTTTCTTTGTCGCCGTATAGCTCGAGAACGGGTCGACGGGTGCGGGCGAGAGTAGGCTCGTCGGACGGAGGACGCGGAGACGAAGGCTAACCGCACGAAAAATTCGCGAAAATTCGCGGAAAATTTTTTACGTGTGCATCGGTAACGCGCGTCGACCTCGGCGGAGGATAACTTACCGACCACCACCGGCAGTGGTCGGTAACGCTCGGGGGGTATAAGCTGCCGCGTTAAAAATGAAACCCGAATTTCGGCGCTTCCACGATTCAGGGCTGAAAAGGGCCCGAAAGAAAATAACTGATTCAAACGTTCGAATTTAACGCCACCTTCGCGACGCTGACATTGCATCGGCGGCGAGTGATGCCACAGTCGCCGCGTTTACTCTCCCTTGATAGTTGAGCGAATGGACTTGTAACTTCGAGGTTACAAATCCGACTCTACGTTTAGGTTTACATTTTCCATTAATTTTAAAGGGTGAGGGGGGGTTGGGGGGGAGGATGGCGATGACAGACCAATTGCGCACCTCCCCGCCACCATCGTCGCTACCGACGACCTCGACCTCGAGCCGAGCGGGGCCGAAGGCCCGACGGGCTCCCGGAAATTTCGGAAAGGCGATATACCTTTAATTCCCAGTTGGCCGTAACTTTCTCGATGACGTCAAATTAGTGAAAAATCAAAGTTTCTTTGTCGCCGTATAGCTCGAGAACGGGTCGACGGGTGCGGGCGAGAGTAGGCTCGTCGGACGGAGGACGCGGAGACGAAGGCTTACCGCGCGAAAAATTCGCGAAAATTCGCGGAAAATTTTTTACGTGTGCATCGGTAACGCGCGTCGACCTCGGCGGAGGATAACTTACCGACCACCACCGGCAGTGGTCGGTAACGGCTCGGGGGGTATAAGCTGCCGCGTTAAAAATGAAACCCGAATTTCGGCGCTTCCACGGTTCAGGGCTGAAAAGGGCCCGAAAGAAAATAACTGATCCAAACGTTCGAATTTAACGCCAATTTCGCGACGCTGACTTCGCATCGATGGCGAGTGCCGCCACAGTCGCCGCGTTTACTCTCCCTTGATAGTTGAGCGAATGGACTTGTAACTTCGAGGTTACAAATCCGACTCTACGTTTAGGTTTACATTTTCCACTAATTTTAGAGGGTGAGGGGGGGTTGGGGGGGAGGATGGCGATGACAGACCAATTGCGCACCTCCCCGCCACCATCGTCGCTACCGACGACCTCGACCTCGAGCCGAGCGGGTCCGAAGGCCCGACGGGCTCCCGGAAATTTCGGAAAGGCGATATACCTTTAATTCCCAGTTGGCCGTAACTTTCTCGATGACGTCAAATTAAAGAAAAATCAAAGTTTCTTTGTCGCCGTATAGCTCGAGAACGGGTCGACGGGTGCGGGCGAGAGTAGGCTCGTCGGACGGAAGACGCGGAGACGAAGGCTTACCGCACGAAAAATTCGCGAAAATTCGCGGAAAATTTTTTACGTGTGCATCGGTAACGCGCGTCGACCTCGGCGGAGGATAACTTACCGACCACCACCGGCAGTGGTCGGTAACGCTCGGGGGGTATAAGCTGCCGCGTTAAAAATGAAACCCGAATTTCGGCGCTTCCACGATTCAGGGCTGAAAAGGGCCCGAAAGAAAATAACTGATTCAAACGTTCGAATTTAACGCCAACTTCGCGACGCTGACATTGCATCGGCGGCGAGTGATGCCACAGTCGCCGCGTTTACTCTCCCTTGATAGTTGAGCGAATGGACTTGTAACTTCGAGGTTACAAATCCGACTCTACGTTTAGGTTTACATTTTCCATTAATTTTAAAGGGTGAGGGGGGGTTGGGGGGGAGGATGGCGATGATAGACCAATTGCGCACCTCCCCGCCACCATCGTCGCTACCGACGACCTCGACCTCGAGCCGAGCGGGGCCGAAGGCCCGACGGGCTCGCGGAAATTTCGGAAAGGCGATATACCTTTAATTCCCAGTTGGCCGTAACTTTCTCGATGACGTCAAATTAGTGAAAAATCAAAGTTTCTTTGTCGCCGTATAGCTCGAGAACGGGTCGACGGGTGCGGGCGAGAGTAGGCTCGTCGGACGGAGGACGCGGAGACGAAGGCTTACCGCGCGAAAAATTCGCGAAAATTCGCGGAAAATTTTTTACGTGTGCATCGGTAACGCGCGTCGACCTCGGCGGAGGATAACTTACCGACCACCACCGGCAGTGGTCGGTAACGGCTCGGGGGGTATAAGCTGCCGCGTTAAAAATGAAACCCGAATTTCGGTGCTTCCACGGTTCAGGGCTGAAAAGGGCCCGAAAGAAAATAACTGATTCAAACGTTCGAATTTAACGCCAACTTCGCGACGCTGACATCGCATCGGCGGCGAGTGCCGCCACAGTCGCCGCGTTTACTCTCCCTTGATAGTTGAGCGAATGGACTTGTAACTTCGAGGTTACAAATCCGACTCTACGTTTAGGTTTACATTTTCCATTAATTTTAAAGGGTGAGGGGGGGTTGGGGGGGAGGATGGCGATGACAGACCAATTGCGCACCTCCCCGCCACCATCGTCGCTACCGACGACCTCGACCTCGAGCCGAGCGGGTCCGAAGGCCCGACGGGCTCCCGGAAATTTCGGAAAGGCGATATACCTTTAATTCCCAGTTGGCCGTAACTTTCTCGATGACGTCAAATTAAAGAAAAATCAAAGTTTCTTTGTCGCCGTATAGCTCGAGAACGGGTCGACGGGTGCGGGCGAGAGTAGGCTCGTCGGACGGAAGACGCGGAGACGAAGGCTTACCGCACGAAAAATTCGCGAAAATTCGCGGAAAATTTTTTACGTGTGCATCGGTAACGCGCGTCGACCTCGGCGGAGGATAACTTACCGACCACCACCGGCAGTGGTCGGTAACGCTCGGGGGGTATAAGCTGCCGCGTTAAAAATGAAACCCGAATTTCGGCGCTTCCACGATTCAGGGCTGAAAAGGGCCCGAAAGAAAATAACTGATTCAAACGTTCGAATTTAACGCCAACTTCGCGACGCTGACATTGCATCGGCGGCGAGTGATGCCACAGTCGCCGCGTTTACTCTCCCTTGATAGTTGAGCGAATGGACTTGTAACTTCGAGGTTACAAATCCGACTCTACGTTTAGGTTTACATTTTCCATTAATTTTAAAGGGTGAGGGGGGGTTGGGGGGGAGGATGGCGATGATAGACCAATTGCGCACCTCCCCGCCACCATCGTCGCTACCGACGACCTCGACCTCGAGCCGAGCGGGGCCGAAGGCCCGACGGGCTCGCGGAAATTTCGGAAAGGCGATATACCTTTAATTCCCAGTTGGCCGTAACTTTCTCGATGACGTCAAATTAGTGAAAAATCAAAGTTTCTTTGTCGCCGTATAGCTCGAGAACGGGTCGACGGGTGCGGGCGAGAGTAGGCTCGTCGGACGGAGGACGCGGAGACGAAGGCTTACCGCGCGAAAAATTCGCGAAAATTCGCGGAAAATTTTTTACGTGTGCATCGGTAACGCGCGTCGACCTCGGCGGAGGATAACTTACCGACCACCACCGGCAGTGGTCGGTAACGGCTCGGGGGGTATAAGCTGCCGCGTTAAAAATGAAACCCGAATTTCGGTGCTTCCACGGTTCAGGGCTGAAAAGGGCCCGAAAGAAAATAACTGATTCAAACGTTCGAATTTAACGCCAACTTCGCGACGCTGACATCGCATCGGCGGCGAGTGCCGCCACAGTCGCCGCGTTTACTCTCCCTTGATAGTTGAGCGAATGGACTTGTAACTTCGAGGTTACAAATCCGACTCTACGTTTAGGTTTACATTTTCCATTAATTTTAAAGGGTGAGGGGGGGTTGGGGGGGAGGATGGCGATGACAGACCAATTGCGCACCTCCCCGCCACCATCGTCGCTACCGACGACCTCGACCTCGAGCCGAGCGGGTCCGAAGGCCCGACGGGCTCCCGGAAATTTCGGAAAGGCGATATACCTTTAATTCCCAGTTGGCCGTAACTTTCTCGATGACGTCAAATTAAAGAAAAATCAAAGTTTCTTTGTCGCCGTATAGCTCGAGAACGGGTCGACGGGTGCGGGCGAGAGTAGGCTCGTCGGACGGAAGACGCGGAGACGAAGGCTTACCGCACGAAAAATTCGCGAAAATTCGCGGAAAATTTTTTACGTGTGCATCGGTAACGCGCGTCGACCTCGGCGGAGGATAACTTACCGACCACCACCGGCAGTGGTCGGTAACGCTCGGGGGGTATAAGCTGCCGCGTTAAAAATGAAACCCGAATTTCGGCGCTTCCACGATTCAGGGCTGAAAAGGGCCCGAAAGAAAATAACTGATTCAAACGTTCGAATTTAACGCCAACTTCGCGACGCTGACATTGCATCGGCGGCGAGTGATGCCACAGTCGCCGCGTTTACTCTCCCTTGATAGTTGAGCGAATGGACTTGTAACTTCGAGGTTACAAATCCGACTCTACGTTTAGGTTTACATTTTCCATTAATTTTAAAGGGTGAGGGGGGGTTGGGGGGGAGGATGGCGATGATAGACCAATTGCGCACCTCCCCGCCACCATCGTCGCTACCGACGACCTCGACCTCGAGCCGAGCGGGGCCGAAGGCCCGACGGGCTCGCGGAAATTTCGGAAAGGCGATATACCTTTAATTCCCAGTTGGCCGTAACTTTCTCGATGACGTCAAATTAGTGAAAAATCAAAGTTTCTTTGTCGCCGTATAGCTCGAGAACGGGTTCGACGGGTGCGGGCGAGAGTAGGCTCGTCGGACGGAGGACGCGGAGACGAAGGCTTACCGCGCGAAAAATTCGCGAAAATTCGCGGAAAATTTTTTACGTGTGCATCGGTAACGCGCGTCGACCTCGGCGGAGGATAACTTACCGACCACCACCGGCAGTGGTCGGTAACGGCTCGGGGGGTATAAGCTGCCGCGTTAAAAATGAAACCCGAATTTCGGTGCTTCCACGGTTCAGGGCTGAAAAGGGCCCGAAAGAAAATAACTGATTCAAACGTTCGAATTTAACGCCAACTTCGCGACGCTGACATCGCATCGGCGGCGAGTGCCGCCACAGTCGCCGCGTTTACTCTCCCTTGATAGTTGAGCGAATGGACTTGTAACTTCGAGGTTACAAATCCGACTCTACGTTTAGGTTTACATTTTCCATTAATTTTAAAGGGTGAGGGGGGGTTGGGGGGGAGGATGGCGATGACAGACCAATTGCGCACCTCCCCGCCACCATCGTCGCTACCGACGACCTCGACCTCGAGCCGAGCGGGGCCGAAGGCCCGACGGGCTCCCGGAAATTTCGGAAAGGCGATATACCTTTAATTCCCAGTTGGCCGTAACTTTCTCGATGACGTCAAATTAGTGAAAAATCGAAGTTTCTTTGTCGCCGTATAGCTCGAGAACGGGTCGACGGGTGCGGGCGAGAGTAGGCTCGTCGGACGGAGGACGCGGAGACGAAGGCTTACCGCGCGAAAAATTCGCGGAAATTCGCGGAAAATTTTTTACGTGTGCATCGGTAACGCGCGTCGACCTCGGCGGAGGATAACTTACCGTCCACCACCGGCAGTGGTCGGTAACGGCTCGGGGGGTATAAGCTGCCGCGTTAAAAATGAAACCCGAATTTCGGCGCTTCCACGGTTCAGGGCTGAAAAGGGCCCGACAGAAAATAACTGATTCAAACGTTCGAATTTAACGCCAACTTCGCGACGCTGACATCGCATCGGCGGCGAGTGCCGCCACAGTCGCCGCGTTTACTCTCCCTTGATAGTTGAGCGAATGGACTTGTAACTTCGAGGTTACAAATCCGACTCTACGTTTAGGTTTACATTTTCCATTAATTTTAAAGGGTGAGGGGGGGTTGGGGGGAGGATGGCGATGACAGACCAATTGCGCACCTCCCCGCCACCATCGTCGCTACCGACGACCTCGACCTCGAGCCGAGCGGGGCCGAAGGCCCGACGGGCTCCCGGAAATTTCGGAAAGGCGATATACCTTTAATTCCCAGTTGGCCGTAACTTTCTCGATGACGTCAAATTAGTGAAAAATCAAAGTTTCTTTGTCGCCGTATAGCTCGAGAACGGGTCGACGGGTGCGGGCGAGAGTAGGCTCGTCGGACGGAGGACGCGGAGACGAAGACTTACCGCGCGAAAAATTCGCGAAAATTCGCGGAAAATTTTTTACGTGTGCATCGGTAACGCGCGTCGACCTCGGCGGAGGATAACTTACCGACCACCACCGGCAGTGGTCGGTAACGGCTCGGGGGGTATAAGCTGCCGCGTTAAAAATGAAACCCGAATTTCGGCGCTTCCACGGTTCAGGGCTGAAAAGGGCCCGAAAGAAAATAACTGATCCAAACGTTCGAATTTAACGCCAATTTCGCGACGCTGACTTCGCATCGATGGCGAGTGCCGCCACAGTCGCCGCGTTTACTCTCCCTTGATAGTTGAGCGAATGGACTTGTAACTTCGAGGTTACAAATCCGACTCTACGTTTAGGTTTACATTTTCCACTAATTTTAGAGGGTGAGGGGGGGTTGGGGGGGAGGATGGCGATGACAGACCAATTGCGCACCTCCCCGCCACCATCGTCGCTACCGACGACCTCGACCTCGAGCCGAGCGGGTCCGAAGGCCCGACGGGCTCCCGGAAATTTCGGAAAGGCGATATACCTTTAATTCCCAGTTGGCCGTAACTTTCTCGATGACGTCAAATTAGTGAAAAATCAAAGTTTCTTTGTCGCCGTATAGCTCGAGAACGGGTCGACGGGTGCGGGCGAGAGTAGGCTCGTCGGACGGAAGACGCGGAGACGAAGGCTTACCGCACGAAAAATTCGCGAAAATTTTCGCGGAAAATTTTTTACGTGTGCATCGGTAACGCGCGTCGACCTCGGCGGAGGATAACTTACCGACCACCACCGGCAGTGGTCGGTAACGGCTCGGGGGGTATAAGCTGCCGCGTTAAAAATGAAACCCGAATTTCGGTGCTTCCACGGTTCAGGGCTGAAAAGGGCCCGAAAGAAAATAACTGATTCAAACGTTCGAATTTAACGCCAACTTCGCGACGCTGACATCGCATCGGCGGCGAGTGCCGCCACAGTCGCCGCGTTTACTCTCCCTTGATAGTTGAGCGAATGGACTTGTAACTTCGAGGTTACAAATCCGACTCTACGTTTAGGTTTACATTTTCCATTAATTTTAAAGGGTGAGGGGGGGTTGGGGGGGAGGATGGCGATGATAGACCAATTGCGCACCTCCCCGCCACCATCGTCGCTACCGACGACCTCGACCTCGAGCCGAGCGGGGCCGAAGGCCCGACGGTCTCCCGGAAATTTCGGAAAGGCGATATACCTTTAATTCCCAGTTGGCCGTAACTTTCTCGATGACGTCAAATTAGTGAAAAATCAAAGTTTCTTTGTCGCCGTATAGCTCGAGAACGGGTCGACGGGTGCGGGCGAGAGTAGGCTCGTCGGACGGAGGACGCGGAGACGAAGGCTTACCGCGCGAAAAATTCGCGAAAATTCGCGGAAAATTTTTTACGTGTGCATCGGTAACGCGCGTCGACCTCGGCGGAGGATAACTTACCGACCACCACCGGCAGTGGTCGGTAACGGCTCGGGGGGTATAAGCTGCCGCGTTAAAAATGAAACCCGAATTTCGGTGCTTCCACGGTTCAGGGCTGAAAAGGGCCCGAAAGAAAATAACTGATTCAAACGTTCGAATTTAACGCCAACTTCGCGACGCTGACATCGCATCGGCGGCGAGTGCCGCCACAGTCGCCGCGTTTACTCTCCCTTGATAGTTGAGCGAATGGACTTGTAACTTCGAGGTTACAAATCCGACTCTACGTTTAGGTTTACATTTTCCACCAATTTTAGAGGGTGAGGGGGGGTTGGGGGGAGGATGGCGATGACAGACCAATTGCGCACCTCCCCGCCACCATCGTCGCTACCGACGACCACGACCTCGAGCCGAGCGGGGCCGAAGGCCCGACGGGCTCCCGGAAATTTCGGAAAGGCGATATACCTTTAATTCCCAGTTGGCCGTAACTTTCTCGATGACGTAAAATTAGTGAGAAATCAAAGTTTCTTTGTCGCCGTATAGCTCGAGAACGGGTCGACGGGTGCGGGCGAGAGTAGGCTCGTCGGACGGAGGACGCGGAGACGAAGGCTTACCGCGCGAAAAATTCGCGGAAATTCGCGGAAAATTTTTTACGTGTGCATCGGTAACGCGCGTCGACCTCGGCGAAGGATAACTTACCGACCACCACCGGCAGTGGTCGGTAACGCTCGGGGGGTATAAGCTGCCGCGTTAAAAATGAAACCTGAATTTCGGCGCTTCCACGGTTCAGGGCTGAAAAGGGCCCGAAAGAAAATAACTGATCCAAACGTTCGAATTTAACGCCAATTTCGCGACGCTGACTTCGCATCGATGGCGAGTGCCGCCACAGTCGCCGCGTTTACTCTCCCTTGATAGTTGAGCGAATGGACTTGTAACTTCGAGGTTACGAATCCGACTCTACGTTTAGGTTTACATTTTCCATTAATTTTAAAGGGTGAGGAAGGGTTGGGGGGGGGATGGCGATGACAGACCAATTGCGCACCTCCCGGCCACCATCGTCGCTACCGACGACCTCGACCTCGAGCCGAGCGGGGCCGACGGCCCGACGGGCTCCCGGAAATTTCGGAAAGGTGATATACCTTTAATTCCTAGTTGGCCGTAACTTTCTCGATGACGTCAAATTAGTGAAAAATCAAAGTTTCTTTGTCGCCGTATAGCTCGAGAACGGGTCGACGGGTGCGGGCGAGAGTAGGCTCGTCGGACGGAGGACGCGGAGACGAAGGCTAACCGCACGAAAAATTCGCGAAAATTCGCGGAAAATTTTTTACGTGTGCATCGGTAACGCGCGTCGACCTCGGCGGAGGATAACTTACCGACCACCACCGGCAGTGGTCGGTAACGCTCGGGGGGTATAAGCTGCCGCGTTAAAAATGAAACCCGAATTTCGGCGCTTCCACGGTTCAGGGCTGAAAAGGGCCCGAAAGAAAATAACTGATCCAAACGTTCGAATTTAACGCCAACTTCGCGACGCTGACTTCGCATCGATAGCGAGTGCCGCCACAGTCGCCGCGTTTACTCTCCCTTGATAGTTGAGCGAATGGATTTGTAACTTCGAGGTTACGAATCCGACTCTACGTTTAGGTTTACATTTTCCATTAATTTTAAAGGGTGAGGGGGGGTTGGGGGGAGGATGGCGATGACAGACCAATTGCGCACCTCCCCGCCACCATCGTCGCTACCGACGACCTCGACCTCGAGCCGAGCGGGGCCGAAGGCCCGACGGGCTCCCGGAAATTTCGGAAAGGCGATATACCTTTAATTCCCAGTTGGCCGTAACTTTCTCGATGACGTCAAATTAGTGAAAAATCAAAGTTTCTTTGTCGCCGTATAGCTCGAGGACGGGTCGACGGGTGCGGGCGAGAGTAGGCTCGTCGGACGGAGGACGCGGAGACGAAGGCTTACCGCGCGAAAAATTCGCGAAAATTCGCGGAAAATTTTTTACGTGTGCATCGGTAACGCGCGTCGACCTCGGCGGAGGATAACTTACCGACCACCACCGGCAGTGGTCGGTAACGGCTCGGGGGGTATAAGCTGCCGCGTTAAAAATGAAACCCGAATTTCGGTGCTTCCACGGTTCAGGGCTGAAAAGGGCCCGAAAGAAAATAACTGATTCAAACGTTCGAATTTAACGCCAACTTCGCGACGCTGACATCGCATCGGCGGCGAGTGCCGCCACAGTCGCCGCGTTTACTCTCCCTTGATAGTTGAGCGAATGGACTTGTAACTTCGAGGTTACAAATCCGACTCTACGTTTAGGTTTACATTTTCCATTAATTTTAAAGGGTGAGGGGGGGTTGGGGGGGAGGATGGCGAAGACAGACCAATTGCGCACCTCCCCGCCACCATCGTCGCTACCGACGACCTCGACCTCGAGCCGAGCGGGTCCGAAGGCCCGACGGGCTCCCGGAAATTTCGGAAAGGCGATATACCTTTAATTCCCAGTTGGCCGTAACTTTCTCGATGACGTCAAATTAAAGAAAAATCAAAGTTTCTTTGTCGCCGTATAGCTCGAGAACGGGTCGACGGGTGCGGGCGAGAGTAGGCTCGTCGGACGGAAGACGCGGAGACGAAGGCTTACCGCACGAAAAATTCGCGAAAATTCGCGGAAAATTTTTTACGTGTGCATCGGTAACGCGCGTCGACCTCGGCGGAGGATAACTTACCGACCACCACCGGCAGTGGTCGGTAACGCTCGGGGGGTATAAGCTGCCGCGTTAAAAATGAAACCCGAATTTCGGCGCTTCCACGATTCAGGGCTGAAAAGGGCCCGAAAGAAAATAACTGATTCAAACGTTCGAATTTAACGCCAACTTCGCGACGCTGACATTGCATCGGCGGCGAGTGATGCCACAGTCGCCGCGTTTACTCTCCCTTGATAGTTGAGCGAATGGACTTGTAACTTCGAGGTTACAAATCCGACTCTACGTTTAGGTTTACATTTTCCATTAATTTTAAAGGGTGAGGGGGGGTTGGGGGGGAGGATGGCGATGATAGACCAATTGCGCACCTCCCCGCCACCATCGTCGCTACCGACGACCTCGACCTCGAGCCGAGCGGGGCCGAAGGCCCGACGGGCTCGCGGAAATTTCGGAAAGGCGATATACCTTTAATTCCCAGTTGGCCGTAACTTTCTCGATGACGTCAAATTAGTGAAAAATCAAAGTTTCTTTGTCGCCGTATAGCTCGAGAACGGGTCGACGGGTGCGGGCGAGAGTAGGCTCGTCGGACGGAGGACGCGGAGACGAAGGCTTACCGCGCGAAAAATTCGCGAAAATTCGCGGAAAATTTTTTACGTGTGCATCGGTAACGCGCGTCGACCTCGGCGGAGGATAACTTACCGACCACCACCGGCAGTGGTCGGTAACGGCTCGGGGGGTATAAGCTGCCGCGTTAAAAATGAAACCCGAATTTCGGTGCTTCCACGGTTCAGGGCTGAAAAGGGCCCGAAAGAAAATAACTGATTCAAACGTTCGAATTTAACGCCAACTTCGCGACGCTGACATCGCATCGGCGGCGAGTGCCGCCACAGTCGCCGCGTTTACTCTCCCTTGATAGTTGAGCGAATGGACTTGTAACTTCGAGGTTACAAATCCGACTCTACGTTTAGGTTTACATTTTCCATTAATTTTAAAGGGTGAGGGGGGGTTGGGGGGGAGGATGGCGATGACAGACCAATTGCGCACCTCCCCGCCACCATCGTCGCTACCGACGACCTCGACCTCGAGCCGAGCGGGGCCGAAGGCCCGACGGGCTCCCGGAAATTTCGGAAAGGCGATATACCTTTAATTCCCAGTTGGCCGTAACTTTCTCGATGACGTCAAATTAGTGAAAAATCGAAGTTTCTTTGTCGCCGTATAGCTCGAGAACGGGTCGACGGGTGCGGGCGAGAGTAGGCTCGTCGGACGGAGGACGCGGAGACGAAGGCTTACCGCGCGAAAAATTCGCGGAAATTCGCGGAAAATTTTTTACGTGTGCATCGGTAACGCGCGTCGACCTCGGCGGAGGATAACTTACCGTCCACCACCGGCAGTGGTCGGTAACGGCTCGGGGGGTATAAGCTGCCGCGTTAAAAATGAAACCCGAATTTCGGCGCTTCCACGGTTCAGGGCTGAAAAGGGCCCGACAGAAAATAACTGATTCAAACGTTCGAATTTAACGCCAACTTCGCGACGCTGACATCGCATCGGCGGCGAGTGCCGCCACAGTCGCCGCGTTTACTCTCCCTTGATAGTTGAGCGAATGGACTTGTAACTTCGAGGTTACAAATCCGACTCTACGTTTAGGTTTACATTTTCCATTAATTTTAAAGGGTGAGGGGGGGTTGGGGGGAGGATGGCGATGACAGACCAATTGCGCACCTCCCCGCCACCATCGTCGCTACCGACGACCTCGACCTCGAGCCGAGCGGGGCCGAAGGCCCGACGGGCTCCCGGAAATTTCGGAAAGGCGATATACCTTTAATTCCCAGTTGGCCGTAACTTTCTCGATGACGTCAAATTAGTGAAAAATCAAAGTTTCTTTGTCGCCGTATAGCTCGAGAACGGGTCGACGGGTGCGGGCGAGAGTAGGCTCGTCGGACGGAGGACGCGGAGACGAAGACTTACCGCGCGAAAAATTCGCGAAAATTCGCGGAAAATTTTTTACGTGTGCATCGGTAACGCGCGTCGACCTCGGCGGAGGATAACTTACCGACCACCACCGGCAGTGGTCGGTAACGGCTCGGGGGGTATAAGCTGCCGCGTTAAAAATGAAACCCGAATTTCGGCGCTTCCACGGTTCAGGGCTGAAAAGGGCCCGAAAGAAAATAACTGATCCAAACGTTCGAATTTAACGCCAATTTCGCGACGCTGACTTCGCATCGATGGCGAGTGCCGCCACAGTCGCCGCGTTTACTCTCCCTTGATAGTTGAGCGAATGGACTTGTAACTTCGAGGTTACAAATCCGACTCTACGTTTAGGTTTACATTTTCCACTAATTTTAGAGGGTGAGGGGGGGTTGGGGGGGAGGATGGCGATGACAGACCAATTGCGCACCTCCCCGCCACCATCGTCGCTACCGACGACCTCGACCTCGAGCCGAGCGGGTCCGAAGGCCCGACGGGCTCCCGGAAATTTCGGAAAGGCGATATACCTTTAATTCCCAGTTGGCCGTAACTTTCTCGATGACGTCAAATTAGTGAAAAATCAAAGTTTCTTTGTCGCCGTATAGCTCGAGAACGGGTCGACGGGTGCGGGCGAGAGTAGGCTCGTCGGACGGAAGACGCGGAGACGAAGGCTTACCGCACGAAAAATTCGCGAAAATTTTCGCGGAAAATTTTTTACGTGTGCATCGGTAACGCGCGTCGACCTCGGCGGAGGATAACTTACCGACCACCACCGGCAGTGGTCGGTAACGGCTCGGGGGGTATAAGCTGCCGCGTTAAAAATGAAACCCGAATTTCGGTGCTTCCACGGTTCAGGGCTGAAAAGGGCCCGAAAGAAAATAACTGATTCAAACGTTCGAATTTAACGCCAACTTCGCGACGCTGACATCGCATCGGCGGCGAGTGCCGCCACAGTCGCCGCGTTTACTCTCCCTTGATAGTTGAGCGAATGGACTTGTAACTTCGAGGTTACAAATCCGACTCTACGTTTAGGTTTACATTTTCCATTAATTTTAAAGGGTGAGGGGGGGTTGGGGGGGAGGATGGCGATGATAGACCAATTGCGCACCTCCCCGCCACCATCGTCGCTACCGACGACCTCGACCTCGAGCCGAGCGGGGCCGAAGGCCCGACGGTCTCCCGGAAATTTCGGAAAGGCGATATACCTTTAATTCCCAGTTGGCCGTAACTTTCTCGATGACGTCAAATTAGTGAAAAATCAAAGTTTCTTTGTCGCCGTATAGCTCGAGAACGGGTCGACGGGTGCGGGCGAGAGTAGGCTCGTCGGACGGAGGACGCGGAGACGAAGGCTTACCGCGCGAAAAATTCGCGAAAATTCGCGGAAAATTTTTTACGTGTGCATCGGTAACGCGCGTCGACCTCGGCGGAGGATAACTTACCGACCACCACCGGCAGTGGTCGGTAACGGCTCGGGGGGTATAAGCTGCCGCGTTAAAAATGAAACCCGAATTTCGGTGCTTCCACGGTTCAGGGCTGAAAAGGGCCCGAAAGAAAATAACTGATTCAAACGTTCGAATTTAACGCCAACTTCGCGACGCTGACATCGCATCGGCGGCGAGTGCCGCCACAGTCGCCGCGTTTACTCTCCCTTGATAGTTGAGCGAATGGACTTGTAACTTCGAGGTTACAAATCCGACTCTACGTTTAGGTTTACATTTTCCACCAATTTTAGAGGGTGAGGGGGGGTTGGGGGGAGGATGGCGATGACAGACCAATTGCGCACCTCCCCGCCACCATCGTCGCTACCGACGACCACGACCTCGAGCCGAGCGGGGCCGAAGGCCCGACGGGCTCCCGGAAATTTCGGAAAGGCGATATACCTTTAATTCCCAGTTGGCCGTAACTTTCTCGATGACGTAAAATTAGTGAGAAATCAAAGTTTCTTTGTCGCCGTATAGCTCGAGAACGGGTCGACGGGTGCGGGCGAGAGTAGGCTCGTCGGACGGAGGACGCGGAGACGAAGGCTTACCGCGCGAAAAATTCGCGGAAATTCGCGGAAAATTTTTTACGTGTGCATCGGTAACGCGCGTCGACCTCGGCGAAGGATAACTTACCGACCACCACCGGCAGTGGTCGGTAACGCTCGGGGGGTATAAGCTGCCGCGTTAAAAATGAAACCTGAATTTCGGCGCTTCCACGGTTCAGGGCTGAAAAGGGCCCGAAAGAAAATAACTGATCCAAACGTTCGAATTTAACGCCAATTTCGCGACGCTGACTTCGCATCGATGGCGAGTGCCGCCACAGTCGCCGCGTTTACTCTCCCTTGATAGTTGAGCGAATGGACTTGTAACTTCGAGGTTACGAATCCGACTCTACGTTTAGGTTTACATTTTCCATTAATTTTAAAGGGTGAGGAAGGGTTGGGGGGGGGATGGCGATGACAGACCAATTGCGCACCTCCCGGCCACCATCGTCGCTACCGACGACCTCGACCTCGAGCCGAGCGGGGCCGACGGCCCGACGGGCTCCCGGAAATTTCGGAAAGGTGATATACCTTTAATTCCTAGTTGGCCGTAACTTTCTCGATGACGTCAAATTAGTGAAAAATCAAAGTTTCTTTGTCGCCGTATAGCTCGAGAACGGGTCGACGGGTGCGGGCGAGAGTAGGCTCGTCGGACGGAGGACGCGGAGACGAAGGCTAACCGCACGAAAAATTCGCGAAAATTCGCGGAAAATTTTTTACGTGTGCATCGGTAACGCGCGTCGACCTCGGCGGAGGATAACTTACCGACCACCACCGGCAGTGGTCGGTAACGCTCGGGGGGTATAAGCTGCCGCGTTAAAAATGAAACCCGAATTTCGGCGCTTCCACGGTTCAGGGCTGAAAAGGGCCCGAAAGAAAATAACTGATCCAAACGTTCGAATTTAACGCCAACTTCGCGACGCTGACTTCGCATCGATAGCGAGTGCCGCCACAGTCGCCGCGTTTACTCTCCCTTGATAGTTGAGCGAATGGATTTGTAACTTCGAGGTTACGAATCCGACTCTACGTTTAGGTTTACATTTTCCATTAATTTTAAAGGGTGAGGGGGGGTTGGGGGGAGGATGGCGATGACAGACCAATTGCGCACCTCCCCGCCACCATCGTCGCTACCGACGACCTCGACCTCGAGCCGAGCGGGGCCGAAGGCCCGACGGGCTCCCGGAAATTTCGGAAAGGCGATATACCTTTAATTCCCAGTTGGCCGTAACTTTCTCGATGACGTCAAATTAGTGAAAAATCAAAGTTTCTTTGTCGCCGTATAGCTCGAGGACGGGTCGACGGGTGCGGGCGAGAGTAGGCTCGTCGGACGGAGGACGCGGAGACGAAGGCTTACCGCGCGAAAAATTCGCGAAAATTCGCGGAAAATTTTTTACGTGTGCATCGGTAACGCGCGTCGACCTCGGCGGAAGATAACTTACCGTCCACCACCGGCAGTGGTCGGTAACGGCTCGGGGGGTATAGGCTGCCGCGTTAAAAATGAAACCCGAATTTCGGCGCTTCCACGGTTCAGGGCTGAAAAGGGCCCGACAGAAAATAACTGATTCAAACGTTCGAATTTAACGCCAACTTCGCGACGCTGACATCGCATCGGCGGCGAGTGCCGCCACAGTCGCCGCGTTTACTCTCCCTTGATAGTTGAGCGAATGGACTTGTAACTTCGAGGTTACAAATCCGACTCTACGTTTAGGTTTACATTTTCCATTAATTTTAAAGGGTGAGGGGGGGTTGGGGGGAGGATGGCGATGACAGACCAATTGCGCACCTCCCCGCCACCATCGTCGCTACCGACGACCTCGACCTCGAGCCGAGCGGGGCCGAAGGCCCGACGGGCTCCCGGAAATTTCGGAAAGGCGATATACCTTTAATTCCCAGTTGGCCGTAACTTTCTCGATGACGTCAAATTAGTGAAAAATCAAAGTTTCTTTGTCGCCGTATAGGTCGAGAACGGGTCGACGGGTGCGGGCGAGAGTAGGCTCGTCGGACGGAGGACGCGGAGACGAAGGCTTACCGCGCGAAAAATTCGCGAAAATTCGCGGAAAATTTTTTACGTGTGCATCGGTAACGCGCGTCGACCTCGGCGGAAGATAACTTACCGTCCACCACCGGCAGTGGTCGGTAACGGATCGGGGGGTATAAGCTGCCGCGTTAAAAATGAAACCCGAATTTCGGCGCTTCCACGGTTCAGGGCTGAAAAGGGCCCGACAGAAAATAACTGATTCAAACGTTCGAATTTAACGCCAACTTCGCGACGCTGACATCGCATCGGCGGCGAGTGCCGCCACAGTCGCCGCGTTTACTCTCCCTTGATAGTTGAGCGAATGGACTTGTAACTTCGAGGTTACAAATCCGACTCTACGTTTAGGTTTACATTTTCCATTAATTTTAAAGGGTGAGGGGGGGTTGGGGGGAGGATGGCGATGACAGACCAATTGCGCACCTCCCCGCCACCATCGTCGCTACCGACGACCTCGACCTCGAGCCGAGCGGGGCCGAAGGCCCGACGGGCTCCCGGAAATTTCGGAAAGGCGATATACCTTTAATTCCCAGTTGGCCGTAACTTTCTCGATGACGTCAAATTAGTGAAAAATCAAAGTTTCTTTGTCGCCGTATAGCTCGAGAACGGGTCGACGGGTGCGGGCGAGAGTAGGCTCGTCGGACGGAGGACGCGGAGACGAAGACTTACCGCGCGAAAAATTCGCGAAAATTCGCGGAAAATTTTTTACGTGTGCATCGGTAACGCGCGTCGACCTCGGCGGAGGATAACTTACCGACCACCACCGGCAGTGGTCGGTAACGGCTCGGGGGGTATAAGCTGCCGCGTTAAAAATGAAACCCGAATTTCGGCGCTTCCACGGTTCAGGGCTGAAAAGGGCCCGAAAGAAAATAACTGATCCAAACGTTCGAATTTAACGCCAATTTCGCGACGCTGACTTCGCATCGATGGCGAGTGCCGCCACAGTCGCCGCGTTTACTCTCCCTTGATAGTTGAGCGAATGGACTTGTAACTTCGAGGTTACAAATCCGACTCTACGTTTAGGTTTACATTTTCCACTAATTTTAGAGGGTGAGGGGGGGTTGGGGGGGAGGATGGCGATGACAGACCAATTGCGCACCTCCCCGCCACCATCGTCGCTACCGACGACCTCGACCTCGAGCCGAGCGGGTCCGAAGGCCCGACGGGCTGCCGGAAATTTCGGAAAGGCGATATACCTTTAATTCCCAGTTGGCCGTAACTTTCTCGATGACGTCAAATTAGTGAAAAATCAAAGTTTCTTTGTCGCCGTATAGCTCGAGAACGGGTCGACGGGTGCGGGCGAGAGTAGGCTCGTCGGACGGAAGACGCGGAGACGAAGGCTTACCGCACGAAAAATTCGCGAAAATTTTCGCGGAAAATTTTTTACGTGTGCATCGGTAACGCGCGTCGACCTCGGCGGAGGATAACTTACCGACCACCACCGGCAGTGGTCGGTAACGGCTCGGGGGGTATAAGCTGCCGCGTTAAAAATGAAACCCGAATTTCGGTGCTTCCACGGTTCAGGGCTGAAAAGGGCCCGAAAGAAAATAACTGATTCAAACGTTCGAATTTAACGCCAACTTCGCGACGCTGACATCGCATCGGCGGCGAGTGCCGCCACAGTCGCCGCGTTTACTCTCCCTTGATAGTTGAGCGAATGGACTTGTAACTTCGAGGTTACAAATCCGACTCTACGTTTAGGTTTACATTTTCCACCAATTTTAGAGGGTGAGGGGGGGTTGGGGGGAGGATGGCGATGACAGACCAATTGCGCACCTCCCCGCCACCATCGTCGCTACCGACGACCACGACCTCGAGCCGAGCGGGGCCGAAGGCCCGACGGGCTCCCGGAAATTTCGGAAAGGCGATATACCTTTAATTCCCAGTTGGCCGTAACTTTCTCGATGACGTAAAATTAGTGAGAAATCAAAGTTTCTTTGTCGCCGTATAGCTCGAGAACGGGTCGACGGGTGCGGGCGAGAGTAGGCTCGTCGGACGGAGGACGCGGAGACGAAGGCTTACCGCGCGAAAAATTCGCGGAAATTCGCGGAAAATTTTTTACGTGTGCATCGGTAACGCGCGTCGACCTCGGCGAAGGATAACTTACCGACCACCACCGGCAGTGGTCGGTAACGCTCGGGGGGTATAAGCTGCCGCGTTAAAAATGAAACCTGAATTTCGGCGCTTCCACGGTTCAGGGCTGAAAAGGGCCCGAAAGAAAATAACTGATCCAAACGTTCGAATTTAACGCCAATTTCCCGACGCTGACTTCGCATCGATGGCGAGTGCCGCCACAGTCGCCGCGTTTACTCTCCCTTGATAGTTGAGCGAATGGACTTGTAACTTCGAGGTTACGAATCCGACTCTACGTTTAGGTTTACATTTTCCATTAATTTTAAAGGGTGAGGAAGGGTTGGGGGGGGGATGGCGATGACAGACCAATTGCGCACCTCCCGGCCACCATCGTCGCTACCGACGACCTCGACCTCGAGCCGAGCGGGGCCGACGGCCCGACGGGCTCCCGGAAATTTCGGAAAGGTGATATACCTTTAATTCCTAGTTGGCCGTAACTTTCTCGATGACGTCAAATTAGTGAAAAATCAAAGTTTCTTTGTCGCCGTATAGCTCGAGAACGGGTCGACGGGTGCGGGCGAGAGTAGGCTCGTCGGACGGAGGACGCGGAGACGAAGGCTAACCGCACGAAAAATTCGCGAAAATTCGCGGAAAATTTTTTACGTGTGCATCGGTAACGCGCGTCGACCTCGGCGGAGGATAACTTACCGACCACCACCGGCAGTGGTCGGTAACGCTCGGGGGGTATAAGCTGCCGCGTTAAAAATGAAACCCGAATTTCGGCGCTTCCACGGTTCAGGGCTGAAAAGGGCCCGAAAGAAAATAACTGATCCAAACGTTCGAATTTAACGCCAACTTCGCGACGCTGACTTCGCATCGATAGCGAGTGCCGCCACAGTCGCCGCGTTTACTCTCCCTTGATAGTTGAGCGAATGGATTTGTAACTTCGAGGTTACGAATCCGACTCTACGTTTAGGTTTACATTTTCCATTAATTTTAAAGGGTGAGGGGGGGTTGGGGGGGAGGATGGCGATGACAGACCAATTGCGCACCTCCCCGCCACCATCGTCGCTACCGACGACCTCGACCTCGAGCCGAGCGGGGCCGAAGGCCCGACGGGCTCCCGGAAATTTCGGAAAGGCGATATACCTTTAATTCCCAGTTGGCCGTAACTTTCTCGATGACGTCAAATTAGTGAAAAATCAAAGTTTCTTTGTCGCCGTATAGCTCGAGGACGGGTCGACGGGTGCGGGCGAGAGTAGGCTCGTCGGACGGAGGACGCGGAGACGAAGGCTTACCGCGCGAAAAATTCGCGAAAATTCGCGGAAAATTTTTTACGTGTGCATCGGTAACGCGCGTCGACCTCGGCGGAAGATAACTTACCGTCCACCACCGGCAGTGGTCGGTAACGGCTCGGGGGGTATAAGCTGCCGCGTTAAAAATGAAACCCGAATTTCGGCGCTTCCACGGTTCAGGGCTGAAAAGGGCCCGACAGAAAATAACTGATTCAAACGTTCGAATTTAACGCCAACTTCGCGACGCTGACATCGCATCGGCGGCGAGTGCCGCCACAGTCGCCGCGTTTACTCTCCCTTGATAGTTGAGCGAATGGACTTGTAACTTCGAGGTTACAAATCCGACTCTACGTTTAGGTTTACATTTTCCATTAATTTTAAAGGGTGAGGGGGGGTTGGGGGGAGGATGGCGATGACAGACCAATTGCGCACCTCCCCGCCACCATCGTCGCTACCGACGACCTCGACCTCGAGCCGAGCGGGGCCGAAGGCCCGACGGGCTCCCGGAAATTTCGGAAAGGCGATATACCTTTAATTCCCAGTTGGCCGTAACTTTCTCGATGACGTCAAATTAGTGAAAAATCAAAGTTTCTTTGTCGCCGTATAGGTCGAGAACGGGTCGACGGGTGCGGGCGAGAGTAGGCTCGTCGGACGGAGGACGCGGAGACGAAGGCTTACCGCGCGAAAAATTCGCGAAAATTCGCGGAAAATTTTTTACGTGTGCATCGGTAACGCGCGTCGACCTCGGCGGAGGATAACTTACCGACCACCACCGGCAGTGGTCGGTAACGCTCGGGGGGTATAAGCTGCCGCGTTAAAAATGAAACCCGAATTTCGGCGCTTCCACGATTCAGGGCTGAAAAGGGCCCGAAAGAAAATAACTGATTCAAACGTTCGAATTTAACGCCAACTTCGCGACGCTGACATTGCATCGGCGGCGAGTGATGCCACAGTCGCCGCGTTTACTCTCCCTTGATAGTTGAGCGAATGGACTTGTAACTTCGAGGTTACAAATCCGACTCTACGTTTAGGTTTACATTTTCCATTAATTTTAAAGGGTGAGGGGGGGTTGGGGGGGAGGATGGCGATGATAGACCAATTGCGCACCTCCCCGCCACCATCGTCGCTACCGACGACCTCGACCTCGAGCCGAGCGGGGCCGAAGGCCCGACGGGCTCCCGGAAATTTCGGAAAGGCGATATACCTTTAATTCCCAGTTGGCCGTAACTTTCTCGATGACGTCAAATTAGTGAAAAATCAAAGTTTCTTTGTCGCCGTATAGCTCGAGAACGGGTCGACGGGTGCGGGCGAGAGTAGGCTCGTCGGACGGAGGACGCGGAGACGAAGGCTTCCCGCGCGAAAAATTCGCGAAAATTCGCGGAAAATTTTTTACGTGTGCATCGGTAACGCGCGTCGACCTCGGCGGAGGATAACTTACCGACCACCACCGGCAGTGGTCGGTAACGGCTCGGGGGGTATAAGCTGCCGCGTTAAAAATGAAACCCGAATTTCGGTGCTTCCACGGTTCAGGGCTGAAAAGGGCCCGAAAGAAAATAACTGATTCAAACGTTCGAATTTAACGCCAACATTGCGACGCTGACATCGCATCGGCGGCGAGTGCCGCCACAGTCGCCGCGTTTACTCTCCCTTGATAGTTGAGCGAATGGACTTGTAACTTCGAGGTTACAAATCAGACTCTACGTTTAGGTTTACATTTTCCACCAATTTTAGAGGGTGAGGGGGGGTTGGGGGGAGGATGGCGATGACAGACCAATTGCGCACCTCCCCGCCACCATCGTCGCTACCGACGACCACGACCTCGAGCCGAGCGGGGCCGAAGGCCCGACGGGCTCCCGGAAATTTCGGAAAGGCGATATACCTTTAATTCCCAGTTGGCCGTAACTTTCTCGATGACGTAAAATTAGTGAGAAATCAAAGTTTCTTTGTCGCCGTATAGCTCGAGAACGGGTCGACGGGTGCGGGCGAGAGTAGGCTCGTCGGACGGAGGACGCGGAGACGAAGGCTTACCGCGCGAAAAATTCGCGAAAATTCGCGGAAAATTTTTTACGTGTGCATCGGTAACGCGCGTCGACCTCGGCGGAAGATAACTTACCGTCCACCACCGGCAGTGGTCGGTAACGGCTCGGGGGGTATAAGCTGCCGCGTTAAAAATGAAACCCGAATTTCGGCGCTTCCACGGTTCAGGGCTGAAAAGGGCCCGACAGAAAATAACTGATTCAAACGTTCGAATTTAACGCCAACTTCGCGACGCTGACATCGCATCGGCGGCGAGTGCCGCCACAGTCGCCGCGTTTACTCTCCCTTGATAGTTGAGCGAATGGACTTGTAACTTCGAGGTTACAAATCCGACTCTACGTTTAGGTTTACATTTTCCATTAATTTTAAAGGGTGAGGGGGGGTTGGGGGGAGGATGGCGATGACAGACCAATTGCGCACCTCCCCGCCACCATCGTCGCTACCGACGACCTCGACCTCGAGCCGAGCGGGGCCGAAGGCCCGACGGGCTCCCGGAAATTTCGGAAAGGCGATATACCTTTAATTCCCAGTTGGCCGTAACTTTCTCGATGACGTCAAATTAGTGAAAAATCAAAGTTTCTTTGTCGCCGTATAGTTCGAGAACGGGTCGACGGGTGCGGGCGAGAGTAGGCTCGTCGGTCGGAGGACGCGGAGACGAAGGCTTACCGCGCGAAAAATTCGCGAAAATTCGCGGAAAATTTTTTACGTGTGCATCGGTAACGCGCGTCGACCTCGGCGGAGGATAACTTACCGACCACCACCGGCAGTGGTCGGTAAGGCTCGGGGGGTATAAGCTGCCGCGTTAAAAATGAAACCCGAATTTCGGCGCTTCCACGATTCAGGGCTGAAAAGGGCCCGAAAGAAAATAACTGATTCAAACGTTCGAATTTAACGCCAACTTCGCGACGCTGACATCGCATCGGCGGCGAGTGATGCCACAGTCGCCGCGTTTACTCTCCCTTGATAGTTGAGCGAATGGACTTGTAACTTCGAGGTTACAAATCCGACTCTACGTTTAGGTTTACATTTTCCATTAATTTTAAAGGGCGAGGGGGGGTTGGGGGGGAGGATGGCGTTGATAGACCAATTGCGCACCTCCCCGCCACCATCGTCGCTACCGACGACCTCGACCTCGAGCCGAGCGGGGCCGAAGGCCCGACGGGCTCCCGGAAATTTCGGAAAGGCGATATACCTTTAATTCCCAGTTGGCCGTAACTTTCTCGATGACGTAAAATTAGTGAGAAATCAAAGTTTCTTTGTCGCCGTATAGCTCGAGAACGGGTCGACGGGTGCGGGCGAGAGTAGGCTCGTCGGACGGAGGACGCGGAGGCGAAGGCTTACCGCGCGAAAAATTCGCGGAAATTCGCGGAAAATTTTTTACGTGTGCATCGGTAACGCGCGTCGACCTCGGCGGAGGATAACTTACCGACCACCACCGGCAGTGGTCGGTAACGCTCGGGGGGTATAAGCTGCCGCGTTAAAAATGAAACCTGAATTTCGGCGCTTCCACGGTTCAGGGCTGAAAAGGGCCCGAAAGAAAATAACTGATCCAAACGTTCGAATTTAACGCCAATTTCGCGACGCTGACTTCGCATCGATGGCGAGTGCCGCCACAGTCGCCGCGTTTACTCTCCCTTGATAGTTGAGCGAATGGACTTGTAACTTCGAGGTTACGAATCCGACTCTACGTTTAGGTTTACATTTTCCATTAATTTTAAAGGGTGAGGAAGGGTTGGGGGGGGGGATGGCGATGACAGACCAATTGCGCACCTCCCGGCCACCATCGTCGCTACCGACGACCTCGACCTCGAGCCGAGCGGGTCCGAAGGCCCGACGGGCTCCCGGAAATTTCGGAAAGGCGATATACCTTTAATTCCCAGTTGGCCGTAACTTTCTCGATGACGTCAAATTAGTGAAAAATCAAAGTTTCTTTGTCGCCGTATAGCTCGAGAACGGGTCGACGGGTGCGGGCGAGAGTAGGCTCGTCGGACGGAAGACGCGGAGACGAAGGCTTACCGCACGAAAAATTCGCGAAAATTCGCGGAAAATTTTTTACGTGTGCATCGGTAACGCGCGTCGACCTCGGCGGAGGATAACTTACCGACCACCACCGGCAGTGGTCGGTAACGCTCGGGGGGTATAAGCTGCCGCGTTAAAAATGAAACCCGAATTTCGGCGCTTCCACGATTCAGGGCTGAAAAGGGCCCGAAAGAAAATAACTGATTCAAACGTTCGAATTTAACGCCAACTTCGCGACGCTGACATTGCATCGGCGGCGAGTGATGCCACAGTCGCCGCGTTTACTCTCCCTTGATAGTTGAGCGAATGGACTTGTAACTTCGAGGTTACAAATCCGACTCTACGTTTAGGTTTACATTTTCCATTAATTTTAAACGGTGAGGGGGGGTTGGGGGGGAGGATGGCGATGATAGACCAATTGCGCACCTCCCCGCCACCATCGTCGCTACCGACGACCTCGACCTCGAGCCGAGCGGGGCCGAAGGCCCGACGGGCTCGCGGAAATTTCGGAAAGGCGATATACCTTTAATTCCCAGTTGGCCGTAACTTTCTCGATGACGTCAAATTAGTGAAAAATCAAAGTTTCTTTGTCGCCGTATAGCTCGAGAACGGGTCGACGGGTGCGGGCGAGAGTAGGCTCGTCGGACGGAGGACGCGGAGACGAAGGCTTACCGCGCGAAAAATTCGCGAAAATTCGCGGAAAATTTTTTACGTGTGCATCGGTAACGCGCGTCGACCTCGGCGGAGGATAACTTACCGACCACCACCGGCAGTGGTCGGTAACGGCTCGGGGGGTATAAGCTGCCGCGTTAAAAATGAAACCCGAATTTCGGTGCTTCCACGGTTCAGGGCTGAAAAGGGCCCGAAAGAAAATAACTGATTCAAACGTTCGAATTTAACGCCAACTTCGCGACGCTGACATCGCATCGGCGGCGAGTGCCGCCACAGTCGCCGCGTTTACTCTCCCTTGATAGTTGAGCGAATGGACTTGTAACTTCGAGGTTACAAATCCGACTCTACGTTTAGGTTTACATTTTCCATTAATTTTAAAGGGTGAGGGGGGGTTGGGGGGGAGGATGGCGATGACAGACCAATTGCGCACCTCCCCGCCACCATCGTCGCTACCGACGACCTCGACCTCGAGCCGAGCGGGGCCGAAGGCCCGACGGGCTCCCGGAAATTTCGGAAAGGCGATATACCTTTAATTCCCAGTTGGCCGTAACTTTCTCGATGACGTCAAATTAGTGAAAAATCGAAGTTTCTTTGTCGCCGTATAGCTCGAGAACGGGTCGACGGGTGCGGGCGAGAGTAGGCTCGTCGGACGGAGGACGCGGAGACGAAGGCTTACCGCGCGAAAAATTCGCGGAAATTCGCGGAAAATTTTTTACGTGTGCATCGGTAACGCGCGTCGACCTCGGCGGAGGATAACTTACCGTCCACCACCGGCAGTGGTCGGTAACGGCTCGGGGGGTATAAGCTGCCGCGTTAAAAATGAAACCCGAATTTCGGCGCTTCCACGGTTCAGGGCTGAAAAGGGCCCGACAGAAAATAACTGATTCAAACGTTCGAATTTAATGCCAACTTCGCGACGCTGACATCGCATCGGCGGCGAGTGCCGCCACAGTCGCCGCGTTTACTCTCCCTTGATAGTTGAGCGAATGGACTTGTAACTTCGAGGTTACAAATCCGACTCTACGTTTAGGTTTACATTTTCCATTAATTTTAAAGGGCGAGGGGGGGTTGGGGGGGAGGATGGCGTTGATAGACCAATTGCGCACCTCCCCGCCACCATCGTCGCTACCGACGACCTCGACCTCGAGCCGAGCGGGGCCGAAGGCCCGACGGGCTCCCGGAAATTTCGGAAAGGCGATATACCTTTAATTCCCAGTTGGCCGTAACTTTCTCGATGACGTCAAATTAGTGAAAAATCAAAGTTTCTTTGTCGCCGTATAGCTCGAGAACGGGTCGACGGGTGCGGGCGAGAGTAGGCTCGTCGGACGGAGGACGCGGAGACGAAGGCTTACCGCGCGAAAAATTCGCGAAAATTCGCGGAAAATTTTTTACGTGTGCATCGGTAACGCGCGTCGACCTCGGCGGAGGATAACTTACCGACCACCACCGGCAGTGGTCGGTAACGGCTCGGGGGGTATAAGCTGCCGCGTTAAAAATGAAACCCGAATTTCGGCGCTTCCACGATTCAGGGCTGAAAAGGGCCCGAAAGAAAATAACTGATTCAAACGTTCGAATTTAACGCCAACTTCGCGACGCTGACATTGCATCGGCGGCGAGTGATGCCACAGTCGCCGCGTTTACTCTCCCTTGATAGTTGAGCGAATGGACTTGTAACTTCGAGGTTACAAATCCGACTCTACGTTTAGGTTTACATTTTCCATTAATTTTAAAGGGCGAGGGGGGGTTGGGGGGGAGGATGGCGTTGATAGACCAATTGCGCACCTCCCCGCCACCATCGTCGCTACCGACGACCTCGACCTCGAGCCGAGCGGGGCCGAAGGCCCGACGGGCTCCCGGAAATTTCGGAAAGGCGATATACCTTTAATTCCCAGTTGGCCGTAACTTTCTCGATGACGTCAAATTAGTGAAAAATCAAAGTTTCTTTGTCGCCGTATAGCTCGAGAACGGGTCGACGGGTGCGGGCGAGAGTAGGCTCGTCGGACGGAGGACGCGGAGACGAAGGCTTACCGCGCGAAAAATTCGCGAAAATTCGCGGAAAATTTTTTACGTGTGCATCGGTAACGCGCGTCGACCTCGGCGGAGGATAACTTACCGACCACCACCGGCAGTGGTCGGTAACGGCTCGGGGGGTATAAGCTGCCGCGTTAAAAATGAAACCCGAATTTCGGTGCTTCCACGGTTCAGGGCTGAAAAGGGCCCGAAAGAAAATAACTGATTTAAACGTTCGAATTTAACGCCAACTTCGCGACGCTGACATCGCATCGGCGGCGAGTGCCGCCACAGTCGCCGCGTTTACTCTCCCTTGATAGTTGAGCGAATGGACTTGTAACTTCGAGGTTACAAATCCGACTCTACGTTTAGGTTTACATTTTCCACTAATTTTAGAGGGTGAGGGGGGGTTGGGGGGAGGATGGCGATGACAGACCAATTGCGCACCTCCCCGCCACCATCGTCGCTACCGACGACCACGACCTCGAGCCGAGCGGGGCCGAAGGCCCGACGGGCTCCCGGAAATTTCGGAAAGGCGATATACCTTTAATTCCCAGTTGGCCGTAACTTTCTCGATGACGTAAAATTAGTGAGAAATCAAAGTTTCTTTGTCGCCGTATAGCTCGAGAACGGGTCGACGGGTGCGGGCGAGAGTAGGCTCGTCGGACGGAGGACGCGGAGACGAAGGCTTACCGCGCGAAAAATTCGCGGAAATTCGCGGAAAATTTTTTACGTGTGCATCGGTAACGCGCGTCGACCTCGGCGGAGGATAACTTACCGACCACCACCGGCAGTGGTCGGTAACGCTCGGGGGGTATAAGCTGCCGCGTTAAAAATGAAACCTGAATTTCGGCGCTTCCACGGTTCAGGGCTGAAAAGGGCCCGAAAGAAAATAACTGATCCAAACGTTCGAATTTAACGCCAATTTCGCGACGCTGACTTCGCATCGATGGCGAGTGCCGCCACAGTCGCCGCGTTTACTCTCCCTTGATAGTTGAGCGAATGGACTTGTAACTTCGAGGTTACGAATCCGACTCTACGTTTAGGTTTACATTTTCCATTAATTTTAAAGGGTGAGGAAGGGTTGGGGGGGGGGGATGGCGATGACAGACCAATTGCGCACCTCCCGGCCACCATCGTCGCTACCGACGACCTCGACCTCGAGCCGAGCGGGGCCGAAGGCCCGACGGGCTCCCGGAAATTTCGGAAAGGCGATATACCTTTAATTCCTAGTTGGCCGTAACTTTCTCGATGACGTCAAATTAGTGAAAAATCAAAGTTTCTTTGTCGCCGTATAGCTCGAGAACGGGTCGACGGGTGCGGGCGAGAGTAGGCTCGTCGGACGGAGGACGCGGAGACGAAGGCTAACCGCACGAAAAATTCGCGAAAATTCGCGGAAAATTTTTTACGTGTGCATCGGTAACGCGCGTCGACCTCGGCGGAGGATAACTTACCGACCACCACCGGCAGTGGTCGGTAACGCTCGGGGGGTATAAGCTGCCGCGTTAAAAATGAAACCCGAATTTCGGCGCTTCCACGATTCAGGGCTGAAAAGGGCCCGAAAGAAAATAACTGATTCAAACGTTCGAATTTAACGCCACCTTCGCGACGCTGACATTGCATCGGCGGCGAGTGATGCCACAGTCGCCGCGTTTACTCTCCCTTGATAGTTGAGCGAATGGACTTGTAACTTCGAGGTTACAAATCCGACTCTACGTTTAGGTTTACATTTTCCACTAATTTTAGAGGGTGAGGGGGGGTTGGGGGGGAGGATGGCGATGACAGACCAATTGCGCACCTCCCCGCCACCATCGTCGCTACCGACGACCTCGACCTCGAGCCGAGCGGGTCCGAAGGCCCGACGGGCTCCCGGAAATTTCGGAAAGGCGATATACCTTTAATTCCCAGTTGGCCGTAACTTTCTCGATGACGTCAAATTAAAGAAAAATCAAAGTTTCTTTGTCGCCGTATAGCTCGAGAACGGGTCGACGGGTGCGGGCGAGAGTAGGCTCGTCGGACGGAAGACGCGGAGACGAAGGCTTACCGCACGAAAAATTCGCGAAAATTCGCGGAAAATTTTTTACGTGTGCATCGGTAACGCGCGTCGACCTCGGCGGAGGATAACTTACCGACCACCACCGGCAGTGGTCGGTAACGCTCGGGGGGTATAAGCTGCCGCGTTAAAAATGAAACCCGAATTTCGGCGCTTCCACGATTCAGGGCTGAAAAGGGCCCGAAAGAAAATAACTGATTCAAACGTTCGAATTTAACGCCAACTTCGCGACGCTGACATTGCATCGGCGGCGAGTGATGCCACAGTCGCCGCGTTTACTCTCCCTTGATAGTTGAGCGAATGGACTTGTAACTTCGAGGTTACAAATCCGACTCTACGTTTAGGTTTACATTTTCCATTAATTTTAAACGGTGAGGGGGGGTTGGGGGGGAGGATGGCGATGATAGACCAATTGCGCACCTCCCCGCCACCATCGTCGCTACCGACGACCTCGACCTCGAGCCGAGCGGGGCCGAAGGCCCGACGGGCTCGCGGAAATTTCGGAAAGGCGATATACCTTTAATTCCCAGTTGGCCGTAACTTTCTCGATGACGTCAAATTAGTGAAAAATCAAAGTTTCTTTGTCGCCGTATAGCTCGAGAACGGGTCGACGGGTGCGGGCGAGAGTAGGCTCGTCGGACGGAGGACGCGGAGACGAAGGCTTACCGCGCGAAAAATTCGCGAAAATTCGCGGAAAATTTTTTACGTGTGCATCGGTAACGCGCGTCGACCTCGGCGGAGGATAACTTACCGACCACCACCGGCAGTGGTCGGTAACGGCTCGGGGGGTATAAGCTGCCGCGTTAAAAATGAAACCCGAATTTCGGTGCTTCCACGGTTCAGGGCTGAAAAGGGCCCGAAAGAAAATAACTGATTCAAACGTTCGAATTTAACGCCAACTTCGCGACGCTGACATCGCATCGGCGGCGAGTGCCGCCACAGTCGCCGCGTTTACTCTCCCTTGATAGTTGAGCGAATGGACTTGTAACTTCGAGGTTACAAATCCGACTCTACGTTTAGGTTTACATTTTCCATTAATTTTAAAGGGTGAGGGGGGGTTGGGGGGGAGGATGGCGATGACAGACCAATTGCGCACCTCCCCGCCACCATCGTCGCTACCGACGACCTCGACCTCGAGCCGAGCGGGGCCGAAGGCCCGACGGGCTCCCGGAAATTTCGGAAAGGCGATATACCTTTAATTCCCAGTTGGCCGTAACTTTCTCGATGACGTCAAATTAGTGAAAAATCGAAGTTTCTTTGTCGCCGTATAGCTCGAGAACGGGTCGACGGGTGCGGGCGAGAGTAGGCTCGTCGGACGGAGGACGCGGAGACGAAGGCTTACCGCGCGAAAAATTCGCGGAAATTCGCGGAAAATTTTTTACGTGTGCATCGGTAACGCGCGTCGACCTCGGCGGAGGATAACTTACCGTCCACCACCGGCAGTGGTCGGTAACGGCTCGGGGGGTATAAGCTGCCGCGTTAAAAATGAAACCCGAATTTCGGCGCTTCCACGGTTCAGGGCTGAAAAGGGCCCGACAGAAAATAACTGATTCAAACGTTCGAATTTAACGCCAACTTCGCGACGCTGACATCGCATCGGCGGCGAGTGCCGCCACAGTCGCCGCGTTTACTCTCCCTTGATAGTTGAGCGAATGGACTTGTAACTTCGAGGTTACAAATCCGACTCTACGTTTAGGTTTACATTTTCCATTAATTTTAAAGGGTGAGGGGGGGTTGGGGGGAGGATGGCGATGACAGACCAATTGCGCACCTCCCCGCCACCATCGTCGCTACCGACGACCTCGACCTCGAGCCGAGCGGGGCCGAAGGCCCGACGGTCTCCCGGAAATTTCGGAAAGGCGATATACCTTTAATTCCCAGTTGGCCGTAACTTTCTCGATGACGTCAAATTAGTGAAAAATCAAAGTTTCTTTGTCGCCGTATAGCTCGAGAACGGGTCGACGGGTGCGGGCGAGAGTAGGCTCGTCGGACGGAGGACGCGGAGACGAAGACTTACCGCGCGAAAAATTCGCGAAAATTCGCGGAAAATTTTTTACGTGTGCATCGGTAACGCGCGTCGACCTCGGCGGAGGATAACTTACCGACCACCACCGGCAGTGGTCGGTAACGGCTCGGGGGGTATAAGCTGCCGCGTTAAAAATGAAACCCGAATTTCGGCGCTTCCACGGTTCAGGGCTGAAAAGGGCCCGAAAGAAAATAACTGATCCAAACGTTCGAATTTAACGCCAATTTCGCGACGCTGACTTCGCATCGATGGCGAGTGCCGCCACAGTCGCCGCGTTTACTCTCCCTTGATAGTTGAGCGAATGGACTTGTAACTTCGAGGTTACAAATCCGACTCTACGTTTAGGTTTACATTTTCCACTAATTTTAGAGGGTGAGGGGGGGTTGGGGGGGAGGATGGCGATGACAGACCAATTGCGCACCTCCCCGCCACCATCGTCGCTACCGACGACCTCGACCTCGAGCCGAGCGGGTCCGAAGGCCCGACGGGCTCCCGGAAATTTCGGAAAGGCGATATACCTTTAATTCCCAGTTGGCCGTAACTTTCTCGATGACGTCAAATTAGTGAAAAATCAAAGTTTCTTTGTCGCCGTATAGCTCGAGAACGGGTCGACGGGTGCGGGCGAGAGTAGGCTCGTCGGACGGAAGACGCGGAGACGAAGGCTTACCGCACGAAAAATTCGCGAAAATTCGCGGAAAATTTTTTACGTGTGCATCGGTAACGCGCGTCGACCTCGGCGGAGGATAACTTACCGACCACCACCGGCAGTGGTCGGTAACGCTCGGGGGGTATAAGCTGCAGCGTTAAAAATGAAACCCGAATTTCGGCGCTTCCACGGTTCAGAGCTGAAAAGGGCCCGAAAGAAAATAACTGATTCAAACGTTCGAATTAACGCCAACTTCGCAACGCTGACATCGCATCGGTGGCGAGTGCCATCCCAGTCGCCGCGTTTACTCTCCCTTGATAGTTGAGCGAATGGACTTGTAACTTCGAGGTTAGAAATCCGACTCTACGTTTAGGTTTACATTTTCCATTAATTTTAAAGGGTGAGGGGGGGTTGGGGGGAGGATGGCGATGACAGACCAATTGCGCACCTCCCCGCCACCATCGTCGCTACCGACGACCTCGACCTCGAGCCGAGCGGGGCCGAAGGCCCGACGGGCTCCCGGAAATTTCGGAAAGGCGATATACCTTTAATTCCCAGTTGGCCGTAACTTTCTCGATGACGTCAAATTAGTGAAAAATCAAAGTTTCTTTGTCGCCGTATAGCTCGAGAACGGGTCGACGGGTGCGGGCGAGAGTAGGCTCGACGGACGGAGGACGCGGAGACGAAGGCTTCCCGCGCGAAAAATTCGCGAAAATTCGCGGAAAATTTTTTACGTGTGCATCGGTAACGCGCGTCGACCTCGGCGGAGGATAACTTACCGACCACCACCGGCAGTGGTCGGTAACGGCTCGGGGGGTATAAGCTGCCGCGTTAAAAATGAAACCCGAATTTCGGCGCTTCCACGGTTCAGGGCTGAAAAGGGCCCGAAAGAAAATAACTGATCCAAACGTTCGAATTTAACGCCAACTTCGCGACGCTGACATCGCATCGGCGGCGAGTGCCGCCACAGTCACCGCGTTTACTCTCCCTTGATAGTTGAGCGAATGGACTTGTAACTTCGAGGTTACAAATCCGACTCTACGTTTAGGTTTACATTTTCCATTAATTTTAAAGGGTGAGGGGGGGTTGGGGGGAGGATGGCGATGACAGACCAATTGCGCACCTCCCCGCCACCATCGTCGCTACCGACGACCTCGACCTCGAGCCGAGCGGGGCCGAAGGCCCGACGGGCTCCCGGAAATTTCGGAAAGGCGATATACCTTTAATTCCCAGTTGGCCGTAACTTTCTCGATGACGTCAAATTAGTGAAAAATCAAAGTTTCTTTGTCGCCGTATAGCTCGAGAACGGGTCGACGGGTGCGGGCGAGAGTAGGCTCGTCGGACGGAGGACGCGGAGACGAAGGCTTACCGCGCGAAAAATTCGCGAAAATTCGCGGAAAATTTTTTACGTGTGCATCGGTAACGCGCGTCGACCTCGGCGGAGGATAACTTACCGACCACCACCGGCAGTGGTCGGTAACGGCTCGGGGGGTATAAGCTGCCGCGTTAAAAATGAAACCCGAATTTCGGCGCTTCCACGGTTCAGGGCTGAAAAGGGCCCGAAAGAAAATAACTGATCCAAACGTTCGAATTTAACGCCAACTTCGCGACGCTGACATCGCATCGGCGGCGAGTGCCGCCACAGTCACCGCGTTTACTCTCCCTTGATAGTTGAGCGAATGGACTTGTAACTTCGAGGTTACAAATCCGACTCTACGTTTAGGTTTACATTTTCCATTAATTTTAAAGGGTGAGGGGGGGTTGGGGGGAGGATGGCGATGACAGACCAATTGCGCACCTCCCCGCCACCATCGTCGCTACCGACGACCTCGACCTCGAGCCGAGCGGGGCCGAAGGCCCGACGGGCTCCCGGAAATTTCGGAAAGGCGATATACCTTTAATTCCCAGTTGGCCGTAACTTTCTCGATGACGTCAAATTAGTGAAAAATCAAAGTTTCTTTGTCGCCGTATAGCTCGAGAACGGGTCGACGGGTGCGGGCGAGAGTAGGCTCGTCGGACGGAGGACGCGGAGACGAAGGCTTACCGCGCGAAAAATTCGCGAAAATTCGCGGAAAATTTTTTACGTGTGCATCGGTAACGCGCGTCGACCTCGGCGGAGGATAACTTACCGACCACCACCGGCAGTGGTCGGTAACGGCTCGGGGGGTATAAGCTGCCGCGTTAAAAATGAAACCCTAATTTCGGCGCTTTCACGGTTCAGGGCTGAAAAGGGCCCGACAGAAAATAACTGATTCAAACGTTCGAATTTAACGCCAACTTCGCGACGCTGACATCGCATCGGCGGCGAGTGCCGCCACTGTCGCCGCGTTTACTCTCCCTTGATAGTTGAGCGAATGGACTTGTAACTTCGAGGTTACAAATCCGACTCTACGTTTAGGTTTACATTTTCCACTAATTTTAGAGGGTGAGGGGGGGTTGGGGGGAGGATGGCGATGACAGACCAATTGCGCACCTCCCCGCCACCATCGTCGCTACCGACGGCCTCGACCTCGAGCCGAGCGGGGCCGAAGGCCCGACGGGATCCCGGAAATTTCGGAAAGGCGATATACCTTTAATTCCCAGTTGGCCGTAACTTTCTCGATGACGTCAAATTAGTGAAAAATCAAAGTTTCTTTGTCGCCGTATAGCTCGGGAACGGGTCGACGGGTGCGGGCGAGAGTAGGCTCGTCGGACGGAGGACGCGCAGACGAAGGCTAACCGCACGAAAAATTCGCGAAAATTCGCGGAAAATTTTTTACGTGTGCATCGGTAACGAGCGTCGACCTCGGCGGAGGATAACTTACCGACCACCACCGGCAGTGGTCGGTAACGCTCGGGGGGTATAAGCTGCCGCGTTAAAAATGAAACCCGAATTTCGGCGCTTCCACGATTCAGGGCTGAAAAGGGCCCGAAAGAAAATAACTGATTCAAACGTTCGAATTTAACGCCAACTTCGCGACGCTGACATTGCATCGGCGGCGAGTGATGCCACAGTCGCCGCGTTTACTCTCCCTTGATAGTTGAGCGAATGGACTTGTAACTTCGAGGTTACAAATCCGACTCTACGTTTAGGTTTACATTTTCCACTAATTTTAGAGGGTGAGGGGGGGTTGGAGGGAGGATGGCGATGACAGACCAATTGCGCACCTCCCCGCCACCATCGTCGCTACCGACGACCTCGACCTCGAGCCGAGCGGGTCCGAAGGCCCGACGGGCTCCCGGAAATTTCGGAAAGGCGATATACCTTTAATTCCCAGTTGGCCGTAACTTTCTCGATGACGTCAAATTAGTGAAAAATCAAAGTTTCTTTGTCGCCGTATAGCTCGAGAACGGGTCGACGGGTGCGGGCGAGAGTAGGCTCGTCGGACGGAAGACGCGGAGACGAAGGCTTACCGCGCGAAAAATTCGCGAAAATTCGCGGAAAATTTTTTACGTGTGCATCGGTAACGCGCGTCGACCTCGGCGGAGGATAACTTACCGACCACCACCGGCAGTGGTCGGTAACGGCTCGGGGGGTATAAGCTGCCGCGTTAAAAATGAAACCCTAATTTCGGCGCTTTCACGGTTCAGGGCTGAAAAGGGCCCGACAAAAAATAACTGATTCAAACGTTCGAATTTAACGCCAACTTCGCGACGCTGACATCGCATCGGCGGCGAGTGCCGCCACAGTCGCCGCGTTTACTCTCCCTTGATAGTTGAGCGAATGGACTTGTAACTTCGAGGTTACAAATCCGACTCTACGTTTAGGTTTACATTTTCCACTAATTTTAGAGGGTGTGGGGGGGTTGGGGGGAGGTTGGCGATGACAGACCAATTGCGCACCTTCCCGCCACCATCGTCGCTACCGACGGCCTCGACCTCGAGCCGAGCGGGGCCGAAGGCCCGACGGGCTCCCGGAAATTTCGGAAAGGCGATATACCTTTAATTCCCAGTTGGCCGTAACTTTCTCGATGACGTCAAATTAGTGAAAAATCAAAGTTTCTTTGTCGCCGTATAGCTCGGGAACGGGTCGACGGGTGCGGGCGAGAGTAGGCTCGTCGGACGGAGGACGCGGAGACGAAGGCTAACCGCACGAAAAATTCGCGAAAATTCGCGGAAAATTTTTTACGTGTGCATCGGTAACGCGCGTCGACCTCGGCGGAGGATAACTTACCGACCACCACCGGCAGTGGTCGGTAACGCTCGGGGGGTATAAGCTGCCGCGTTAAAAATGAAACCCGAATTTCGGCGCTTCCACGATTCAGGGCTGAAAAGGGCCCGAAAGAAAATAACTGATTCAAACGTTCGAATTTAACGCCACCTTCGCGACGCTGACATTGCATCGGCGGCGAGTGATGCCACAGTCGCCGCGTTTACTCTCCCTTGATAGTTGAGCGAATGGACTTGTAACTTCGAGGTTACAAATCCGACTCTACGTTTAGGTTTACATTTTCCACTAATTTTAGAGGGTGAGGGGGGGTTGGGGGGGAGGATGGCGATGACAGACCAATTGCGCACCTCCCCGCCACCATCGTCGCTACCGACGACCTCGACCTCGAGCCGAGCGGGTCCGAAGGCCCGACGGGCTCCCGGAAATTTCGGAAAGGCGATATACCTTTAATTCCCAGTTGGCCGTAACTTTCTCGATGACGTCAAATTAAAGAAAAATCAAAGTTTCTTTGTCGCCGTATAGCTCGAGAACGGGTCGACGGGTGCGGGCGAGAGTAGGCTCGTCGGACGGAAGACGCGGAGACGAAGGCTTACCGCACGAAAAATTCGCGAAAATTCGCGGAAAATTTTTTACGTGTGCATCGGTAACGCGCGTCGACCTCGGCGGAGGATAACTTACCGACCACCACCGGCAGTGGTCGGTAACGCTCGGGGGGTATAAGCTGCCGCGTTAAAAATGAAACCCGAATTTCGGCGCTTCCACGATTCAGGGCTGAAAAGGGCCCGAAAGAAAATAACTGATTCAAACGTTCGAATTTAACGCCAACTTCGCGACGCTGACATTGCATCGGCGGCGAGTGATGCCACAGTCGCCGCGTTTACTCTCCCTTGATAGTTGAGCGAATGGACTTGTAACTTCGAGGTTACAAATCCGACTCTACGTTTAGGTTTACATTTTCCATTAATTTTAAACGGTGAGGGGGGGTTGGGGGGGAGGATGGCGATGATAGACCAATTGCGCACCTCCCCGCCACCATCGTCGCTACCGACGACCTCGACCTCGAGCCGAGCGGGGCCGAAGGCCCGACGGGCTCGCGGAAATTTCGGAAAGGCGATATACCTTTAATTCCCAGTTGGCCGTAACTTTCTCGATGACGTCAAATTAGTGAAAAATCAAAGTTTCTTTGTCGCCGTATAGCTCGAGAACGGGTCGACGGGTGCGGGCGAGAGTAGGCTCGTCGGACGGAGGACGCGGAGACGAAGGCTTACCGCGCGAAAAATTCGCGAAAATTCGCGGAAAATTTTTTACGTGTGCATCGGTAACGCGCGTCGACCTCGGCGGAGGATAACTTACCGACCACCACCGGCAGTGGTCGGTAACGGCTCGGGGGGTATAAGCTGCCGCGTTAAAAATGAAACCCGAATTTCGGTGCTTCCACGGTTCAGGGCTGAAAAGGGCCCGAAAGAAAATAACTGATTCAAACGTTCGAATTTAACGCCAACTTCGCGACGCTGACATCGCATCGGCGGCGAGTGCCGCCACAGTCGCCGCGTTTACTCTCCCTTGATAGTTGAGCGAATGGACTTGTAACTTCGAGGTTACAAATCCGACTCTACGTTTAGGTTTACATTTTCCATTAATTTTAAAGGGTGAGGGGGGGTTGGGGGGGAGGATGGCGATGACAGACCAATTGCGCACCTCCCCGCCACCATCGTCGCTACCGACGACCTCGACCTCGAGCCGAGCGGGGCCGAAGGCCCGACGGGCTCCCGGAAATTTCGGAAAGGCGATATACCTTTAATTCCCAGTTGGCCGTAACTTTCTCGATGACGTCAAATTAGTGAAAAATCGAAGTTTCTTTGTCGCCGTATAGCTCGAGAACGGGTCGACGGGTGCGGGCGAGAGTAGGCTCGTCGGACGGAGGACGCGGAGACGAAGGCTTACCGCGCGAAAAATTCGCGGAAATTCGCGGAAAATTTTTTACGTGTGCATCGGTAACGCGCGTCGACCTCGGCGGAGGATAACTTACCGTCCACCACCGGCAGTGGTCGGTAACGGCTCGGGGGGTATAAGCTGCCGCGTTAAAAATGAAACCCGAATTTCGGCGCTTCCACGGTTCAGGGCTGAAAAGGGCCCGACAGAAAATAACTGATTCAAACGTTCGAATTTAACGCCAACTTCGCGACGCTGACATCGCATCGGCGGCGAGTGCCGCCACAGTCGCCGCGTTTACTCTCCCTTGATAGTTGAGCGAATGGACTTGTAACTTCGAGGTTACAAATCCGACTCTACGTTTAGGTTTACATTTTCCATTAATTTTAAAGGGTGAGGGGGGGTTGGGGGGAGGATGGCGATGACAGACCAATTGCGCACCTCCCCGCCACCATCGTCGCTACCGACGACCTCGACCTCGAGCCGAGCGGGGCCGAAGGCCCGACGGTCTCCCGGAAATTTCGGAAAGGCGATATACCTTTAATTCCCAGTTGGCCGTAACTTTCTCGATGACGTCAAATTAGTGAAAAATCAAAGTTTCTTTGTCGCCGTATAGCTCGAGAACGGGTCGACGGGTGCGGGCGAGAGTAGGCTCGTCGGACGGAGGACGCGGAGACGAAGACTTACCGCGCGAAAAATTCGCGAAAATTCGCGGAAAATTTTTTACGTGTGCATCGGTAACGCGCGTCGACCTCGGCGGAGGATAACTTACCGACCACCACCGGCAGTGGTCGGTAACGGCTCGGGGGGTATAAGCTGCCGCGTTAAAAATGAAACCCGAATTTCGGCGCTTCCACGGTTCAGGGCTGAAAAGGGCCCGAAAGAAAATAACTGATCCAAACGTTCGAATTTAACGCCAATTTCGCGACGCTGACTTCGCATCGATGGCGAGTGCCGCCACAGTCGCCGCGTTTACTCTCCCTTGATAGTTGAGCGAATGGACTTGTAACTTCGAGGTTACAAATCCGACTCTACGTTTAGGTTTACATTTTCCACTAATTTTAGAGGGTGAGGGGGGGTTGGGGGGGAGGATGGCGATGACAGACCAATTGCGCACCTCCCCGCCACCATCGTCGCTACCGACGACCTCGACCTCGAGCCGAGCGGGTCCGAAGGCCCGACGGGCTCCCGGAAATTTCGGAAAGGCGATATACCTTTAATTCCCAGTTGGCCGTAACTTTCTCGATGACGTCAAATTAGTGAAAAATCAAAGTTTCTTTGTCGCCGTATAGCTCGAGAACGGGTCGACGGGTGCGGGCGAGAGTAGGCTCGTCGGACGGAAGACGCGGAGACGAAGGCTTACCGCACGAAAAATTCGCGAAAATTCGCGGAAAATTTTTTACGTGTGCATCGGTAACGCGCGTCGACCTCGGCGGAGGATAACTTACCGACCACCACCGGCAGTGGTCGGTAACGCTCGGGGGGTATAAGCTGCAGCGTTAAAAATGAAACCCGAATTTCGGCGCTTCCACGGTTCAGAGCTGAAAAGGGCCCGAAAGAAAATAACTGATTCAAACGTTCGAATTAACGCCAACTTCGCAACGCTGACATCGCATCGGTGGCGAGTGCCATCCCAGTCGCCGCGTTTACTCTCCCTTGATAGTTGAGCGAATGGACTTGTAACTTCGAGGTTACAAATCCGACTCTACGTTTAGGTTTACATTTTCCATTAATTTTAAAGGGTGAGGGGGGGTTGGGGGGAGGATGGCGATGACAGACCAATTGCGCACCTCCCCGCCACCATCGTCGCTACCGACGACCTCGACCTCGAGCCGAGCGGGGCCGAAGGCCCGACGGGCTCCCGGAAATTTCGGAAAGGCGATATACCTTTAATTCCCAGTTGGCCGTAACTTTCTCGATGACGTCAAATTAGTGAAAAATCAAAGTTTCTTTGTCGCCGTATAGCTCGAGAACGGGTCGACGGGTGCGGGCGAGAGTAGGCTCGTCGGACGGAGGACGCGGAGACGAAGGCTTACCGCGCGAAAAATTCGCGAAAATTCGCGGAAAATTTTTTACGTGTGCATCGGTAACGCGCGTCGACCTCGGCGGAGGATAACTTACCGACCACCACCGGCAGTGGTCGGTAACGGCTCGGGGGGTATAAGCTGCCGCGTTAAAAATGAAACCCGAATTTCGGCGCTTCCACGGTTCAGGGCTGAAAAGGGCCCGAAAGAAAATAACTGATCCAAACGTTCGAATTTAACGCCAACTTCGCGACGCTGACATCGCATCGGCGGCGAGTGCCGCCACAGTCACCGCGTTTACTCTCCCTTGATAGTTGAGCGAATGGACTTGTAACTTCGAGGTTACAAATCCGACTCTACGTTTAGGTTTACATTTTCCATTAATTTTAAAGGGTGAGGGGGGGTTGGGGGGAGGATGGCGATGACAGACCAATTGCGCACCTCCCCGCCACCATCGTCGCTACCGACGACCTCGACCTCGAGCCGAGCGGGGCCGAAGGCCCGACGGGCTCCCGGAAATTTCGGAAAGGCGATATACCTTTAATTCCCAGTTGGCCGTAACTTTCTCGATGACGTCAAATTAGTGAAAAATCAAAGTTTCTTTGTCGCCGTATAGCTCGAGAACGGGTCGACGGGTGCGGGCGAGAGTAGGCTCGTCGGACGGAGGACGCGGAGACGAAGGCTTACCGCGCGAAAAATTCGCGAAAATTCGCGGAAAATTTTTTACGTGTGCATCGGTAACGCGCGTCGACCTCGGCGGAGGATAACTTACCGACCACCACCGGCAGTGGTCGGTAACGGCTCGGGGGGTATAAGCTGCCGCGTTAAAAATGAAACCCTAATTTCGGCGCTTTCACGGTTCAGGGCTGAAAAGGGCCCGACAGAAAATAACTGATTCAAACGTTCGAATTTAACGCCAACTTCGCGACGCTGACATCGCATCGGCGGCGAGTGCCGCCACTGTCGCCGCGTTTACTCTCCCTTGATAGTTGAGCGAATGGACTTGTAACTTCGAGGTTACAAATCCGACTCTACGTTTAGGTTTACATTTTCCACTAATTTTAGAGGGTGAGGGGGGGTTGGGGGGAGGATGGCGATGACAGACCAATTGCGCACCTCCCCGCCACCATCGTCGCTACCGACGGCCTCGACCTCGAGCCGAGCGGGGCCGAAGGCCCGACGGGATCCCGGAAATTTCGGAAAGGCGATATACCTTTAATTCCCAGTTGGCCGTAACTTTCTCGATGACGTCAAATTAGTGAAAAATCAAAGTTTCTTTGTCGCCGTATAGCTCGGGAACGGGTCGACGGGTGCGGGCGAGAGTAGGCTCGTCGGACGGAGGACGCGCAGACGAAGGCTAACCGCACGAAAAATTCGCGAAAATTCGCGGAAAATTTTTTACGTGTGCATCGGTAACGAGCGTCGACCTCGGCGGAGGATAACTTACCGACCACCACCGGCAGTGGTCGGTAACGCTCGGGGGGTATAAGCTGCCGCGTTAAAAATGAAACCCGAATTTCGGCGCTTCCACGATTCAGGGCTGAAAAGGGCCCGAAAGAAAATAACTGATTCAAACGTTCGAATTTAACGCCAACTTCGCGACGCTGACATTGCATCGGCGGCGAGTGATGCCACAGTCGCCGCGTTTACTCTCCCTTGATAGTTGAGCGAATGGACTTGTAACTTCGAGGTTACAAATCCGACTCTACGTTTAGGTTTACATTTTCCACTAATTTTAGAGGGTGAGGGGGGGTTGGAGGGAGGATGGCGATGACAGACCAATTGCGCACCTCCCCGCCACCATCGTCGCTACCGACGACCTCGACCTCGAGCCGAGCGGGTCCGAAGGCCCGACGGGCTCCCGGAAATTTCGGAAAGGCGATATACCTTTAATTCCCAGTTGGCCGTAACTTTCTCGATGACGTCAAATTAGTGAAAAATCAAAGTTTCTTTGTCGCCGTATAGCTCGAGAACGGGTCGACGGGTGCGGGCGAGAGTAGGCTCGTCGGACGGAAGACGCGGAGACGAAGGCTTACCGCGCGAAAAATTCGCGAAAATTCGCGGAAAATTTTTTACGTGTGCATCGGTAACGCGCGTCGACCTCGGCGGAGGATAACTTACCGACCACCACCGGCAGTGGTCGGTAACGGCTCGGGGGGTATAAGCTGCCGCGTTAAAAATGAAACCCTAATTTCGGCGCTTTCACGGTTCAGGGCTGAAAAGGGCCCGACAAAAAATAACTGATTCAAACGTTCGAATTTAACGCCAACTTCGCGACGCTGACATCGCATCGGCGGCGAGTGCCGCCACAGTCGCCGCGTTTACTCTCCCTTGATAGTTGAGCGAATGGACTTGTAACTTCGAGGTTACAAATCCGACTCTACGTTTAGGTTTACATTTTCCACTAATTTTAGAGGGTGTGGGGGGGTTGGGGGGAGGTTGGCGATGACAGACCAATTGCGCACCTTCCCGCCACCATCGTCGCTACCGACGGCCTCGACCTCGAGCCGAGCGGGGCCGAAGGCCCGACGGGCTCCCGGAAATTTCGGAAAGGCGATATACCTTTAATTCCCAGTTGGCCGTAACTTTCTCGATGACGTCAAATTAGTGAAAAATCAAAGTTTCTTTGTCGCCGTATAGCTCGGGAACGGGTCGACGGGTGCGGGCGAGAGTAGGCTCGTGGGACGGAGGACGCGCAGACGAAGGCTAACCGCACGAAAAATTCGCGAAAATTCGCGGAAAATTTTTTACGTGTGCATCGGTAACGAGCGTCGACCTCGGCGGAGGATAACTTACCGACCACCACCGGCAGTGGTCGGTAACGCTCGGGGGGTATAAGCTGCCGCGTTAAAAATGAAACCCGAATTTCGGCGCTTCCACGATTCAGGGCTGAAAAGGGCCCGAAAGAAAATAACTGATTCAAACGTTCGAATTTAACGCCAACTTCGCGACGCTGACATTGCATCGGCGGCGAGTGATGCCACAGTCGCCGCGTTTACTCTCCCTTGTTAGTTGAGCGAATGGACTTGTAACTTCGAGGTTACAAATCCGACTCTACGTTTAGGTTTACATTTTCCACTAATTTTAGAGGGTGAGGGGGGGTTGGGGGGAGGATGGCGATGACAGACCAATTGCGCACCTCCCCGCCACCATCGTCGCTACCGACGGCCTCGACCTCGAGCCGAGCGGGGCCGAAGGCCCGACGGGCTCCCGGAAATTTCGGAAAGGCGATATACCTTTAATTCCCAGTTGGCCGTAACTTTCTCGATGACGTCAAATTAGTGAAAAATCAAAGTTTCTTTGTCGCCGTATAGCTCGGGGACGGGTCGACGGGTGCGGGCGAGAGTAGGCTCGTCGGACGGAGGACGCGGAGACGAAGGCTAACCGCACGAAAAATTCGCGAAAATTCGCGGAAAATTTTTTACGTGTGCATCGGTAACGCGCGTCGACCTCGGCGGAGGATAACTTACCGACCACCACCTGCAGTGGTCGGTAACGGCTCGGGGGGTATAAGCTGCCGCGTTAAAAATGAAACCCGAATTTCGGCGCTTCCACGGTTCAGGGCTGAAAAGGGCCCGAAAGAAAATAACTGATCCAAACGTTCGAATTTAACGCCAACTTCGCGACGCTGACATCGCATCGGCGGCGAGTGCCGCCACAGTCACCGCGTTTACTCTCCCTTGATAGTTGAGCGAATGGACTTGTAACTTCGAGGTTACAAATCCGACTCTACGTTTAGATTTACATTTTCCATTAATTTTAAAGGGTGAGGGGGGGTTGGGGGGAGGATGGCGATGACAGACCAATTGCGCACCTCCCCGCCACCATCGTCGCTACCGACGACCTCGACCTCGAGCCGAGCGGGGCCGAAGGCCCGACGGGCTCCCGGAAATTTCGGAAAGGCGATATACCTTTAATTCCCAGTTGGCCGTGACTTTCTCGATGACGTCAAATTAGTGAAAAATCAAAGTCTCTTCGTCGCCGTATAGCTAGAGAACGGGTCGACGGGTGCGGGCGAGAGTAGGCTCGTCGGACGGAGGACGCGGAGACGAAGGCTTACCGCGCGAAAAATTCGCGAAAATTCGCGGAAAATTTTTTACGTGTGCATCGGTAACGCGCGTCGACCTCGGCGGAGGATAACTTACCGACCACCACCGGCAGTGGTCGGTAACGGCTCGGGGGTATAAGCTGCCGCGTTAAAAATGAAACCCGAATTTCGGTGCTTCCACGGTTCAGGGCTGAAAAGGGCCCGAAAGAAAATAACTGATTCAAACGTTCGAATTTAACGCCAACTTCGCGACGCTGACATCGCATCGGCGGCGAGTGCCGCCACAGTCGCCGCGTTTACTCTCCCTTGATAGTTGAGCGAATGGACTTGTAACTTCGAGGTTACAAATCCGACTCTACGTTTAGGTTTACATTTTCCATTAATTTTAAAAAGTGAGGGGGGGTTGGGGGAGGATGGCGATGACAGACCAATTGCGCACCTCCCCGCCACCATCGTCGCTACCGACGACCTCGACCTCGAGCCGAGCGGGGCCGAAGGCCCGACGGGCTCCCGGAAATTTCGGAAAGGCGATATACCTTTAATTCCCAGTTGGTCGTAACTTTCTCGATGACGTCAAATTAGTGAGAAATCAAAGTTTCTTTGTCGCCGTATAGCTCGAGAACGGGTCGACGGGTGCGGGCGAGAGTAGGCTCGTCGGACGGAGGACGCGGAGACGAAGGCTTACCGCGCGAAAAATTCGCGAAAATTCGCGGAAAATTTTTTACGTGTGCATCGGTAACGCGCGACGACCTCGGCGGAGGATAACTTACCGACCACCACCGGCAGTGGTCGGTAACGGCTCGGGGGGTATAAGCTGCCGCGTTAAAAATGAAACCCGAATTTCGGCGCTTCCACGGTTCAGGGCTGAAAAGGGCCCGAAAGAAAATAACTGATCCAAACGTTCGAATTTAACGCCAACTTCGCGACGCTGACATCGCATCGGCGGCGAGTGCCGCCACAGTCACCGCGTTTACTCTCCCTTGATAGTTGAGCGAATGGACTTGTAACTTCGAGGTTACAAATCCGACTCTACGTTTAGATTTACATTTTCCATTAATTTTAAAGGGTGAGGGGGGGTTGGGGGGAGGATGGCGATGACAGACCAATTGCGCACCTCCCCGCCACCATCGTCGCTACCGACGACCTCGACCTCGAGCCGAGCGGGGCCGAAGGCCCGACGGGCTCCCGGAAATTTCGGAAAGGCGATATACCTTTAATTCCCAGTTGGCCGTAACTTTCTCGATGACGTCAAATTAGTGAAAAATCAAAGTCTCTTCGTCGCCGTATAGCTAGAGAACGGGTCGACGGGTGCGGGCGAGAGTAGGCTCGTCGGACGGAGGACGCGGAGACGAAGGCTTACCGCGCGAAAAATTCGCGAAAATTCGCGGAAAATTTTTTACGTGTGCATCGGTAACGCGCGTCGACCTCGGCGGAGGATAACTTACCGACCACCACCGGCAGTGGTCGGTAACGGCTCGGGGGGTATAAGCTGCCGCGTTAAAAATGAAACCCGAATTTCGGTGCTTCCACGGTTCAGGGCTGAAAAGGGCCCGAAAGAAAATAACTGATTCAAACGTTCGAATTTAACGCCAACTTCGCGACGCTGACATCGCATCGGCGGCGAGTGCCGCCACAGTCGCCGCGTTTACTCTCCCTTGATAGTTGAGCGAATGGACTTGTAACTTCGAGGTTACAAATCCGACTCTACGTTTAGGTTTACATTTTCCATTAATTTTAAAAAGTGAGGGGGGGTTGGGGGAGGATGGCGATGACAGACCAATTGCGCACCTCCCCGCCACCATCGTCGCTACCGACGACCTCGACCTCGATCCGAGCGGGGCCGAAGGCCCGACGGGCTCCCGGAAATTTCGGAAAGGCGATATACCTTTAATTTCCAGTTGGCCGTAACTTTCTCGATGACGTCAAATTAGTGAAAAATCAAAGTTTCTTTGTCGCCGTATAGCTCGAGAACGGGTCGACGGGTGCGGGCGAGAGTAGGCTCGTCGGACGGAGGACGCGGAGACGAAGGCTTACCGCGCGAAAAATTCGCGAAAATTCGCGGAAAATTTTTTACGTGTGCATCGGTAACGCGCGTCGACCTCGGCGGAGGATAACTTACCGACCACCACCGGCAGTGGTCGGTAACGCTCGGGGGGTATAAGCTGCCGCGTTAAAAATGAAACCCGAATTTCGGCGCTTCCACGATTCAGGGCTGAAAAGGGCCCGAAAGAAAATAACTGATTCAAACGTTCGAATTTAACGCCACCTTCGCGACGCTGACATTGCATCGGCGGCGAGTGCCGCCACAGTCGCCGCGTTTACTCTCCCTTGATAGTTGAGCGAATGGACTTGTAGCTTCGAGGTTACAAATCCGACTCTACGTTTAGGCTTACATTTTCCATTAATTATAAAGGGTGAGGGGGGGTTGGGGGGGAGGATGGCGATGACAGACCAATTGCGCACCTCCCCGCCACCATCGTCGCTACCGACGACCTCGACCTCGATCCGAGCGGGGCCGAAGGCCCGACGGGCTCCCGGAAATTTCGGAAAGGCGATATACCTTTAATTCCCAGTTGGCCGTAACTTTCTCGATGACGTCAAATTAGTGAAAAATCAAAGTTTCTTTGTCGCCGTATAGCTCGAGAACGGGTCGACGGGTGCGGGCGAGAGTAGGCTCGTCGGACGGAGGACGCGGAGACGAAGGCTTACCACGCGAAAAATTCGCGAAAATTCGCGGAAAATTTTTTACGTGTGCATCGGTAACGCGCGTCGACCTCG